>NC_080019.1:64416783-64732070 GCF_030020395.1 Manis pentadactyla | reverse complement strand
CTTCATCCCATATCTCTTGTGTATTTCTCTGCATCTCTGTCAGCATGTTTATGATTTTTATTTTGAATTCTTTGTCAGGACGACTGGTTGGGTCTGTGTCCTTCTCTGGTGTTGTCTCTGTGATCTTTGTCTGCCTGTAGCTTTGCCTTTTCATGGTGATAGGAATAGTTTGCAGAGCTGGGATGAGTGATGGCTGGAAGAACTTCCCTTCTTGTTGGTTTGTGGCCCTCCTCTCCTGGGAGAACAGCGACCTCTAGTGGCTTGTGCTGGGCAGCTGCGTGCAGACAGAGTTTCTGCTACTCCACAGCAGCCGGGAAGGAAGCAGAAGCCCTGTCTGCGCGCAGCTGCCCAGCACAAGCCACTAGAGGTCGCTGTTCTCCCAGGAGAGGAGGGCCACAAACCAACAAGAAGGGAAGTTCTTCCAGCCATCACTCATCCCAGCTCTGCAAACTATTCCTATCACCATGAAAAGGCAAAGCTACAGGCAGACAAAGATCACAGAGACAACACCAGAGAAGGACACAGACCCAACCAGTCGTCCTGACAAAGAATTCAAAATAAAAATCATAAACATGCTGACAGAGATGCAGAGAAATACACAAGAGATATGGGATGAAGTCCGGAGGGAGATCACAGATGCCAGAAAGGAGATTACAGAAACGAAACAAACTCTGGAAGGGTTTATAAGCAGAATGGATAGGATGCAAGAGGCCATTGATGGAATTGAAACCGGAGAGAGGGAACGCATAGAAGCTGACATAGAGAGAGATAAAAGGATCTACAGGGATGAAACAATGTTAAGAGAACTGTGTGACCAATCCAAAAGGAACAATATCTGTATTATAGGGGTACCAGAAGAAGAAGAGAGAGGAAAAGGGATGGAAAGTATCTTGGAAGAAATAATTGCTGAAAACTTCCCCAAACTGGGGGAGGAAATAATTGAAGAGACCACGGAAATACACAGAACTCCCAACAGAAAGGATCCAAGGAGGACAACACCCAGACACATAATAATTAAAATGGCAAAGATCAAGGACAAGGAAAGTTTTAAAGGCAGCTAGAGAGAAAAAGGTCACCTATAAAGGAAAACCCATCAGGCTAACATCAGACTTCTTGACAGAAACCCTACAGGCCAGAAGAGAATGGCATGATATATTTAATGCAATGAAACAGAAGGGCCTTGAACCAAGGATACTGTATCCAGCACGACTATCATTCAAATATGACGGTGGGATTAAACAATTCCCAGACAAACAAAAGCTGAGGGAATTTGCTTTCCACAAACCACCTCTACAGAACATCTTACAGGGACTGCTCTAGATGGGAGCACTCCTAGAAAGAGCAGGGCACAAAACACCCAACATATGAAGAATCGAGGAGGAGGAATAAGAAGGGAGAGAAGAAAAGAATCTTCAGACAGTGTATATAACAGCTCAATAAGCGAGCTAAGTTAGGCAGTAAGATACTAAAGAGGCTAACCTTGAACCTTTGGTAACCACGAATTTAAAGCCTGCAATGGCAATAAGTACATATCTTTCAATAGTCACCCTAAATGTTAATGGGCTGAATGCACCAATCAAAAGACACAGAGTAATAGAATGGATAAAAAAAGCAAGACCCATCTATATGCTGCTTACAAGAAACTCACCTCAAACCCAAAGACATGTACAGACTAAAAGTCAAGGGGTGGAAAAACATATTTCAGGCAAACAACAGCGAGAAGAAAGCAGGGGTTGCAGTACTAATATCAGACAAAATAGACTTCAAAACAAAGAAAGTAACAAGAGATAAAGAAGGACACTACATAATGATAAAGGGCTCAGTCCAACAAGAGGATATAACCATTCTAAATATATATGCACCCAACACAGGAGCACCAGCATATGTGAAACAAATACTAACAGAACTAAAGGGGGATATAGACTGCAATGCATTCATTCTAGGAGACTTCAACACACCACTCACCCCAAAGGATAGATCCACTGGGCAGAAAATAAGTAAGGACACGGAAGCACTGAACAACACAGTAGAGCAGATGGACCTAATAGACATCTATAGAACTCTACATCCAAAAGCAACAGTATATACATTCTTCTCAAGTGCACATGGAACATTCTCCAGAATAGACCACATACTAGGCCACAAAAAGAGCCTCAGAAAATTCCAAAAGATTGAAATCCTACCAACCAACTTTTCAGACCACAAAGGCATAAAACTAGAAATAAACCGTACAAAGAAAGCAAAAAGGCTCACAAACATATGGAGGCTTAACAACACGCTCCTAAATAATCATTGGATCAATGACCAAATCAAAATGGAGATCCAGCAATATATTGAAACAAATGACAACAACAACACTAAGCCCCAACTTCTGTGGGACGCAGCAAAAGCAGTCTTAAGAGGAAAGTATATAGCAATCCAAGCATATTTAAAAAAAGGAAGAACAATCCCAAATGAATGCTCTAATGTCACAATTATCGAAATTGGAAAAAGAAGAACAAATGAGGCCTAAGGTCAGCAGAAAGAGGGACATAATAAAGATCAGAGAAGAAATAAATAAAATTGAGAAGAATAAAACAATAGCAAAAATCAATGAAACCAAGAGCTGGTTCTAAGAGAAAATAAACAAAATAGATAAGCCTCTAGCCAGACTTATTAAGGGGAAAAGAGAGTCAATACAAATCAACAGTATCAGAAACGAGAAAGGAAAAATCACGAGGGACCACACAGAAATACAAAGAATTATTAGAGAATACTATGAAAACCTATATGCTAACAAGCTGGGAAACCTAGGAGAAACGGACAACTTCCTAGAAAAATACAACCTTCCGAGACTGACCCAGAAAGAAACAGAAAATCTAAACAGACCAATTACCAGCCACGAAATTGAAGCGGTAATCAAAAAACTACCAAAGAACAAAACCCCCGGGCCAGATGGATTTACCTCGGAATTTTATCAGACACACAGGGAAGACATAACACCCATTCTCCTTAAAGTTTTCCAAAAAATAGAGGAGGAGGGGATACTCCCAAACTCATTCTATGAAGCTAACATCACCCTAATACCAAAACCAGGCAAAGAACCCACCAAAAAAGAAAACTACACACCAATATCCCTGATTTACATAGATGCAAAAATACTCAACAAAATATTAGCAAACCGAATTCAAAAATACATCAAGAGGATCATACACCATGATCAAGTGGGATTCATCCCAGGGATGCAAGGATGGTACAACATTCAAATGTCCATCAACATCATCCACCACATCAACAAAAAGAAAGACAAAAACCACATGATCATCTCCATAGATGCTGAAAAAGCATTTGACAAAGTTCAATATCCATTCATGATAAAAACTCTCAGCAAAATGGAAATAGAGGGCAAGTACCTCAACATAATAAAGGCCACCTATGATAAACCCACAGCCAACATTATATTGAACAGTGAGAAGCTGAAAGCATTTCCTCTGAGACTGGGAACTAGACAGGGATGCCCACTCTCCCCACTGTTATTTAACAAAGTACTGGAGGTCCTAGCCACGGCAATCAGACAAAACAAAAAAATACAAGGAATCCAGATTGGTAAAGAAGAAGTTAAACTGTCACTATTTGCAGATGACATGATACTGTACATAAAAAACCCTAAAGACTCCACCCCAAAACTACAAGAACTGATATCAGAATACAGCAAAGTTGCAGGATACAAAATCAACACACAGAAATCTGTGGCTTTCCTATACACTAACAATGAACCAACAGAAAGAGAAATCAGGAAAACAACTCCATGCACAATTGCATAAAAAAAAAAAAATAACTAGGAATAAACCTAACCAAGGAAGTGAAAGACTTATACTCTGAAAACTACAAGTCACTCTTAAGAGAAATTAAAGGGGACACTAACAGATGGAAACTCATCCCATGCTCATGGCTAGGAAGAATTAATATCATCAAAATGGCCATCCTGCCCAAAGCATTACACAGATTTGATGCAATCCCTATCAAACTACCAGCAACATTCTTCAATGAACTGGAACAAATAATTCAAAAATTCATATGGAAACACCAAAGACCCCGAATAGCCAAAGCAATCCTGAGAAAGAAGAATAAAGTAGGGGGGATCTCACTCCCCAACTTCAAGCTCTACTATAAAGCCATAGTAATCAAGGCAATTTGGTACTGGCACAAGAGCAGAGCCACAGACCAATGGAACAGACTAGAGAATCCACACATTAACCCAGACATATATGGTCAATTAATATTTGATAAAGGAGCCATGGACATACAATGGCGAAATGACAGTCTCTTCAACAGATGGTGCTGGCAAAACTGGACAGCTACGTGTAAGAGAATGAAACTGGACCATTGTCTAAGCCCATATACAAAAGTAAACTCAAAACGGATCAAAGACCTGAATGTAAGTCATGAAACCATTAAACTCTTGGAAGAAAACATAGGCAAAAACCTCTTAGACATAAACATGAGTGACCTCTTCTTGAACATATCTCCCCGGGCAAGGAAAACAACAGCAAAAATGAACAAGTGGGACTATATTAAGCTGAAAAGCTTCGGTACAGCAAAAGACACCATCAATAGAACAAAAAGGAAACCTACAGTATGGGAGAATATATTTGAAAATGACGGATCCAATAAAGGCTTGACGTCCAGAATATATAAAGAGCTCACACGCCTCAACAAACAAAAAACAAATAACCCAATTAAAAAATGGGCAGAGGAACTGAACAGACAGTCCTCCAAAACAGAAATACAGATGGCCAACAGACACACGAAAAGATGCTCCACATCGCTAATTATCAGAGAAATGCAAATTAAAACTACAATGAGGTATCACCTCACACCAGTAAGGATGGCTGCCATCCAAAAGACAAACAACAACAAATGTTGGTGAGGCTGGGGAGAAAGGGGAACCCTCCTACACTGCTGGTGGGAATGTAAATCAGTTTAACCATTGTGGAAAGCAGTATGGAGGTACATCAAAATGCTCAAAACAGACTTAACATTTGACCCAGGAATTGCACTCCTAGGAATTTACCCTAAGAATGCAGCAATCAAGTTTGAGAAAGACCAATGCACCCCTATGTTTATCGCAGCACTATTTACAATAGCCAAGAATTGGAAGCAACCTAAATGTCCACCGATAGATGAATGGATAAAGAAGATGTGGTACATATACACAATGGTATACTACTCAGCCATAAGAAAAGGGTAAATCCTACCATTTGCAGCAACATGGATGGAGCTGGAGGGTATTATGCTCAGTGAAACAAGCCAAGCGGAGAAAGAGAAATACCAAATGATTTCACTCATCTGTGGAATATAAGAACAAAGGAAAAACTGAAGGAACAAAACAGCACCAGAATCACAGAACTCAAGAATGAACTAACCGGTACCAAAGGGAAAGGGACTGGGGAGGATGGGTGGGTAGGGAGGGATAAGGGGGGGGAGAAGAAGGGGGGTATTAAGATTAGCGTGCATGGGCGGGTGGGAGAAAGGGGAGGGCTGTACAACACAGAGAAGGCAAGTAGGGATTCTACAACATTTTGCTATGCTGATGGACAGTGACTGTAAAGGGGTTTATGGGGGGGACCTTGTATAGGGGAGAGCCTAGTAAACATAATATTCGTCATGTAAGTGTAGATTAATGATACCAAAAAAAAAAAAGCAGTTCCTGTGTGGAGACCTCCAATGAGTCCTACACAAGGGTATAAAGGGCATATAAAAGTGTAGGCAAAGGGTCTGTTTGTGTTTATACAGAGGATCAAAGCCTAATTGGGCTACCCCGAAAATGAGCTAAGATACGATATGAAAAGAACTTCCAACATCAGCACTCTCTGGAAGACTCATGCCAGAAGATGATCATCAAAAAACCCCAACAAAGATCCATGCACTGCTACAACTGTAGATGCACTCATCCCACCAGTTGCTGGACTTGCTATGGGAATGAAGAAGGAGATATCTAAGCTGGCCTGTGCATACAGTAAAACAACAAATTTGACTGGATCTATACTGTTGGAACACAATCAAGAATTAGGAGAAGTGCAAATTGTAGTGCTCCAAAATCTTACAACTACAGAATATTTACTGTTAAAAGAACATATGGGATGTGAACAGTCCCCAGGAATGGGTTGGTTTAATTTGTCTGATTGCTCTCAGACTGTTCAAGCTCAGTTGGACAATATCCACCATATCATAGATAAGTTTTCACAAATGCCTAAGGTGCCTAACTGGTTTTCCTGGTTTCACTGGAGATGGCTGGTAATTACAGGTATGCTTTGGTTATGTAACTATACTCCTATTATGTTAATGTGTGTGCACAATTTAATTAGTAGCTTAAAACCTATCCATGCTGAAGTTACTCTACAAGAAGATATGTCAAAGAAATAATCAATCTTCCCATGTTTTCTTCCGCCTGCTACTTCTATAGCTTTTCTTCTTCCTTCCTAATTACAACCCTTAAATAGAATTTGTGCCTCATATCAAATTTACTGAGTATCATAATTCTTCCAAGTGGTAAAGATACATCAAGACAAATGCTGGGCATAGAAGCCACAGGGCATAAATATGCAAAGAAGTAAAAAGCTAACCTTTTCAAACAATAAAGCTTCTCTCTCACTTACCAATTTAACATTTCCCTGTATGGCCCCGGAAGATGACTGGTTAGCCAGAGACGGGTAAGATTCCTCAAGGGAGGAACAACCTAAGACAGGCACAGTCGCAGGGGGGCCATCAGGTGAGAAATTGGGGATCAACAGAGGTGAGGCTTAGAACCTCACCCCCCCTGTTCTGAGAGAAATCTTCTGCATACGTGGATGTTTTATTGCCCTTGTCTAGCTTGGATTAACACATAGTCTACAGGCACACATCTCATCATCTACATTTGCTCTCTTACAACACTAAACTATGTTTTCTACCTTTATCTTGTATCTACCTACCACTTCAGCATTTTATTAAAAATAATAATAATAAAGAGAGAAATGTGGTATCCACATATAAATCAAGTATAAAAATCAAATGAGTATTCATATTTGAACTGACTGTTTATAGTTCATAATGCGTGAGCAAAACCAAAAGTTTCTGTGATGACTGCCCTTGTACTGTTCACCATGTAACTTATTCACTATGTAAGAATTTGTTCTCCATGTAAGAACTTGTTCGTTATGCTTCAGAAGATTGGAGACTGACGAAAATTAGGCTTGGGGTGGATTAATGATTGTGCATTGAGCATTGACCCCCCTATACAGAATTTTATTGTTTTTAACAACCATTTGATCAATAAATATGAGAGATGCCCTCACACACACAAAAAAAGTACACACTTCCAATTGTAAAATAAATAAGTAACCGGGATGTAATGTATAGCATAAGGAATATAGTCAAAATATTGTAACAACTTTGTATGGTGATAGCTGGTAGCTAGAATTATCATGTATATAAATGTTGAATCACTGTGTTGTACACATGAAACTAATGTAATGTAATACTGTGTGTCAACTACCCTTCAATAAAAAATAATTATCTACAAAAAAAAAAAAAGAAAATGTAGCAGTATTAGTCAGTAAATTATTAATAATGGTCCTATTTGAGAAGCAACTGCATTACAGACAGCTTTCTAATTTTCCAGTCTTGACGTGTGTCTAGAGGCTCTAGTTTACAAAGTGAGTTTTCATTTTTTTTTAATCATTTCCATCCTTAAATCAGACTGGCCAGAAAAATACAATAAAAATACAAACAAGCAAACGCAGTGCACAAGGAACGCACCTTACAGGTGGGGAGTAAGCCAGAGTCCTGATCGCACATGTCAGCCCAGGTCTGGTGGCTCTTTGTCCGACTCAACACAGTATTTTGCTCGTGCCCTTTGTGGCCAGGCACCATGCCAAGCACCAGGAACTGAGGTGTGTGACGTGGCTCCCTCTCCAGCTCCCAGAGCCCTCTTCCTGCCAGGGATGCCCCCTTTCCCTGAGCTGGGCAGCAGAGACATCTAGCCTTTGCCCCCACAGGCCACATCCCCCTGGGTTTTGCAATTCTGAAAAGACTTCTCCAGCCTTTTTGCCAGGTATGAGTTTGAAATGAGATCAGATCTTACTGCAAAGCCAGAATACCCATGGGCTGCCTCAACCATGCCTAATAGTGTGAGCCCAGACAGAGGCAAGGACACAGCTTAGAACTGCACCTGGAGAATGCTTCAGGCATGCTGGGAGGAGCCTTCAGGCGCCGAGGTAGAGCACATTACTTTGTAAAGGAATACACAAACCTTTGTTCAAAGTGGAATCTTGTAGCCCCGTGGAGCTGCAGACCCCACACCTCCTTTTGCATCTGTCTTGCCTTCCCACCATCCACGCGAGAGGCTCCCCTCAGCTTTCACTCACCAGTCTTCCCGTCTCCTCCCTTGCTACTTCCTTGTGCAGTTTCTTGACATTAGTCATGGCCCTGACTCCTGTGGGACCATCGTTAACCCTGGGAAGGCCTTCATGGGAAAGACTTTAAGATAAAAGAATACTCGTCCACCTTCAGGACACTGTGCCCTTTCAAAGCACAGATGAGCAAATCACCAGGCTGTCTTCCTAGCCCAACCCCATCTCGTCATCAGGCGGGCAGACCCCTTCTAGGCCTAAAGGGCCCTTGCTTCCGACATTCCCGGCACCTGCACGTACCCTACAGCTCACTCTGCAGCTCTCAAGCACGGGTCTCCTCCTTTGCCAGTTTGCCCGATATGTCAGGGCGCTCTAGGTTGGCGGCAAAGTGCATGCATGGATTTCCTCATGTCTGGCTTTTCAGCCCAGCCCTGGCTGTGCTTTTCTCTGGCCAGACTTCAGGTGGCCAGAGGTGCTGAGCAGGTGGTAAGTCCCCTGCTTCTGGTGCAAGCAGGGGGTGATCACAGCAATGCTCAGGTCCGCCCAAGAAGGGGTGTCATCAGTTCCCCTGCCCTTCCAGGTACCAAGCCCTACCCAGGGGCCCGAAGCATGTCTGTGTGCCAGGACTAGGAAACACTTTGTCTCCCGAGCCCTGCCAGAGAGCAGTTTCAGATGTGCTGAGAACCAAAATTGATTGGACCCAGGTCATGTTCAGCTGGGGCAGGGGAGCCATGTGGCTCCGGAGCTGGTCTCTGCTGCCACCCTCAGGACACACGGAGCCCACTGCCTCCTGCTGCTGGGACCTGGCATTGAATTGGTCCTCGCTCACCAGTGTCAGCGCCCTGGGTTTTCATCAGGAGGTCAGGCTCTACCAGGGTCCCTGGTCTGCCCTGCACATGCCACATCCATTCTTGGGAGTCCTCAGCCAGCCTGTCTGAAAAAGACGGGGGCCTTGTGGAAGGTGAGAAACAGAAACAAAGGCAGCTGCAGGCATTGTTCGTCAGCAGCCCACACTGAGCCTGCCCCAAGCAGAGCAGCATCTCTCCCTGGCCCTGGGTGTGTGAGGGTGCACGCGTACCCCAGAGCAGTCCGTCTTCCCTCCAGACGTTCAGTGCATGCCGTTCAGCCCAGCATTCAGAAAGCTAACATACCCTTGTGCCCACACAGTTCTAGGCTATTTTAGTTGTTTTGTGAATGTTAGTCAAATCTGAATGGATGTATGTGCGTCTTACTCACAGGCCCAAATAACTTAATGGTTATCATATAAGAAAACCTGGGTCAGAATTACTCTTTCCAGTGAAAAGAATAGAGGGAAGCTGGGACGAGAAGGAAGTGTGAGCACAAGGCTTGTCTCCTTGGGGCTTATGAACACCTGGAGGGGGAGCCGGAGGCGCAGCCTCAGGGCAGGGTGCCCAGGGATGGCACCCAGCTGGACCCACACACGCATCCCTCACAGCTCTTCGCGGTGCCCCCCGGCCAGCACCTCCGTGAGCTCCTTCAGGCTCAGTCCCACCCGAGGCTCCCGTGCTCCCTAACTTCCCTGACTTGCAACCTGCGTGAGCCTCTGGAGGGGACGCCTGTGGCAGATGGCGTGTCTTCTGGAATCCGGCACATGGGACAGCGGCCCAGCTCTCCCGCTCACCGTCGTGGGGCATGGACAAGCCCCTCACCGTTGGCTCAGTGGTTCCTGGCCTGTGCAAATAGGACTGGTGTCCCCTGTGGTAGTGTGGGGCCTTCGAGAGGCAGGTCCCGAGATGGGATCAGGCCTGCAAGAGATTGACTGATGGCCAAACACCCATGAAGTGTAAAGGAAGGGAGTCTGCAGGAGAGCCTCAGGCTGCAGTGCAGGCCTGACCCCGGGGGAGGGTGCGGGGCAGGAAGGACGACTGGGAAGGAAAAGTCTGGGACTTCAGTGCAGCTCAGAGGACGATCCCTCCTCTGCGCATCGCTCCAGCCTCATCTCCGGCCTTGCTCCCCGTGCTCCACTCCAGCCGTGCTGCTCTTGCTCACACACAGCAAGCTTGTCCCCACCTCAGGGCCTGTGCACATGCTGTTCTGTCGACCTGGAGCGCACTGCCCCCTTCTGCGCACGGCCAGCTCCTTCCGCACAGTCTATTCTCAGCTCTAAGCCCACCTCCTCGGGGAAGCCTCTCATGATGACTCCAGGCAGCCTCCCCTCCAGCTCCCCTCCATTGTCTCTCTCACTTGCCTGTTTTATTTTCTTTGGAATATAAAGGTATGGCTATCTGGATTAACCTTGTTTATTCACTTTTTTTATTACTTACATTTAGTCTGAGCCCCCCCGCACCCTTCCTGCACGCTATGAAAACAGGGCAGCCCCGTCTTTCCTCCCTCCCCACCTCCCCAGCACCTGGCACAGAGAAGGCATTGCACATATATACATACTTGTTGAACGGACAAACGAGTAGATTAATGAAGGGGTGAGTGGCTGAGTGTGTGGCCATCACAGCCCTCGGACACTGGCAGGTGTCTCTTGGCAGTGCTGGCCGCGTGCTTGCCCTCCCGCCCCCTGACTGGACTCTCCCCACAGCTGTCTTGCTGACGGTGTGCTGCCTGAGGAGGAAGAAGAAGACGGCCAACCCGGAGAACAGCCTGAGCTACTGGAACAACGCCATCACCATGGACTACTTCAGCAAGCATGCTGTGGAGTTGCCCAGGGAGATCCAGTCCCTTGAAACCTCTGAGGTAAAGGGCCCAAAGCAAGGGGCGCCCCTGGAAGTGCGGGGGAAGCACCGGTTCTAGAGAGAGCGGGGAGCATCTGCTCATTTCCGAGGCTCCAGGCCCCTCCCTGTGCAGCCCACGCCCAGCAACAGCGCCCGAGGAAGGCCGGCCCACCCCAGCCCTCCTGGGTCAGGGGCTGCGTGTAAGCAAGAATTCCCAGTGCTTTCCGCATAGGCGAGAGTCTGGGAAGCGCTGTTCTTGGGACTTTGATTTCTGGGAACAGGTTCAGTTTTGGGGCATGCTCTCTGGGGCCTGTGAAAGTGAGAGCTTCTCCCAAGGGGCCTAGATTCCAAGATCTACAAACTCTAAACATCATTCAAAAACTGGGGGAGCCTGATTCGAAAACAAACCAGGGGAGATACAAGGCAGAGTTACAGATTGCTGTGGGGACCTAGCCGAGGACGGCCTTCACAGTGGGGGTGCTGGGCCCTAAGCGAATGTCAGGACACATTCCAGCCAAGGAAGGAACCAACCTGCATAAAGGCTGGGGGTGTGCTGGACGTGGCGCATCGTGGGAGAAGAGAATATATTGGGTCAGGAAGTGTTTGTCCCAAACCCCTGGCAGGCCAGGGAGAGAGCTGGGCCTTGAACCCAGGTGTCTCTGACTGCAGAGTCGTGCCCTCTGCATTCTCACGTAAAAGGTGGGGCAGAGGCCTGTGTACAGCAGGAAAGGTAGACAGATTCAGATGGCCTTGAATGGGGTTGAATGGAGTTTGTGTGTTCGTCTTAGTTAATGGAAAGTTGTTTAAAATTGTGAGCTTTGTGTGACCTAGATTTAGAAAGATTGTGTTGAGGGCCTGGTGAAGCCTGTCTATGCGTAGTCAGCGAACAGTTGGAAGGGAAGGGAGGGTGGCTTAGAGGAGCTGAGATGTGTGAGCCTGGGAGGCAGAGCCCCTCAGCCCCTGCAGATCCCCCACAGCGGCCGGGCCGAGCTTTTATACACACGGGTGAGATCACAGCACCCCCATGCTCAAAACCCTTCAGCAGCTTCCCATCGCTCTTAGGTTAGAGTTCAAGCCTTTTCCAGGCCTGCAAGGTGGGCCTGGCACCAGCCAGCCCCCAGCCTTACCTCACCGAGCGCTTGTGTGCTTCCGTTTGCTGAGCTCCAGCCACACTGGATTGCCTTTCCTTCCTGTCCGGCACCCAGTTATGTCCCACTGCAGGCTGTGTGCCGGCCGCCCGTCTCCTGGGATGTCTCTGTGCCTCCCTAGCCCAGCTTCAGTTTGGTGCCTCCTGCTCGGCATTCAGGCCCTATCCGGCCATCACTCCCCACCAGGGGGCCCTTCCCGGCCTTCCAGGCCGGGGTGACCCTCCTGTCTCATGGCCTCGGCTCCTTATGCGTTTCCACCAGGCACCTATCAGAGCTGTAGTCACGCAGCGGCTGGTCTGATCCTCGTTTACCGCCCCTGCCTCCAGAATCACAATTGCTGCCATGTTGCCAAGGCCAGGGGCAAATTCTGAGCAGTCATCCTGCCCGGGCGCCAGACCATGGGTCGGTGCCCTTTGTCTCCTCCTCAGTGGTCCTCACCGACTCCCGGGGCCCCTCCCTGATCTCTTCTCCCCCACCTCCCACAGCCACCCCTCAGTCCCCATCGCGGGGTCCCTGTCCTTTGCCTGAACTCTAATCCCTGGAGCGCCCAGGCCAGACCCCCCACTGTTTCTGTTTCCTGCTGCTTCCTTCCATGACTCTAAATACCAGCTCTGCAGGGTGACTGCCAGCCTCTGTCTCCAGCCTTGACATCATCCCTGGGCTCCAGGCTCAGACTGAGCCACTACCGCGCCTGTCTAAGGGGCATCCCACATTCAACCCAAGACCCAACTCTTGGCCTCACCCTCCCTGCCCACACCACGAGCTCGCCTGGCATCTCTCATGCGGATGGCGCTGCCGGTACCTCCTCCCCGCTCACACCCCACACCCCACAACCCCCCGTCTGCCAGCAGATCCCACGGGCTCTGCCTGCAGACAAGCACCCCTTGCCCCCGCACTGTGGCCTCCCCGTCCAAGCCGCTGTCGTCCCTCACATCACAGACTGCTACAGTAGCTTCTGAAATGGGACTCCCCACAGCCGCCTTCCCGCCTGCAGTCTGTCCCCCGCACAGCCAGACGACCTTTGCGAGCAGGATCTCATGTCAGCTGTGGCCCCAACCTTCCAATGGCTCCTCTTCACACTTCGAACAAAATCCAGATTCCTTCTACTGTGCTTTCCAGGGCAGGCCCTGCCCACCTCCCCGACCTCCTGCCACACGTGGATCATGCACTCCAGACATACTGGGCTTTTGTTCTTCCTCCGACATAAGGAGCTTATCACCAGCTTAGCACTTTGCCCTTGTGCTTATCTGGGATGCTCTTCTCCTGGCTGCCTCCATTCCTTACTTCCTCCAGGTCTCTATTCCAATGCCACCTCTTCAAGGAGGCCTTCCCTGAGTGCTCCATACACATTAAAGCCCACCCCCACCCCCATGGGTCTCTATCCTCTTCACTGCTTTGTTTTTCTTCAGAGCACATCTCAGCCCCTGGCATTGCACAGTCCTCTCCCTGTTGTCCTGTCCCCTGCTAGGTCATAGGCTGCCTAAGGGCAGGAGCCATGTTTGTTCTGCTCACTGCTCTACCCCAGTGCCTAGAACAGTGCCCAGCGCATGGCGGGTACTCGTAAATATGTATCACATGAAGGAACCACAAGTTTTGTTCTCAATTTACCCATCACCCAGCCCAAAGCCAACATGCATGGCTATGTAATAAAAAATTTTAACTGAAGGACAAACAGAGGGACAAGCTTCATAAAGGCATTGACTTTTATCACAGTCCGTGTACATTTTCACAGTAAGTGTCCCTGAGAACTGTTACCGTGAGTGAGAACATGGTAACTTGGCAAAGGGACTGGCCCCACTTTGAGTGTGGGCAGCCAGTCCCCAAATTCTAAATTTCTCATATTCTCTTTGCAAACTGGTAAATAAAACCAAAGCCAAAGGACAGTGCTTGTGAGCACACTATAGGAAGGTCCCTGCTTGTAGAGCATCCCAGGAATCGCTGCCACCCAGAGCACCAGGCCCACCGCAGGACAGAGGCCGGAGGCTGCAGGAAGGGGCAGCCCCAAGCAGCCGTGCTCCCAGGACCAGGGGGCTGCAGTGCAACCAGCAACCCAGAGCTCAGTTGGCCTCAGGGTGCTGTTTATCAGCTTCCCTTTCCGCAGGCCAGCTCCCCTCATCCTGCTTTATTCAGAGTAATGTTGTAATCTGCTCCCACCCCCTGGCCCAGGCACGCACTGCATGCCACCAAAAGAGGGTCACAGGGCACATTCTGCCTCATGCAGGTCCCCGGGCCGCGCTCACCACCCGCCCGGCAGTGGCCAACTCTGAGGGCTCCCAGTGGAGCTGCCCCCATGGCCTGCTCCCCTTTGGGTTGCTAAAAGCAGCAAAATACAAATCCGGGCTGTATGGGCAAAACGGTGCCCAAAAGGGGCTTAGGAACTTTTCTGTTTGCACTCTTCCTGCTCTCTTCCACCTTTTCTTCTTCTTTCTCGCCTTAGTTATTCCCCAAATAACTTGCTCTTTTTTACACAGTGAAAAGTCCCGTGTGACTCACCTCTGGTGAACACTTGCTTTGTGAGAATTCCCACAGACCAGCCAGATCTCCAAAACTGCCCTCCACAGCCCAACCTGGAGCCCTGGGGAGAAGGGGCACTTCTGTCCCCTCACTGACACCCTCCGATTCTCCTGGCTCAGGGGACTGGCCCCACGTCCACTCCTTGGGTGGGCATCAAAAAATTCCAGACCCTGAAGGAAATTTTTGTCTCCTAAAAATACATTTTACCAACAAACTGCCTTTCTTCCGTTCTCTCATTATCTGTATAGCAATATGTACTCTCAAATATTATATGTTTTACTTAAAAATAAACTTTAGAAAATTCACTGTGGCTTCTTAAAGTGAACACATCTGAACAAGTGTGGCTGAAGCCAGGGTTGCCAGGTCTACTGCCGACTCTTTGCCCCGAAACAGCCTACAGGTTCTAGACTGCAGTTGTTCCCAAGTAGAACAAGCTGACTTTCTTTTCCCCTCAGTTAATACCTGGGCCTGAGTCTGAGTGCAACCATTTAATGGCTCACAAATGCTTCCAGTCCTTGATAGCTGAGGCCAAAGCTGTTCAGATGACCTGGTCAGTGATTTGCCTATTTCTAAGCTTTTCCATGCCTGGGGCGCTGTAGATAGACCAGTTTTTCACTTACCGCCTAGAGAGTCTATATACGTTCCCTTCAGCACATCTAGTGCTATAAGAAATGGGGCAATAATGCTGACCAAGCTCTGGGAGGATTTGGGAGGGGGAGAAATGAGCCCTTGAAAACTCTGACAGGTGGGTGGGCGGAGAGGAAAGAGGTGCACAAGGGTAGGGTGTGTTCAGGGAGGACAAGCAGCCAGGTTTCCCAGAGGTCTGTGAGAAAGACGCAGGAAGGAGGGTCTGGGTCCCAAGCGGACCAGGTTCTGCCTGCTTGTACAGTGAGCCACACGCCGTGTGTGACAGCGAGCCCTCCTGGGCTTTTACAAGGGGGACAATACCATCTCTGGCAACCTAAGGCGGGAATGACTCAGGAAGCAGGAAGTCTTTTTCAGAAGCTGCTGTGAAATCTGAAGAAGGTCCAAGAGGGCTCTGCTCCTCAGCACTGGCGGGGAGGGCGACGGAACATTCACCCAGGAATCCTGTGCGGCAATAAGTGCTCCCGTGTGTGGCTTCTTTAAGAATGGCCGCCTCATGAACCCCCCAGCTCACACCGTCTCCCCTCTCTCCCCCCAGGACCAGCTCTCAGAGCCCCGCTCCCCAGCCAATGGCGACTACAGAGACACCGGGATGGTCCTCGTCAACCCCTTCTGCCAGGAAACACTGTTTGTGGGAAACGATCAGGTATCAGAGATCTAACTGCAGCAGCGCCCGCTCTGTGGTCCCCCACCTTTGTCTCTAAGTTATAAATATACAAATATATATTATAAATATACTCTTTGTGTAACCCTGAATTAATGAGAAACATTTTCAGCTTTTTTTCCCTAAGAATTGTCAACATCTTTTTTATAAAAGTGTGGTTTAAAAAAACTTTACAGAACGACCGTGGCTTTATAAAATAAAAGTATTTCTAAGCAAAGCAGTTGCATTGATTGCTTCTCCTTACATCTGTCCTTGAGCACTCAGGGCTCCCAGCAGCCCCAGGCAGGTGAGAGAAGAGACTGCCCTGTGAAGTGGATGTTAAAATGGTCAAGGGCGTAGCCATTTGGGTGCTTCTTAAAGCTCCGGGTCCTCTTGAGTCCCGTTTCCTCTCCCTGCGTGTGGACACCAGTGAAGAGGACCGGCCGCCTGGGGACTGGCGACTCTCGCACAACACAGGAAAAGGGGGCATCTCATCTCCCGGGCGTCCGAGAGCGCCGCAGCCTCACCAGGGCACCCCTGGCTGCCGAATGTAATTCCACCCAAGTTATGGACGGCGGGCAGGAGGGGCACACGCAGCCCCCCCAGGTGCTCTCGGAGGACATCAGGCGTCCTAAGGCCATGTCCCCCTACCGGGACACCACATGGCAGGGGGCTCCCGCTGTCCCCACAACAGGACTGCCTTTCTCCCCATTATGCACATCCTCTCCAGCACCCATGTCTGCATTAAACACTCGTGCCTTTCTCTGGAGGGAGTTGAGGTCTGGATCCAGCCATGCAGCTTTGGAACGCTTGCTGTTCCTCGAGGATCCAGCGCTCATTGGGATTCAGCTTCATTGCCTCAAAGCGCCATCTCCTGGTGCCCACGAGGAACATGTTTGTGTGCGAAGCCTCGAGGTGCGGAGCTGTCACTTTCTAAACCTCCTGCGATCTTAAAACATCAGGATTGCCATAGCAGACATCACGACGTCCTCCCTCGGCACTGCAGCCCTGCTGTGAGCCAGCAGATGGACGTGGCATCCACCTCCCGCACCGGGGGTCTGCCGGCCCACACCGTGTCCAGCTCGGCCGGCAGGTCAGACCTCAGAGGGGCAAGAGCGGCTTCCAGAGACGGCTGCTTCCCCAGGCTCTTCCGCAGAGTCAGTGGCTGGGACAGAGATGACTGCTTTGACGCTTCCTTTCCCTAAAAGAAAATAGTTTGATAGTATATTTTGAATATAGATGTTCTTATAGTCAGATTGGGAATTGACCTTGAATGTTGATTCACAGGTTCGTGTTGTTGCTGTGGTCTCCTTATCACAACTTTTTCCTTTCTCCCTACGTTTCCTTTAAAAAAAAAGATGACCTTCAAAACTGTGTGTTCTCAATGTTCTATGAACCTCTTTAACATGAGTTCGGTGGTTGTCTCTCTTCCAAGACTCTTCAGCCCACCAGGAAGCAAGAGTGGCCCTGATACTCGTTTTCCAGCGTGCTGCTCTCTGACCTTTTAAGCCTATCATAATATTTCTGTCAACTGTTGCTTTTAATATATCAATGTGTGTGTGTGTGTGTGTATAGAAAGAAATTTGCTTGTAAAGTACAATTTATATATAATATATGTTATCAAAGATACATATGTTGCATATGTAATATATATATGTGGATGTACGACTTATTTTTCCTAATCCACAGAATTCAGCTATCATGGATATATAAATAAACTTATTTTATTAGCCAGAGAATTAAGTTGCTGATACATTTTGTATTCTTTTTTATTTTAAACTAACTTTAAAGTCTTTCTTAGGCAATGTCCATTTGTGTATTTTAAACTATTTTAACAATAAGTTGAATTTTCTGAGCATGAAGAGCTTATGGGATTGGCAATTTACCCTTTGATAAAACAAATCCTTTAGGACATGTTTGTGATTTCTCCGCAAGAGAGGCATCTCTCTTCAGATCTTTGGAGACATTGGTGTCCCCTGAAGTGTAGCCCCTCTCCATTGTCCCCCTCCCAGGGCCTGGGGCTTTGTTGTAAGTATCTCTAGGTCAGAGAAATCTGAAGGTTAACCTGGCTACTGAGTGAGGCCATGCTGCAAAGAATAACAGCGCCTAAACATGACACCTTTGCAAACAGCTTAATCAGTAACTGGAACCCCTCTTTTAACCAATATCCTTGAGAAGATCATCTGGAATTAAGGCAATTAGTGTCTAGCTCACGAGATGTGTAGGAATGTGAGACCCTTGGAGAATTATCTTCTAAGAATCAGTTTCTTCAGCTGAGTCCTTAATATTGGGATTTAAGGTCATGCTGCAGTGGTTATGTTTTGTCTTCTTCCCTTTTGTGTATGTGGCTTTTCTTCCTAATGTGGTTATGACCAAAGGATCCCAGAGGTGAATGGCCCTCTAGATTTGAGACAAGTGTGCACTGGAAGGCAGGACTTGCAGAGTGAAGAGGCTGCGTGGTCAGAATCCCTAGGTGGGAGAGATGGTTCAGCTCCCGGTCTTTCACTGCTCCCTGGGCTTGTTTCAGCCTTCAGTTTTTGTGGCTGTTGGGTCTGAGGGGCCGAGGATATGAGAAAGCTGAGAGCAAGGGTGCTAATTTTAAATGGTGTCTTATGTTAAAAAAAAATCCATATGGCTCATCGTTAACTGATGAGAGCAGTAACATGGGCTGCTAGTGTCCTATGTCCCTGAATGCTCTAAGAGATGAATATATAGTCAGGAAAAAGGTGGGCTGGGCCAAGGTGCTGCAGGTAAACCAGCTTGTGGGGGTGGGGAGTAAATCTTGATTTGGAGTGTTTGCTGATTTCTATGATGCAGATACTCCCCTGGTGGCCAATTTCAAGCTATCAGTATGACATCCTGAACTCGGAGTTGGGAGGAGATGGTATAGTCATGAGCAAATACTAGTTGGTGCAGGCCTTTGAGCCATTTGGGATAAAGCTGTGAGGAAATCTGGTTTGGTTTTGAGTTCCATAATTAAAGCAGTAATGTTACAGCTGACATTTACTGTGTGCTCACCAGGTACTAGGTATTGTTCTAAGGACTGTATTTACCGTCCCTCACTTTATAGACAAAGCAACTGAGACACAGAAGGGTAAAGAAGCTCTCCTTGAGAAGTACTCAGTAAGCCCTCTGTTGGGAGTTTGTGTTGGTTTCCTATTGCTTCTGAACCAAAAAACTTAATAGCTTAAAACAACAACAATTTTATCATCCTACAGTTCTAGAATAATGGGCCTTACAGAACTAAAATCAAGGTGTCAGCAGAGCTGTGCTCTTTCTGGAGGCATGAGGGGAGAAGCCATTCCTTGTCTTCCTCAGCTTCTTGAGGATGCCTGCATTGCTGCGCTTGTAGCTCCATCACTTTGTCTTTTGTTGTCTTACTTCCTCTCTCTTTAAACCTCTTGCTTCTTTCTTATAAGGATCCATGCGATTACACTGGGCATACCCCTGTCATCTAGAATATCTCATGACCCTTGATTGCATCTTCAAAGCCTCCCTTACCTTGTAGGAGAAGATATTCACAGGTTCTGAGGATTAGGACATGGACATCTTAGGGGAGGGCCCTACTCAGCCTATTACAGAGTTACAGAGTTCAGCTAAGCTTTTGGGTGGAAATGAAAGAATAACCCAGTGATATTAGGTGCATTTTCTTTTAGCATTGCTGAAAGTGGCGTTTGTATTTTCTTTGGATTGCTTCATACATAAAAATGATTTGGACCTTGGACTCTGGGTTTCCAAAACATCAGAGTAGGTCATACTTGGGTAGAGAAAAAGCAGCAGATGTATGGTTGAGGATAAGGTTCTGTGACCCCCTCAGGTATGCAATCCTTTCAGGAGAAGCCTTGGTTATGTGGATGCCCGCAGGTATGTAAGGCGGCCTAAGGCACTCCTGCCACTTGGTTACACACAAGTCCTTCTAACTGACCCAAATCCTTGAGGACAGGTGGCTGTGGACCCTGTGTTGCCCATGGGACCTGGCCCACAGCAGGCCTGTGATGCAGGAGAAATGAGTGAGGGAACATGTCCAACTTAGGAGACTTGGCAGGAAGCTGACTCCACAACAGACAAAATGGATCAAAAATTGCTATGTGGGATCTGCATTTGGGAGCTCACCCTCCTGTTGAAGCATGGATATAAAAGTAGGCTACAACAGGGCAGAAATCTGTAAAGAAGTAAAAAGCTAACCTTTTCAAACGATATGGCTTCTCTCTCACTTACCAACTTTACATCTCCCTGTATGGCCCCAGAAGATGACTGGTTAGCCAGAGACGGGTAAGATTCCTCAAGGGAGGAACAACCTAAGACAGGCACAGTCGCAGGGGGGCCATCAGGTGAGAAATTGGGGATCAACAGAGGTGAGGCTTAGAACCTCACTCCCCCCTGTTTTGAGAGAAATCTTCTGCATCCGTGGATGTTTTATTGCCCTTGTCTAGCTTGGATTAACACAGAGTCTACAGGCACACACCTGATCATCTACATTTGCTCTCTTACAACACTAAACTAAGTTTTCTACCTTTATCTTACATCTACCTACCACTTCAGCATTTTATTAAAAATAGTAATAATAATAAATAAAGGGAGAAATGTGGGATCCACATATAAATCAAGTATAAAAATCAAACGAATATTCATATTTGACCTGATTGTTTATAGTTCATAATGCGTGATCAAAACCGAAAGTTTCTGTGATGACTGCCCTTGCACTGTTCACCATGTAAGAAATTTTCACCATGTAAGAATTTGTTCACCATGTAAGAACTTGTTCGTTATACTTCAGAAGATTGGAGACTGTTGAGAATTAGGCTTGGGGTTGATTAATGATTGTGCATTGAGTCCCCTATACAGAACTTTATTGTTGTTAACAACCATTTGATCAATAAATATAAGATATGCCCTCTCAAAAAAAAAAAAGTAGGCTACAGAGATCATTGGATGGTGTCAACAAAATTCATCTATGAATGGAAGCAACCTAAGTGTCCATCAGTAGATGAATGAATAAAGAAGATGTGGTACTTATACACAATGGAATATTATTCAGCCATAAGAAGAAAACAAATCCTACCATTTGCAACAACATGGTTGGAGCTAGAGGGTATTATGCTCAGTGAAATAAGCCAGGCGGAGAAAGACAAGTACCAAATGATTTCACTCATCTGTGGAGTATAAGAACAAAGAAAAAACTGAAGGAACAAAACAGCAGTAGACTCACAGAACCCAAGAATGGACTAACAGTTACCAAAGGGAAGGGGACTGGGGAGGATGGGTGGGAAGGGAGGGATAAGGGGGAAAATGGGGCATTATGATTAGCACACATAATGTAGGGGGGTGGGGACATGGGGAAGGCAGTATATACAGAGAAGACAAGTAATGATTATATAGCATCTTACTACGCTGATGAACAGTGACTGTAATGGGGTATGTTGGGGGGACTTGATAATAGGGGGAGTCTAGTAACCACAATGTTCAGTAATTGTACATTAACGATACCAAAAAAAAAATTCATCTACAGCTTGGATTGTTTCCATGGGAAGCCCCATGGCAGATTTTCTACAACATTTTATTTGTATTCACACAGTTAATGTAATTTCACCATACTAAAAACTTGGCTGAGGATGTCAGTTTATCTTACCTACCCTTGGCTTATTTCTTACCCTGACCATTGCTTTCCATTTAATCTGATTTTGGCTTGTTTGGCTTTAAAAAATCTTGAAGAATGGCTATTTCTGCTCAGATTAGTTTCCAATTTTCTGTTTCACTAAATGTTCACAAAGGCCTTGGCTTATTTTACACAACTGGCGAAGAAAGGTCAGCCTTTGTGTCTCTTAGTTCTGGTTGTGACAGAACTTCTACAATGTGACATGTTCAGACAGCCCAGGTGGGAGCTCTCTGCAGTGTAGTGACTGCTCAGCTGGAAGAATTCTTAAAGCCTTACAAGATAAGCTGCAACTAAAATTCCCATTTTATTAAAGGAGAGGAAATGTTCAAGAGCCCCAAACTGGTGAGCAGAAACATCATTAAGACTAGAGATGAGGACTTCTGATTGCTAAATAGCAGGGGAGAAGTGGTGAGGTGCATATGTGATCACCATTCCCCAGACAGGGCATGAGTCACTGAGACACTCTCTGGTGGCCTTGAGTCACTCATGTAGTCACTCTGGTGCACAGTAAGTCCATAGGCAGGACAGCTTTGGGGTCAAGAGCCCATAACTCAAGTTCTAACTCAGTTTCTACCACCTCATGGTTCAATTTAAGCAAATTTATTTCCCTCACAGGTAAAAATGGGGAACAACTGAACTGAACTTAGGGGATTATTGTAGGATTGATTGAAGTAGTCCAAGTAAAGGACCTTAAAGCTATTAATTGCTCAATAAGAATGATAGGTTTTTAAGACTTATTTGATCTTTCCATTAAGCTGATCAACAAAATAAATTACAAACGGATTAAAGTAAATGGAAAAAACAATACAAACAGAAAAGGGCACATATGCAGTAGAAAAAACTAAAATATTGGTAAATTGGAATATATAAAAGTGAAAATTAGATTCAAAAGCATTCTAAGGAAAAGGCAAACAATAAACTGGAAAGACTGCAATGTGTTCTATAGCCAAAGAATTCATATCCTTTATGAGAAAAAGTTGAATACATACATGAAGGGAAAATATATACATCAAATAATAAATGTAAGTAAATGGAAATTCTGTTTTTCAATCATGAAAATTGCAAAGAAATCAAAATGTGTACGTCTCATGCTGGTTAGCATGCAAGTAAACATGTTAACTGATGGAAGTGTGTGCTGGTTTGATTTTTCAGGAGGGCAATTAGAAAGTATGTACTAAGTCTCAAAAATACCCATGAAAGAGACCTTAAAAATGTCTACCTGATGAGTCCACGTCTAGAAATTTATGATATATCGGAAGTATTTCAACACAGCATTTTCTTTTAAGAGTGTTAAATTGACAACTCAAATCTCCAACAAAAAAAGAAATACTTAAAATATCTAGTTCTTCGGTGGAATATCTTCAAAGATTATTTAATGACCTTAAATCTCAGACAAAAACTACGGGGACAATATGAGAACACAAAGACATCTATCTGTGTTACAACGGCACATTTGGAAAAATACATGTGTTAAGTACATCTACTAAAAGTGTGGAAGTAAAAAAAAAAGTAAGGAAATAAATCACGATGTTAATACTAATTATCTTGGGATGGGAATTCGTATTATTTTTATTCCCAGTAATATTCTGTACTTTACAAATTCTCTATTATTTCTCCTGAAGGAAGAGAGTGTGAAACGGTAAGATGTACTTGGGATCGGTGGAGTATTTGGTTAACGGACAATGTCCAATGCCAGCCGTCTTAGTTTGAGTCCCCTTTCCGCCGCTGACTCTTTCGGCCTTTTTAGGTTTGCAACCAGGCATAATCTACTACACTAGATCACCTTGGGGTCTCCTCTTGGAAGCGAGAGAAAGTCGCGTTAAACTTCTCGGTGGAATTTGGGGGCCAGGTTGCCTTTGGACCCGGAGCTGTCAAAGAACAGGGCTGCGGACCCTTGAACACTGCGGAGCGCGGCAGCTGCACTACAACGTTCCGTTCTCTTCGCCGCCGCGGGTGAGAGGTACAGACCCGCCATCCTGGAAAACTGGTAATGCGCCGCTTTTCATATCACCGGGGGTGGGGGTTTCCGTTCCACCGGGAAGAAGGCCCAAACTGCTTAAATGTGCTTTTGTGTCTTCCGGTAGCTAACATCCGACCACAGCACGACCCTTCACTGCAAACATTTTTCAGGTGTGTTTTCCTAAATGTAGTCCATTTACAGGGACTTCTCCTGTGCATCGTTGATACATAGCTTTGCAATTTACATTTCGGACAAAGTCGCGTTAAAGTTCAAAATACTTAACCTTCACACTTAAACAGGATACAGTCTTTTTTCAGGAGACGCTGTAACATCAAACACCGACGTGGCAAAAAAACTTACACCGAGCCAGCCAGGAGTCGAACCTAGAATCTTCTGATCCGTAGTCAGACGCGTTATCCATTGCGCCACTGGCCCTGTACATAAAGAGCAAATCTGTGATTTAGATCACTCCTTACACAGTTTTTACCCGCAGCTATAACCACAACGGTTCTAGCCTCGCGCAGCCTCAGCCTGCAATGCTCAGCCTTCCCCCGCCCCTCAAACCCGCTCCGCCAATCCTGCAACGTCACGGCGCTCTTCGGCGCGCTCCAATCCTCGCTTGGGATAGCGTCTCTGGCGTTCTCCAGGCCCGCATTAAGTTTGACCGCGGCCGCTTCCCGTTTGCTCGCAGACCGGGTGGGGCGGGGAGAAGGGGTGGAAGGGAGCGGGCCGAAGCCGCTGCAGAGCCTGTGCGAGCTGCAGCTCCGTAGCCGTGGGGAAGGCGTGGGGCGGGTCAGGCGGAAGGAGGAGGAAGGTGGTAGTGGTGCAGGATGGCGGCGACGACCTACGAGCGGCTGAAACTGTGAGTCCCGGGGGCTGGACCGTTGACTGAAAGGGCATGGAGGGTGGCGGGGTGGCGGGGTGGCGGGCGGGCGGGGGCGGCAGGTGCGGGCTGCCGGCCTCGGGGAGGGTTCTTGAGTCCCGAGGCGGCGGGCTGGGTGTGGGAGTCTTTCGCACTCCCCGCCTTTCTCGCCCGGCGCTACTAGCGCGGGAGCGTGTTGGTTGCGGCCGCCCCTAGGCCCTGACCCAGTCGCCCCAGGCACGGGAGCGACAGTCTCCTGAGCCTTTTTGCCGGGCTTGGCCTTCGCGCCCACGGCAGGACAGAGAAGCTGCAGACTGACTTCCAGCATGTGGGGTCTGCGTTTTGCTGCAGCTCTTCAGAGGCGCTTCTCCCCACTTTTTCCCCCCTTTAATTCAAGATGTGGCAGCTAAATTTATCCTTCTTGCTTAGCAGAGAGAAAGAGAAGTTTTTCCTATTTAATGGACCCATAGCAGCACGTTAGAAGCCACACACAAATCGACAAACCGTATTCTATTTGGGTATCAAAGCCTGCCTGACCAGTTTTTAATTTGCAGAAGAAACTTAAAGTATAGTCAATGCTCTTAAGGTCTTGGACGATTTACTTGGTTTTAAATATTATACAGCTCAAGAATGAAAGAGATTCTTAAGTTCATGTTGACAGCCAGAGGCTATTCTCGGGAATTTTGACACTGCATATTGACTTTTCGGTCAATACAAGTTCTTGAGGCTTTGAGAAATAGGCTCTGGTTGTTAGAGTTGTAAATTAGGTATTTGTAGGGTGTTTGACTTGTTCTAGATAGATAAAAACATGCATTTCCCTGAGCATTACCACTGTCAGCCCTGACAGTTCTGTCTGAATAATTCTGTTCTACTTATTTTATGTTTAATACTTTATCTCGAGACTGTTTGAATATCCAGTGGGCATAGTCTGAGAATGTCTTTGGCAGCAGAAGCAAATCTAGCTTTTGAGAAGCCTAGCCTTCTCTAAATAAATTAAAATATCTTGTTATTTAGGCATAGGCATTACATTTCCTTTGCAGGAATATGAGAACATCAAAATGTGGTTTGAGCACTTCCTATGCTCCCCAGAACCTCAAGCTCACTTAAGTTTCTGAAAGGTTCAATTTAAGTTAGTAGTGCAAATTTGGGAGCGAGGTCATCCTGGTGACATCAGATACTTTGCAGAAAAGATTATTATCTTTTCCGTAGCTCTTCTTTACCACTTCTGTTTACTCTAATTGTCTTTGCAAACCCCAGCTGCACACCCCCTCCACATTTTTCTCATCGAGTTTCCTAATTCTGAGTTTCCTAATTGTCTCTGAATTCCCCTTTGCAAGGTGATTGATCACCTTGTTCATGAGGGAGTCCATCAAAGTATCTTTCACTAGGGTGCTGGCAGGGCCAGGGTCACGTGTGCCCTGCTGGCTAATTAGTTATTGTTGTCCATCTGATAGTCACTAAAGGGTTTAATATGAGCCTATGCTAGGTCTCAAATGTATTTTAGCAATACAGAGCCTTGGCTTGATGCAGCTTAGCATTAGGTTATGGAACACAACTGAATTTTTCCTGTGGCAAAGATTTGAACGGGATGGAGAACTTGAGCATTATGACGATTGTTTATAAGCTGCAAAGGAGGCACTAAATTCACCAGTCCAAACCTCACAAAACAAAAAAGCTCCATATCCATAAAAGAGAAAGGAAATTTGGCCCTTAAGTGGGGAGGCTGATGCTTTTGTATTGATTTTTTGTGAGAAGTGGAAACTAAATTTGTTTGGGTGAAAAAGTAAACTTGGAGTTATGTGAAAGTCATATTCTAATTTGTCAGTCTTTATCTTTTTTGCCGTGAAAGTTTTGAATGGTTCTGTAAATGTGAGAATAAAATTTTTTTGTAACTTTTGTTTTTCTTACCAAGGAGTTTTTGTGATGGATTTCTGCTCTTACTCCTCCTTTTGGCCCTTCTTGCTCTCAGGCATTGCAGGTCAATGTTTTAAAATGTGGCCTCTGACCTAAGGAGTATTCTTTTTTTAGATGCATTTGGTTGTGGAAGTGGTTTCTGTTCCTTGTAAGAATTAGTAGGACATAATAGCAGTTTAAAAAATGTGCCTAGAGATATGTTTTAAGAAAGAGCCATACAATTGATAGTTTATTTTATTACAGAATTATTGCTACTGGGTTTTTAAAATTTTATTACAGAATTATTGCTATTGGGTTTATTTAAGTAATAAAGTGTTTAGCATTTTAAATAATAATTCGTTCTGCATTATGCCATGCATTTTTCCCAGTTCATCACTGTCCTGCTGTGAAGTTCGCCTTCCTAATTGCCCTGGTTTCATCCTCTACTGCCCTGCTGAAACAATCTCCAGTTCCCTCTTATTGACTTATGGGACTAAGCCTACATTTTGTAGTCACCTATAGTCTAGCCTTTTCACAGTCTGTCCTTTAACCTTACTTCCCATAACTGCTCAATGCTTTTTTATTTCCCCTTCCACTCCACCACTCGTAGCTTCAAACTTGAGTTTATTGGATCCTTCTACCAGAATGCCTTCTTTCTCTCTCTACTCTTTACAGGCCAATGGTAGTTGAAAGATCTCAGGCTTTTTAAAGTCAGAACAGAATTCACACCCTGACCTTGCTACCTTTTTTCTGTCCTGGCCATGTTACCTAATCTGTCTGAATCTGTTTTTCATCTGTAAAATGAGGCTGTTACTACTTAACAGGATTATTATAAAGATTGAAAGAGAGTATAGATGAAATACTCAGCCTATTTAACACACTTTCTTTGAGGATCCTTTTTTCCAACAGCTTACCCTTCATTGAGCTCCCGTAACGGTCTGCTATCGCAGGGACTAGACACCAAACATCCGTATGGTTTGCACATTCTGTTTCTTAGGATTGATTAACAGTGTATTTCCTCTCTCATGGACAAGAGGACTGAAAGTTAGAATGATCAATCCGTAGTGCTGTTTGAACCACTCACTTTGTCACCTGCAAGCGGTGAAATTGATGCCGGGGTTCTTGTTTGCAGAGCCGAAGAATGTGAGCTTCACAAACAGTCAAGGTAGGAGAGCAAGGTACAGGTTTTTACTTAGAGATACAGTGGAAGGACAGAGCTCCCGGCTCACGCCAGGAGGGGACAAGAGAGTCTGTAGTGGTGTATTGTCTAGGGGGTTTTATAGGCAGCTGAGGATTCTTCGAGAACATGAAAAAACTTAGGGGTGTAGTCTTAAGTGGTCCCTGAATATTTAGAATTAACTTAACACAAGTAACTTCCCTGATAATTTCTCTCTGAGATACCAGCATCTTGGTCTGGGAGCATATGAAACAAGGCCACCTGCTCAGCTCCCAAGGTGGGCCGAGGTATTGTTTGCTAAAGAGTAAGTTAAGAATTTCTAACGTCTTAACTTCTTGGGTATTAAAATGCAATCTTATCTTTAAGGTGGAATCCCTCCTGCCTCTTACTGTGTTGTTTATGCCTGGGCTTGCTAAATTAGTTGCCCAGTTTGCAAAATCACTTCATTAGATCTGAAGGAGGAAAAACAGCACATAGGCCTGGGCCTTTTAGTATGCTTAAGTGAACCTTACACATGATTATAAATGGTTATCATAATAAAACATGTGCTACTCTTCTTTATTTGGGGAACATTAACTGATTTCACTGCAGAATGATTCTAGAGCTCAATGTTTAACATAGAGTTTTAGCAGAGGGATTTCCTTGCATGTAGTTACATTGCTCTGACTGCAAATATCTCGCCCTGCCCCCTCCGGAGGCCCTCACCCTACTCTGACTACATCCATGGTCCCTGTCTCAAAATCATTATACACACTTTGTTTCTCCAACTAGATTGCAAATATGTAGACCATACTAGGAACACCTTAACACTGATTTCTTCTCTAGTCCGCAGTACCTAGCATAAAGCCTTCTGCAGAGCACATCCTTAGTGAATCAACTTGAGTAAATGAAAAGAACTTTACAGTGTGGAACATTTACCATCATTTTATAAAGAATACTGTCTGGGGTAATTTGGAATGTATTCTTTTGAAATAGCAGCAGCTTAAGTCATTTCATGTATATTGTCTTTCCAATCCTTCTATGAGGTCATAGATTCATATATATCCTCTATCAATATTGTTGAAGACAGGGACATAATTGCCCTTGGCGCCACAGTCAGGTCACACAGCCAAGCCATGGCACAACTGGCCTTGGAACACAGCAAGCCCAGAGTCCAGTGATCTTTCCATTGCAATACATTATTCAAATTACCTTTTTTTTCCTTATCAGATTGCTCTCACCTCGTCCTTGGATATGTCTGGTATAGAAGTGAGTCACATGTTTGAATATAGTTGACATGTCCATATGGAGTTTAATATAGGAAACAGTATTGATTTGTTCATAATTTAAAATTCATACTTTTTAAACAGCCAGACTTATAAACATTCTATTTTGTGACTCCTTTTTTCTTTTTAAATCCTTTGTGTGAGCATGGATAATGTCACACTGGTAAAACAGTTACAACAGAAGCAATTACTGAAAACATATAAAATGTTTTTTTTTCTTTATAAGATCAACTGAAATAGGGGTATGGCAGGATGTCCTTTAGAAGGTGAATCAGGTTGTAGCGGGTCTCAGAAGAAACATTGTTTCTTCAGTTAGGAAGACACCTTCCTTCTTAAAAGGTTATCATAGCTGTGAGGTCATTGGGGACAGTTGTGATGCAGCCCTGAGAACAGATGTAAACCAAGCTATGCAGTGATGAAGACATATGTATTCTGTGCCATACAATGAACACTCAGGTTATTCATGTATCTCTCTTAAAGGAAGGTTGGAGGGAAGCTAAGATTATAATAAATTTAAGCCCAGATAATATGGATTTTGTATCCAAGGCATTTTCAGGGTGGGAGTTCAGATGAGAGAGTCTAGGTTAGTGCTAGGCTGCATCAGGTCATGTGCTCTGCTTGTTTGGAATGCATATTCCAGAGCCCCATTTTTGGCCTGCTGAGTAAAAATCTGTGAAGGTGGAGCCTGAGAATCTGCAAGTTGAGCCAGCTGTCCTGGGAGTTCTTATGCACTCTCATGGGTGTTTGAGTGCTGGATGAAGCTGAGTGAGGACCGGGGCACACTGGTAGAGCAGCATTCTTTGGAAGCCCTGGAGCTTTAACAATTTTGCTGTGGATTAGTTTCAGATTAGGTGTTCTTTAGACCTCATCGTAGTGATTGGAATCTGGTTTTTGGAGAGAATGGGATGTATTAGAGAATAGGAGATGGGTGGAGCATAGCATTTTAGAAAGAAGATGGAATTAAAATGAATTCTCTCCCTACAACTATTTTTAGGATTTAGGTTTAGGATTGGGTTGGATTCTGGGATGAACCTGGGCTGTAAGAGATACCCAAGGAGTGGTTCAGTGAGGGGGGACTGCTGGGAACCAAAGAGAGGGTGGAGGAGGGAGGGGTGTGGTAGCTCCTGGATATGGGTGTCATGGGCTCAGAGGTCCCTGTCTACTGAGTTTTACTTTTTGCCAGCCAAATCTAGTAAGATGTTACTCCAGTATGTTTTCAACCAGAGATATGATAAATTTGATCATTAAGACTTTCATTTAATAGATTTCTGGAGAAATACGTTCTTGTACAGTTTTGTGACATGACTGTTGCCATGCTTTTATGCAAATAGTAATTTTATTATTTTAGATTGTGGTAAAATATACCAAAATTTACTATCTTAACCATTTTTAAGTGTATAGTTCAGTGGCATAAAGCACATTCACATTGTTGTGCAACCATTGCCACCATATCCAGAACTTTTTAAACCTTGGAAAACTAAAATTTTATACCCATTAAACAAGTCCCCTTTCTCCTTTCCCCAGACCCTAGCAACCACTATTCTACTTTTTGTTTCTATGAATTTGACTACCTCATATAAGTGGAATTATACAGTATTTGTGCCTTTGTGACTGGCTTATTTCACCTAGCATAAATGTACTCAAAGTTTATCCATGTCTCACCTATGTCAGAATTTCCTTCCTTTTTAAGGCTGAATAATATTCCATATAATGTATACATTTTTGCTTATTGATTCATCCACCAATGGACACTTAAGTTGCATCCATCTTTTGGCTGTTGTGAATAATACTGCAATGAACATGGGTATCTAAATACCTCTTTGAGACCTTGCTTTTAGTTCTTTTGCAAATATACCCAGAAGTGGAATTGCTGGATCATATAGTAATTCTATTTTTAATTTTTTGAGGAACTGCTAAACTGTTTTCCTATAGCGGCTGACCATTTTATACAAAAGAGTTCCAGTTTCTCCACATCCTCACCAACATTTGTTATTCTCTGTTTTTGGTAATAGCTATTCTAAAGGATGTGAGGTTAGTAAATAGTAATATATTTGAACTGAGTTAATTTTACTCATTATTTGACAGGATTTTGGCAAGTTTATTGCCTTAAATATGTAAATGTTACATGGGAAAAAATATGTTTTCAGACACTAGAAAATCATTGCCGACACTGAAAAAAAAATCTAATGTTTATATTATAATTCAATATATTGCTTATCTTAAAACTTAACAAGGCTAATTTTTTAATAGCACTCTTAAAAGCTGTTGAATCTCAAAGGGCTATAAGAGTAAGTGAATTTATATTAAGTATAATAGTCAGAGTTGCCTTTGTTGAATTTAACTTTTAAACCCCTCTGCTTTCTTTATCTTTTTTATCGTGTACTGGTGCAGTAATCCATAAAAGCAAAATAGTCAACCAAATGAAAATAGTCAAAATAGGAAGTAATTGCTACTTAAGTATTATGCTGTTGTACCCTGCAAAATGTGTATCATCTTAATAGGTACCAGAACTCTGGGTTGACAGTAAATACCCTATCTTGAAAGACACAGGTAGAATTCTTCTTTAGTTAGTGAGTAGTGAAAACCTTTTGGGTTCTGGTAACCTTACCAGACATTTATATAGAACTTTATTAGTTTACAGAATTACTTTGAACTTTAGTGATGAGATAGCAAGAACAAAGTTAATGATCAAATCTTCTTGGAAGTAATCTCGTTCTAACTTAAATCTATTTTGTGAGAGCTTTATGGAAGTGAGAGACATCCCAGCAACTGAAGGCCATTCTTTTTGCAGTAGGAGAAAATTTTCTCTTAGGTTTTTGGTTATCATTGGGCTGTCTGTCCTGGTTTCAGTGTATTTTTCACATTGAGAAGTCAGTATAGCCTGTTAACTAACTTGGAAACTCAGTATAGCCTGTTAACTAATTTTGAAGAGCTCTAGGCAGAACTTGGTTTCAGTAACACTTTGTAGACTTTCTAATCAGAGAACATGCTGCTCCTTCTTTTTCCTCTAACTAGATACAGTATAACTTAAAATCCAGTTAAATTTGACCTGTCAAGATCTTTCCTTTGCTAAGAAAAAGGAAAACCATTTAAAAAATTCTGTTTACTCTGTCACCAAGAGAAAGAAAACATTGGCTAAGGGCCATATATAAAAACCAACTTAATGTAGGTGTTTGCTGACTAATTATGTTACATTCTCTAGGAATATTGATTGAGCTTCTGCTATCTTATGAGGAATACCGAGGGATAAGCTCAGAGTCCTTGTCTGCAGAGACTCGGTAGCCTGTTTGGTGAAGACTTAAAAACGAAAATAACTAAACCATACATACCAGCAAGAATTACACTACTGGATGTTTATTCAAGTGTTTCTGACTAAAGTACTAGAAAGTTAAAATTATTTTCACTAGCTTTTGAAATGAAGCCTGGGAAGCATAGAACAGATATACTCAAGATCAATATTGGGGCCAGTGAAAGAGTGGTGGAAAGTAGGAGGGAAAGAAGAGGGATATGTGGATTTCTGTGAGTTGGAATGACACCTGCTGTTATGATTAGTGGGGTTCTGAGTCATTACTTATTACTCCTAGAAATGTTGATTAAGTAGCAGTCATTGTTCATATCTTCATTGCTCCAATTCTGTAGGGTTAATATATAAATCAAGTATAGAAATCAAATGTATAATCATATATGACTTGATTATTTTTCCTGTAATACCTGATATGTGATCAAGAACAGAACAAACAAGACCAGAACAGTTTCTGTGACCTAATCACCCTTGCTATTGTTTCAATACCATGTAAGAAGTTGCACCCCAGGACACTGGAGACTGCCGAGGATTACGTTTAGAGTCAGTTAGTGATTGTGTATTAAGCCCCCCCCACAGAATTCTATTGTTGTTAACATGTATGTGCTCAATACATACGAAGGGTACCCTCTCAGCACCACTCTTGTGCTGTTAAGCCTTGAGTCCCCTGGCTGGTCATTTCAGATCTTTGGTATCTCATCGTGTCCCCCCCCCCCCATCTGCGTGTCAGAAGCAGGGGGGGACCGACAAGTGGCGCCTGAACAGGGACCTGAAGCTCAGAGCGGAGAAGCTCCAAAGATCGTCGATCCGGTAAGACTCCTGGGAAAGTGTACGTAGGGACAGGGTCGAGACGTCAGGGACACTGTAATGGGCCAAAACAAAACTAAAGCAGCTAAACTGGAGGATTATTTAAAATTACTCCGTGCCCTCCTAAAAACCTCAGGAATGAAAACTTCTAAAAAACACTTGCTCAACTTCACAAATATATTAAAAAACATTGTCACTGGTTGCTGCCACAGGGAACCCTTAAACAAGCTGATTGGGATAATGTATTAAGAGATTTTTTAAAAATTCATTTTATTATCATTAATCTACAATTACATGAAGAACATTATGGTTACTAGACTCCCCCCTTCACCAGGTCCCCCCCAACAAACCCCATTACAGTCACTGTGCATTAGCGTAGTAAGATGCTGTAAAATCACTACTTGTCTGCTCTGTGTTGCACAGCCCTCCCCGTGCCCCCCCCACATTATACATGCTAATCGTAAAGCCCCCTTTCTTTTTCCCCACCCTTATCCCTCCCTTCCCACCCATCCTCCCCAGTCCCTTTCCCTTTGGTAACTGTTAGTCCATTCTTGGGTTCAGTGATTCTGCTGCTGTTTTGTTTCTTCAGTTTTTCTTTGTTCTTATACTCCACGTATGAGTGAAATCATTTGGTACTTGTCTTTCTTCGCCTGGCTTATTTCACTGAGCATAAAACCCTCTAGCCCCATCCATGTTGTTGCAAATGGTAGGATCTGTTTTTTTCTTGTGGCTGAATAATATTCCATTGTGTATATGTTCCATTGTGTATATGTACCACTTCTTCTTTATCCATTCATCTACTGATGGACATTTAGATTGCTTCCATTTCATGGCTATTGTAAATAGTGCTGTGATAAACATAGGGGTGCATCTGTCTTTTTCAAACTGGAGTGCTGCATTCTTAGGGTAAATTCCTAGAAGTGGAATTCCTGGGTCAAATGGTATTTCTATTTTGAGCTTTTTGAGGCACCTCCATACTGCTTTCCACAATGGTTGAACTAATTTGCATTCCCACCAGCAGTGTAGCAGGGTTCCCCTTTCTCCACAACCTTGCCAACATTTGTTGTTTGTCTTTTGGATGGTAGCCATCCTTACTGGTGTGAGGTGATATCTCATTGTGGTTTTAATTTGCATTTCTCTGATGACAAGCGATGTGGAGCATCTTTTCATGTGTCTGTTGGCCATCTGAATTTCTTCTTTGGAGAATTGTCTGTTCAGCTCCTCTGCCCATTTTTTAATTGGATTATTTGCTTTTTGTTTGTTGAGGTGTGTGAGCTCTTTATGTACTTTGGATGTCAACCCTTTATCGGATCTGTCATTTATGAATATATTCTCCCATACTGTAGGGTACTTTTCTGTTTTATTGATGGTGTCCTTTGCTGTACAGAAGCTTTTCAGCTTGATATAGTCCCACTTGTTCATTTTTGCTTTTGTTTCCCTTGCCCATGGAAATATGTTCATGAAGAAGTTGCTCATGTTTATGTCCAAGAGATTTTTGCCTATGTTTTTTTCTAAGAGTTTTATGGTTTCATGACCTACATTCAGGCCTTTGATCCGTTTCAAATTTACTTTTGTGTATGGGGTTAGACAGTGATCCAGTTTCATTCTCTTACATGTAGCTGTCCAGTTTTGCCAGCACCATCTGTTGAAGAGACTGTCATTTCCCCATTGTATGTCCATGGCTCCTTTATCATATATTAATTGACCATAAATGTTTCGGTTAATATCTGGGGTCCCTTTTCTGTTCCAGTGGTCTGTGGCTCTGTTCTTGTGCCAGTACCATACTGTCTTGATTACTGTGGTTTTGGAGTAGAGCTTGAAGTTGAGGAGCAAGATCCTCCCCAACTTTATTCTTCCTTCTCAGGATTGCTTTGGCTATTTGGGATCTTTGGTGTTTCATATGAATTTTTGAACTATTTGTTCCAGTTCGTTGAAGAATGTTGTTGGTAATTTGATAGGGATTGCATGAAATCTGTATATTGTTTTGGGCAGGATGGCCATTTTGACGACATTAATTCTTCCTAGCCAAGAGCATGGGATGAGTTTCCATTTGTTAGTGCCCTCTTTAATTTCTCTTAAGAGTGTCTTCTAGTTTTCAGGGTATAGGTCTTTCACTTCCTTGGTAAGATTTATTCCTAAGTATTTTATTCTTTTTGTTGCTATTCTGAATGGAATTGTTTTCCTGATTTCTCTTTCTATTAGTTCATTGTTAGTGTATAGGAAAGCCACAGATTTCTGTGTGTTAATTTTGTATCCTGTAACTTCGCTGTATTCCGATATAAGTTCTAGTAGTTTTGGAGTGGAGTCTTTAGGGTTTTTTATGTACAATATCATGTCATCTGCAAATAGTGACAGTTTAACTCTTTTACCAATGTGGATTCCTTGTATTTCTTTGTTTTGTCTAATTGCCGTGGCTAGGACCTCCAGTACTATGTTGAATAACAGTGGGGAGAGTGGGCATCCCTGTCTTGTTCCCGATCTCAGAGGAAAAGCTTTCAGCTTTTCACTGTTCAGTATGATGTTGGCTGTGGGTTTATCATATATGGCCTTTATTATGTTGAGGTACCTGCCCTCTATACCCATTTTGTTGAGAGTTTTTATTTTGAATGGATGTTGAATTTTGTCAAATGCTTTTTCAGCATCTATGGAGATGATCATGTGGTTTTTGTCCTTCTTTTTGTTGATGTGGTAGATGATGTTGATGGGTTTTTGGATGTTGTACCATCCTTGCATCCCTGGGATGAATCCCACTTGGTCACGGTGTATGATCCTTTTGATGTGTTTTTTTTTTTTTGTAGATAATTATTTTTTATTGAAGGGTAGTTGACACACAGTATTACATTACATTAGTTTCAGGTGTAGAACACAGTGATTCAACATTTATATACATGATAATTCTAGGTACCAGCTATCACCATACCAAGTTGTTACAATATATTCACTATATTCCTTATGCTATACGTTACATCCTGGTTACTTATTTATTTTACAATTGGAAGTGTGTACTTTTTTTTTTTTTTTTTTTTTTTTTTTTGTGAGGGCATCTCTCATATTTATTGACCAAATGGTTGTTAACAACAATATAATTCTGTATAGGGGAGTCAATGCCCAATGCACAATCATTAATCCACCCCAAGCCTAATTTTCGTCAGTCTCCAATCTTCTGAAGCATAACGAACAGGTTCTTACATGGAGAACAAATTCTTACATAGTGAATAAGTTACATAGTGAACAGTACAAGGGCAGTCATCACAGAAACTTTCGGTTTTGCTCATGCATTATGAACTATAAACAGTCAGTTCAAATATGAATACTCATTTGATTTTTATACTTGATTTATATGTGGATACCACATTTCTCTCTTTATTATTATTATTTTTAATAAAATGCTGAAGTGGTAGGTAGATACAAGATAAAGGTAGAAAACATAGTTTAGTGTTGTAAGAGAGCAAATGTAGATGATGAGATGTGTGCCTGTAGACTATGTGTTAATCCAAGCTAGACAAGGGCAATAAAACATCCACGTATGCAGAAGATTTCTCTCAGAACAGGGGGGGTGAGGTTCTAAGCCTCACCTCTGTTGATCCCCAATTTCTCACCTGATGACCCCCCTGCGACTGTGCCTGTCTTAGGTTGTTCCTCCCTTGAGGAATCTTACCCGTCTCTGGCTAACCAGTCATCTTCCGGGGCCATACAGGGAAATGTAAAGTTGGTAAGTGAGAGAGAAGCCTTATTGTTTGAAAAGGTTAGCTTTTTACTTCTTTGCATATTTATGCCCTGTGGCTTCTATGCCCAGCATTTGTCTTGAGGTATCTTTACCACTTGGAAGAATTATGATACTCGGTAAATTTTGATATGAGGCACGAATTCTATTTAAGGGTTGTAATTAGGAAGGAGGAAGAAAAGCTATAGAAGTAGTAGGCGGAAGAAAACATGGGAAGATTGATTATTTCTTTGACATATCTTCTTGTAGAGTAACTTCAGCATGGATAGATTTTAAACTACTAATTAAATTGCGCACACACATTAACATAATAGGAGGATAGTTACATAACCAAAGCATACCTGTAATTACCAGCCATCTCCAGTGAAACCAAGAAAACCAGTTAGGCACCTTAGGCATTTGTGAAAACTTATCTATGATATGGTGGACATTGTCCAACTGAGCTTGAACAGTCTGAGAGCAATCAGACAAATTAAAACAACCCATTCCTGGGGACTGTTCACATCCCATATGTTCTTTTAACAGGAAATAGTCTGTAGTTGTAAGATTTTGGAGCGCTACAACTTGCACTTCTCCTAATTCTTGATTGAGTTCCAACAGTATAGATCCAGTCAAATTTGTTGTTTACTGTATGCACAGGCCAGTTTAGGTATCTCCTTCTTCATTCCCTTGGCAAGTCCAGGAACTGGTGGGATGATTGCATCTACAGCTGTAGCAGTGCGTGTGTCTTTGTTGGGGTTTTTTGATGATCATCTTCTGGCATGAGTCTTCCAGAGAGTGCTGATGTTGGAAGTTCTTTTTCATATCGTATCTCAGTTCATTTTCGGGGAAGCCCAATTAGGCTTTGATCCTCTGTATAAACACAAACAGACCCTTTGCCTACACTTTTATATGCCCTTTATACCCTTGTGTAGGACTCATTGGAGGTCTCCACACAGGAACTGCCTTTTTTTTTTCTTTTTTTTTTTTTTTTGGTATCATTAATCTACACTTACATGATGAATATTATGTTTACTAGGCTCTCCCCTATACCAGGTCCCCCCTATAAACCCTTTTACAGTCACTGTCCATCAGCATAGCAAATGTTGTAGAATCACTACTTGCCTTCTCTGTGTTGTATAGCCCTCCCCTTTCTCAAACCCCCCCATGCATGCTAATCTTAATACCCCCCTTCTTCTCCCCCACCTTATCCCTCCCTACCCACCCATCCTCTTCAGTCCCATTCCCTTTGGTACCTGTTAGTCCATTCTTGAGTTCTGTGATTCTGCTGCTGTTTTGTTCCTTCAGTTTTCCTTTGTTCTTATATTCCACAGATAAGTGAAATCATTTGGTATTTCTCTTTCTCCGCTTGGCTTGTTTCACTGAGCATAATACCCTCCAGCTCCATCCAGGTTGCTGCAAATGGTAGGATTTGCCCTTTTCTTACGGCTGAGTAGTATTCCATTGTGTATATGTACCACATCTTCTTTATCCATTCATCTATCGATGGACATTTAGGTTGCTTCCAATTCTTGGCTGTTGTAAATAGTGCTGCGATAAATATAGGGGTGCATTGGTCTTTCTCATACTTGATTGCTGCACTCTTAGGGTAAATTCCTAGGAGTGCAATTCCTGGGTCAAATGGTAAGTCTGTTTTGAGCATTTTGATGTACCTCCATACTGCTTTCCACAATGGTTGAACTAATTTACATTCCCACCAGCAGTGTAGGAGGGTTCCCCTTTCTCCCCAGCCTCACCAACATTTGTTGTTGTTTGTCTTTTGGATGGCAGCCATCCTTACTGGTGTGAGGTGATACCTCATTGTAGTTTTAATTTGCATTTCTCTGATAATTAGCGATGTGGAGCATCTTTTCGTGTGTCTGTTGGCCATCTGTATTTCTGTTTTGGAGAACTGTCTGTTCAGTTCCTCTGCCCATTTTTTAATTGGGTTATTTGTTTTTTGTTTGTTGAGGCTTGTGAGCTCTTTATATATTCTGGACGTCAAGCCTTTATCGGATGTGTCATTTTCAAATATATTCTCCCATACTGTAGGGTTCGTTTTTGTTCTATTGATGGTATCTTTTGCTGTATAGAAGCTTTTCAGCTTAATATAGTCCCACTTGTTCATTTTTGCTGTTGTTTTCCTTGCCCGGGGAGATATGTTCAAGAAGAGGTCACTCATGTTTATGTCTAAGAGGTTTTTGCCTATGTTTTCTTCCAAGAGTTTAATGGTTTCATGACTTACATTCAGGTCTTTGATCCGTTTTGAGTTTACTTTTGTATATGGGCTTAGACAATGGTCCAGTTTCATTCTCTTACACGTAGCTGTCCAGTTTTGCCAGCACCATCTGTTGAAGAGACTGTCATTTCGCCATTGTATGTCCATGGCTTCTTTATCAAATATTAATTGACCATACATGTCTGGGTTAATGTCTGGATTCTCTAGTCTGTTCCATTGGTCTGTGGCTCTGCTCTTGTGCCAGTACCAAATTGCCTTGATTACTATGGCTTTATAGTAGAGCTTGAAGTTGGGGAGTGAGATCCCCCCTACTTTATTCTTCTTTCTCAGGATTGCTTTGGCTATTCGGGGTCTTTGGTGTTTCCATATGAATTTTTGAATTATTTGTTCCAGTTCATTGAAGAATGTTGCTGGTAGTTTGATAGGGATTGCATCAAATCTGTGTAATGCTTTGGGCAGGATGGCCATTTTGATGATATTAATTCTTCCTAGCCATGAGCATGGGATGAGTTTCCATCTGTTAGTGTCCCCTTTAATTTCTCTTAAGAGTGACTTGTAGTTTTCAGAGTATAAGTCTTTCACTTCCTTGGTTAGGTTTATTCCTAGTTATTTTATTTTTTTTTATGCAATTGTGCATGGAGTTGTTTTCCTGATTTCTCTTTCTGTTGGTTCATTGTTAGTGTATAGGAAAGCCACAGATTTCTGTGTGTTGATTTTGTATCCTGCAACTTTGCTGTATTCTGATATCAGTTCTAGTAGTTTTGGAGTGGAGTCTTTAGGGTTTTTATGTACAGTATCGTGTCATCTGCAAATAGTGACAGTTTAACTTCTTCTTTACCAATCTGGATTCCTTGTATGTTTTTGTTTTGTCTGATTGCCGTGGCTAGGACCTCCAGTACTATGTTAAATAACAGTGGAGAGAGTGGGCATCCCTGTCTAGTTCCCAGTCTCAGAGGAAATGCTTTCAGGTTCTCGCTGTTCAATATAATGTTGGCTGTGGGTTTATCATAGATGGCCTTTATTATGTTGAGGTACTTGCCCTCTATTCCCATTTTGCTGAGACATTTTATCATGAATGGATGTTGAACTTTGTCAAATGCTTTTTCAGCATCTATGGAGATGATCATGTGGTTTTTGTCTTTCTTTTTGTTGATGTGGTGGATGATGTTGATGGACTTTCGAATGTTGTACCATACTTGCATCCCTGGGATGAATCCCACTTGGTCATGGTGTATGATCCTTTTGATGTATTTTTAAATTTAGTTTGCTAATATTTTGTTGAGTATTTTGGCTTCTACGTTCATTAGGGATATTGGTCTGTAATTTTCTTTTTTGGTGGGGTCTTTGCCTGGTTTTGGTATTAGGGTGATGCTGGCTTCATAGAATGAATTTGGGAGTATTCCCTCCTCTTCTATTTTTTGGAAAACTTTAAGGAGAATGGGAATTATATGTTCTCTGTATGTCTGATAAAATTCCGATGTAAATCCATCTGGCCCGGGGTTTTTTTTCTTGGGTAGTTTTTTGATTACTGCTTCAATTTCTTTGCTAGTAATTGGTTTGTTTAGATTTTGTGTTTCTTCCTTGGTCAGTCGTGGAAGGTTGTATTTTTGTAGGAAGTTGTCCATTTCTTCTAAGTTTTCCAGCTTCTGAGAATATAGGTTTTCATAGTAGTGTCTAATAATTCTTTGTATTTCTGTTGGGTCCGTCATGATGTTTCCTTTCTCATTTCTGATTCTGTTGATGTGTGTTGATTCTCTTTTGCTGTTAATAAGTCTGGCTAGAGGCTTATCTATTTTGTTTATTTTCTCAAAGAACCAGCTCTTGGTTTCATTGATTTTTTTTTTCTATTGTTTTATTCTTCTCAATTTTATTTATTTCTTCTCTGTTCTTTATTATGTCCCTCATTCTGCTGACTTTAGGCCTTATTTGTTCTTCTTTTTCCAATTTTGATAATTTGACGTTAGACTATTCATTTGGGTTTGTTCTTCCTTCTTTAAATATGCCTGGATTGCTATATACTTTCCTCTTAAGTCTGCTTTCGCTGCATCCCACAGAAATGGGGCTTTGTGTTGTTGTTGTCATTTGTTTCCGTATATTGCTGGATCTCCATTTTAATTTGTTCGTTGATCCATTGACTATTTAGGAACGTTTTGTTAAGCCTCCATGTGTTTGTGAGCCTTTTTGCTTTCTTTGTACAATTTATTTCTAGTTTTATACCTTTGTGGTCTGAAAAGTTGGTTGTTGGATTTCAGTGGTTTGGAATTTACTGAGGCTCTTTTTGTGGCCTAGTATGTGGTCTATTCTGGAGAATGTTCCATGTGCATTTGAGAAGAATGTGTATCCTGTTGCTTTTGGGTATAGAGTTCTATAGATGTCTGTTAGGTCCATCTCTTCTAGTGTGTTGTTCAGTGCCTCTGTGTCCTTACTTATTTTCTGTGTGGTGGATCTGTCCTTTGGAGTGAATGGTGTGTTGAAGTCTCCTAAAATGAATGCATTGCATTCTATTTCCTCCTTTAGTAGTTAGTATTTGTTTCACATATGCTGGTGCTCCTGTGTTGGGTGGATAAATGTTTATAATGGTTATATCCTGTTGTTGGACTGAGCCCTTTATCATTATGTAATGTTTTTCTTTATCTCTTGTTACTTTCTTTGTTTTGAAGTCTGTTTTGTCTGATACTAGTACTGCAGCACCTGCTTTTTTCTCCTTGTTGTTTGCATGAAATATCTTTTCCCATCCATTGACTTTTAGTCTGTGCATGTCTTTGGGTTTGAGGTGAGTCTCTTGTAAGCAGCATATAGATGGGTCTTGTTTTTTTATTCATTCAGTGACTCTATGTGTTTTGATTGGTACATTCAGTCCATTTACATTTAGGGTGATTATCGATAGGTGTGTACTTTTTTCCATTTCAGGCTTTAGATTTGTGGTTACCAAAGGTTCTGGGTTACTTTCCTTACTATCTAAGAGTCTAACTCAACTCACTTAGTATGCTGTTACAAACACAATCTAAAGGTTCTTTTCTTTTTCTCCTCCTTTTTCTTCCTCCTTCATTCTTTATATATTAGGTATCAAATTCTGTACTTTTTGTCTATCCCTTGATTGACTTTGAGGATAGTTAATTTAATTTTGCATTTGCTTTGTAATTAGCTGTTCTAGTTTCTTTACTGTGGTTTTATCACCTCTGGTGACAGCTATTAAACCCTAGGAACACTTCCATCTATAGCAGTCCCTCCAAAATAGACTGTAGAGATGGTTTGTGGGAGGTAAATTCTCTCAGCTTTTGCTTATCTGGAAATTGTTTAATCCCTCCTTCAAATTTAAATGATAATCTTGCCGGATAAAGTAATCTTGGTTTGAGGCCCTTCTGCTTCATGGCATTAAATACATCATGCCACTCCCTTCTGGCCTGTAAGGTTTCTGCTGAGAAGTCTGATGTGTGCCTGATGGGCTTCCTTTGTATGTGATCTTATTTCTCTCTCTGTCTGCTTTTAGCATTTCTGTCCTTATCCTTGATCTTTCCCATTTTAATTATTATGTGTCTTGGGTTTGTCTTCCTTGGGTCCCTTGTGTTGGGGGATCTGTGGATCTCCATGGCCTGAGAGACTATCTCCTTCCCCAGATTGGGGAAGTTTTCAGCAATTACCTCCTCAAAGTCACTTTCTATCCCTTTCTCTCTTCTTCTTCTGGTATCCCTATAATGCAAATATTGTTCTGCTTGGATTGGTCACACAGTTCTCTCAGTATTCTTTCATTCTTAGAGATCCTTTTTTCTCTCTGTGCCTCAGCTTCTTTGTATTCCTCTTCTCTAGTTTCTATTTCATTTATTTTCTCCTACACTGTATTCAAACTGCTTTTAATACTGTCCATCGTGCTCTTCAACAATTGGATCTCCGACCTGAATTCATTCCTGAGTTCTTGGGTGTCTTTCCGTACCTCCATTAGAATGTTGATGATTTTTATTTTGAACTCCCTTTCAGGAAGAGTCACGAAGTCCATATCGTTTAAATCTTTCTTGGGAGTTGTATTAATAATTTTACTCTGGAGAAGGTTCCTTTGGCGTTTCATGTTTGTATATGGCGCCCTCTAGTGTCCAGACGCTGTAGTCTCTGGAGCTGCCCAGCCCCTGAAGCAATGTCGGGGGTCGCAGGGGAGCAGTTTTGATGCCTGGGGGGTTGGGAAGAGCTGTTCCCGCCTCCCGGCTGCTGTGCCTGTCTCCACTGCCTGAGCCAGTGGGCCGGGCACATAGGTTTAAGTCTTTGTCCCAGAGCAGCCAGTGAGCTGGGGTGGCGGAGGGGCTCGGGTCCCACGGAGCCACAGCTCTGGTACGTTACCCCATTCACTGAGGTCTGCTCCTTTCTCCCGGTGTGTGCAGTCGGCGCTGTCCTCTTCCTGTTGCTCTCTCAGGATTAGTTGCACCAACTATGTTTTCTAATTGTATCCGGTTTTAGGAGGAAGCCTCTGTCTCTCCTCTCAGGCTGCCATCTTTAATCCAATCCTAAGAAATTTTAGAAAGGCTCACAGACAGGGAAATCAGTATCCCTGTGCCTGTTTTGTCTTTATGTGTAATTTGATCACTCTCGCCTTACAACCTTTGCGAACTCCCCCACTGCCTGAAACCAAATCAGACACACAGGAGCATGAGAGAGAACTTTTAGATGATGTGGTGAAGTCAAGTAAATGATCTTCATCCCCACATCTGTCTCTCTCCTCTTCGTCCTCTTCTTCTTCTTCTTCAGAGACTGACTACGAGAGTCCCATTTGTTCCTCTCATCCTAAAAAACCCTCAGCTCCTGTTCCTGCTGTGTCTGCCTTCGCCGCAGGCATACGCAGAGCCCGGAGGGAGGGTGATACAGATGCTTACCTGACACCTTTAGTGGCACTAGTTAATCTAGTTCCCTTTGGGCCAAATGAGGATCCTGATTTTCCACAAGGAGGCGTCAGAGCACATTATACACCTATACCTTACAAGACATAGAAAGACTTTAAACAGGCTATTTCCTCTTATGGTACTAATTCTCCTTTCATTGTGAGTCTCTTGAGGGGGTTGGCAGAACAAGAAAGGATGATCCCTCATGACTGGGATTTATTGGCTCGTACTTGTCTAGACTTTTCTGACTTTTGCAGTTTAAGATGTGATGGTATGAAGAAGCAAAAGCATAAGCTTTGAGAAATCAGCATGCCAATCCTCCGATTCTTATAACTGCTGAACAACTAGCAGGACATGGAGATTGGCTGCCGATAGATAGACAGGCAGGGGGCTCTCAAGGAATGATCTTGAGTATTGTCAGCGAGAGGTCACACAGTCCCTGCACTTATCAGACAGGCAGGGGGCTCTCAAGGAATGACTAAAGCTTTTGCAGAGAAAACTAGGAAATTTGATCCCCAGACCCTGAAAAAGTGTTTTATCTTTTGTTCACAAGCCTGGCCTCAATACATACTCTCTTATTAGAGAGGCTTGGCCCCTGAGAGAAGTATGCAATGTAATAAAGTTATGCAGTGAAATATATTTTGCCACAAAGAAGGAAAATAGTCAAAAGTCCCGTGAACTACTACAATATGGAACTAGTTTTCTAAAATTTTTTGGTGAAAATCTATTCTGGTTACTGGGTTCATCATTATCTTCGAAAATTGGGAGGTTTTTAAACTAGACTCCCTGAAACGGAAGAAATTTATCTTCTGCAATATAGCCTAGCTTTAAATAACTGGTGCTAGAATTGTACTTGCATTTCATTTCCAGCCCCCTAGACACACACACAGTCCCTACCAGTACAAAGCCTTCATTGGCCCTGTTTGTCTGGGGCCATCTAAACCTTAACCCAGTTACATAAGTTGCTTGTCCTTAGAATGTATTGTTGAAAACTGAGATACTTTTAATCAAGTAAGCTAAAAAGAAGGAAGGCAATTGAATATTAGTAACTCAAATCTTTGTTATCAGTTTCCTCTCTCTATGTATGTGTTCTTTTATGAAAAGTGTTGCTACCTGTAGTCGTAACGTCTCAATCTGGATGTTTGTGTGTCTTTGTAAATGAAAAATATTTTTCTACCTCCAGATGGTATTAATAAAAATTGATTTAAAGACAAGCACTTGTGAAAATTGGGCATTCTAAAACTTCCAGAAAATTCTAATAGAAACTATTAAGCATTAATGCTAATTTAAATCGAACTGAAACAGACATGGCCTTATGGTTATCAGCTGTCTAAGTTTACCTAAAGTCATTGAAGTTGATGATATCAAGAAAAAATGCTTAAAAAGAGGCTTGACTTTGTCTAATATTTGGTAAAAGTTTTGTTGGTAATCTAGCATGGTTGTTTGGGAATGAGTAAACAAAGTGTAGCAAGTGAACATCTTAATAATAGTGTGTTACAGTGTGTATACCTACAAACAGCCTGTGAATCTTTGTGGTAACCTAAAACCTTAAAGTTTTGCTAAGTTAAGTAGGGATATTGATGCCGGGGTTCTTGCTCATGATGCCTAAGAATGAGCTTCATAAACACCCAAGGTAGGAGAGCAAGGTACAGGCTTTTATTTAGAAATAAAGTGAGAGGGAAGAGCTCCTGGCTCACCTCAGGAGGGGACAAGAGAGCTTGTAGTGGTGCATTGTCTAGGGGGTTTTATAGGCAGTTCAGGATTTTTTGAGAACATCAAAAAAAAGGCTTAGGGGGTGTGGACTTGTACCACCTGCCCTGTCTTCAAGGAGAGCTGGGTCATAGTCTGATTGCTAGGGCTGACAGTGGAGTCACGGGTTATGCTGATACCCTTGCAGAACACTCAAACATTCCAGGCCTAGTTGTTCCTGGCTTTTTGACCTTTAACTGATCTCACTGAAGATGTCTATATCTTTACCCTAGAGAATTAGTGTGACCTTTCCTTTGCATAATGTTTAACAAAGTTTCAGTGGGTATTTCTTTGCCCATTGTTACATTGCTTTGACTGTAAATATTCTGCCCTGCTTTTCCCCCAGGCCCTCACCCTACTCTGACTACATCCACAGTCCCTGTCTCAATATTTTGTGCTTAGTGAGAAACTGTACTGTAAAGCACATGGTTACATAAATTATAAAGTGTGTTCATAAATTTGTTAATCTAAAGAATGCTAGTGTAATGGTTTACAGTATCCCACTTCTCAGTGTTCACTGAAAATGAAGGTTCCTAATGGTTTTAAGTTCTAAATAAAACTACTTAAAGTGTTACGGAACATACTGGAGAAACCTGGACTGGGTCACTGATGGAAGAACCAAGCAGCACTCGGAGGTCTTGGAGTGTTGAGGTTTATTTCACACCAGTGGGCCCAGAGGGGAGTAATCTCCCAAGGTCTGAGCCCTGAGCAAAAGCAAGGGGAGCAATTTATATTATTTTGATAGGTGGCATTTCGGCATGCGCAGGGCAAAAGGGGAGCCCGGAGGAGGGGAGGGGGGAGCTGGGAGTGCTTTGCCAACCAGAGGAAAAAGCGGTTTGCTGACCTTGATGGCTGTGTTGAATATTTTCCTTATCAGAAGTTATAAAGAAAACATCTCTGCTTGCTAGAAAAGATGTGTGTTTTAATAAGAGAAGGTATAAGGAACAGAAGTTTGTTTTGTTGAGGGTAAAAGAAGGTAACTGTTCTAAAGTACAGTTGTTTATTTAAAGAGGAAGAACTCTGAATGTAAAAAGAAAGTTGTAGAAAGTTTGTGGAAAAATTGATATAATTATGCTATATGAAATTAAAGCAAATGTCTTGATATCAAGTACACAGGAAAACTAGAATTTTTTATTAGTCTGCTGTTAATGTTGAAATATTGTAAAGGATTTTCTAATTGTTTTATCAAAGCAGTTTTTCATGCTTAAAGTCTCAATGAGTTGTCTAAGTACTATGTAACCTTCTGTATTTGCCTTTAAAATCTTTTATTGTCATTCTGATTAAATAATTATTGTTTCATAGTGACCTATGATTCTGTTTAAGCAAGCGACTTAAAAACTTTCTTCTGACAGCTTCCCAGAATCAAATTCAAAAAGGTGCTTTTTCCCTCTGGTTCACTCTGATATTTTCCAGAGGGCCCCTGGAACATGTCAGAGGAATTTTTTCTCCTCACTGGAGAAAATATTTGGCTAATTTGGCTTATCTGATATATAATTACCTGCTTAATTACCTGGAAAGTACTGTCAAAGGGAATGATGCTAAACTTTGTGACTGAATGTTTTGTTACAGAAATATCCAAATTTCCTTATGTCAACTATCTTACAGTAAGCTCTCATCAAATCTTTAACCATTGTCATTTCTAAGTTTTTTGTCATTTATAGTCACTTTATAACTGCTAAACTAGTATAAAGAACTAGATTTCAGCAGAGCAAGTATTACATAAGATTAAGTAAACTAAAGAAAATGATTTTGTGGCTTTTTGTTTCAAACGTTGCTGATAAAGTGTTTTAAGCTTTCTTCTCTTAAGCTGACAACAGTTTAGTAAATGACAATACCTTTGTAAGCAGAATTGAAACATCATCTTTATACCTGATCACTCCAAAATTTAAAAACTCTGTGACTATTTTTATATTTTATGGTAGTATGTTTATTTGCATAAGCTAAGTAAGAATCTGCTTTCCTTGAAACAGGACCAATTACAAACACTGGTTGTATTACTGTTAGGGAGAGTTTGTTTCGTTGACAACGCAGGGAAGTCAGAGGACAAAGTGAGGAAGGAATTCATTAAAGTAAGAGTGATAGGGAATGACAGAATAGAATAATAAAGGAAGTTCATTGAATAGCTATTCAGCATGGGGCACAACCCCTGCTAACTCCTTAAGCCAGGGTCACCTGGCGTCCAGCAGCGTCTGCCTGGATCTGCACAGCGTGGGAACTGAGTCCCTACCACCCCAGGCTTTGGGGGAGCCACAGAGCACTGGATGGAGTGAGATTATGTTCTGCCAACTTCCTGTAGGTAAAGAGGGGAGACTTTCAGGCAGGTTACTAAAGAGGATGACGTAAATTGCAGTTCCTGGCCACCCAGGCGACCGTAATTTGCCAGCCCAGGTCTGAGCTCCCAGCAGCACACTCCCTACTTGTCTGAGATAGGATAGAGTGAAGGTTAAAGCCAGAATTCGGAGGAGTAGAACGACAAAGCGAGTACTAAAACACTTACTACTGGGAAGGCGCAGAGACAATGCGTCTAAGTGAGAAGTTTATTTAAGGCAAAAGGAGCACACTTGAAGAAAGGGGAGTGTGGGCTGCCCTAGAGAAGAGGCACCCCTGAAATGTAGGGAAAAGATAAAAAGGATACACACCTAGAAAGTGTGGGCGACCTCAGAGAGAGGAATGCCCTGAAAAGCCAAGGGTTCCCCCTTTTAAGGATTCTTTAGGAATGTGACTAAGGGCTGGGGGTGCAGACTTGTTAAGTGGCCTTTGAATACTTAGAGTTAACTTAACACAAGGAAGTTCCCGCTCTGATTTCTCCCTGGGATAGCAGCATCCTGGTCTGGGCGCAGATCAAACAGGCTGCCCGCCCAGCCCCCAAGGTGGGCTGAGTTGTCTGTTTGCTAAAGAGTAAGTTAAGAATCTTACATTTTTAACTTAATGGGTATTAAAATACTCTTTAAGATGGAATCCTTTCTGCATTTCACTATGTTGTTTACGGCTGGGCCTGCATGCTAAATTAGTTGCCTAGTTTACAAACTACTTAATTAGGGCCGGAAGGAGAAAAAAATAGCATATAGGTAAAGGTAAAAAAGTAAGCTGGGCCTGCATGATTAACACAACAAAGACATGGGCTATGCTGAGGTGCCTACCTTTATCTGGGAAATATTCAAACATTCCAGGCCAAATTGCTCCTGGCTTTTTGATCTTTAATAGATTAATTTTGAGTCTAAATTTTTAGTGGACTTTCTGGCCTTTTCCACTCCGCTCATATCTATTTTCCTGCCTAACATTACCAAGGCTTTGACTGGAATGTCATACCTGAGAGACACGTGCGTAAACACAGATATAAACAAGACAGCTTTAAGAACTAAGATTGACTTTATAGAGCCAATGAAGCCCCTTGGAAGAACTGGCCTGGTACCTTGCTTACAGGGTTCCAGCAGCCTTGCCAGGTGAGTAAGGAAGGTCACTTCCTGGCAGGTGCAGGAACCTCAGGAATGTCTTGGGGACCTCAAGGAGAGAGGAATTCACCCAAATCTACAGGTACTGCAGGCCCAACCTGATGGCAAGTCTGGCTTGGCTTTCTGGCCTCGAGAGGCCTTTTAAAAGTCCAATCTGAAATTCCTTATCAAAAGTTCCAGCAAAGCACATTTAAAAGATCCTATGTAATCAATTGCTCTTCTTGCTGCATTTATGCAAATAATCAAGCCAAGTGTTAATTATTTTCTTAATCCAATTAGTTCTAATAAAAATGAGGGCTATTTTAGAGGAAAGTATTGTTTCAGTAATGCAGCCTTATCTATACTAAATCCTAATACTTAGTCATTGGAATATAGACTAGATCCAGAATTGTAGTTTCCCCAAAATATCTAGCTATGATTCTCCAGCTGTTTTAGTTTTCTCCCATCATTTCAGTTAAAATTTTACTGTTTCTAGTCCTCATATTCAGCCATCTCAAGTTGCTCCAAAAAGGAAAATCCAACTCCAGATGTTGCTACCTAATCTAATAACACAATTTGTTCTATCTTGCCTATAAGCCATAAAACTGCAAATAGTAATAGAAATGGAACCCAAGAATAGAAGTGCCCGTCTTCCGAGGTCTCTCTACCCACCAGTGATGGAGACCTAACTGCACCCCTTACTGTGCCCCTCTCAGCATGAAGCAGCCAGAGCAGTTGTCGCCCCTTTTCCCTAGCAGCAGCTAGGGTCTCTATCTGTAGAGTGGGAAATGAGACAAGGACCATGAGCTTAAACAAAATAGGATGAAAGCCTCTGGAAAAAGCAAGGCAGGATATTTGCAGTCAGAGGAATGTGACTACATGCAAGGAAACCCCCTACAAAACTGTGTTAAACATTAAGCTCTAGGGTCATTCTCTAGTGAAAGCAGGTAATATTCCCCAGGTAAAGAAGAGTAGCACATGTTTTTATTATTTTAATCATTTGTAATCATGTGTAAGTTTCACTTTAGTGTGCTACAAGGACCAGGCCTATGTGCTGTCTTTCCTCCTTCAGATCTGATGAAGTGATTTGCAAACTGGGCAACTAATTTAGCATGCAGACGCAGCTGTAAACAACATAGTAAAAGGCAGGAAGAATCTTCCACCTTAAAGATAAGATTGCATTTTAACACCCAGGAATTTTAAGAAATAAGATTCTTAACTTACTCTTTAGCAAATAGAAAATACCTCAGTCCACCTTGGGGGCTGGGCAGGCGGCCTTCTGATATGCTCCTAGACCAAGATGCCAGTATCCCAGGGAGAAATCAAAGCAGTAAATTTCTTGTGTTAAGTTAATTTTTAATATTCAGGGACCACATAACAAGTTCACACCCCTAAGCCTTTTATCCGGTTCCCGATAATGGCACTTATGCATGACACACACTACACAGGCTTGCATTGTAACAGCAAGCGTAGATAGCCAGCCCGCCCCCCTTACTTAGGCCATGGTGTGGTTCTTCATTGCTTATCTATTTGCTCCACTCCTGTGGGCCCTATAGTATGGAAAAAGAATGATGAAGAAATATATAGACAAAATAATCGAGGAAAACTTGGATGGTGTAATGTTACTTATCAATCTGTTAGAGATAATGATTGTTATGATATTTATAAGGCAGTTTTGACTCAAGAAGATATTGGCAGTTATACCTGTGAGAAGTTTCAAAAGGGAACTCCTGACATGTTATATAAAAGTAGTTATGATGCCAGGTTCTTGTTTGTGGAGTCGAAGAATGAACTTAGCAAACACCCAAGGTAGGAGAGCCAGGCAGAGGCTTTTAAAGTGAGAGGAAAGAGCTCCTGGCTCACCTCAGGAGGGGGCAAGAGAGCCAGGGATGGTGTGTTGTCTAGGGGATTCATAGGCAGTTGAGGATTTTGGGGAATTGAGGGCTTAGGGTGTGGACTTGTACCACCTGCCCTGCCCTCAAGGTGGGCTGGGTTGTTGTCTGTTAGGGCTGTTTACAGTGAAGTCACGGGTTCTGCTGAGATACCCTTGTGGAACACTCAAACATTCCAGGCCAAGTTGCTCCTGGCCTTTTGACCTTTAACTGATCTCACTGAAGATGTCTATATTCCTAGTCTAGTATCTTTATCCTAGATAAAGTGTGACCTAGTGTGACCTTGACTTTGCATAATGCAGAACACAGTTTCAACAGGGACTTTACATTGTTACATTGCTTTGACTGTAAATGTCTTGCCTTGCTTTTTCCGGAGGACCTCACCCTACTCTGTCTAAGCGCATGGTCCCTGTCTCATTCCCCCTCTACAGATAGAGACCCTAGCTGCTGCTAGGGAAAGGGGGTGATGACCACTCTGGCTGCTTCATGCTGAGAAGGGGTGCAGTAAAGGGTGCAGTTAGGTCTCCATCAATGGTCAGTTGAGAGGGCCTCAGAAGATGGGCACTTCTATTCTTGGGTTCCATTTCTATTACTATCTGCAGTTTTGTGGCTTCTAGACAAGATAGAACAAATTGTGTTATTAGGTTAAGTAGTAACATCTGGAGTTGGATTTTCCATTCCGGAAGGACAAACTTGATGAGGTTAAGAATGCATGGTTGAATTTGAGAACTAGAAATTATAAAACTTTAATTGAAATGATGGGAGAAAACTAACACGTCTGGACAATCATAGCCAGATATTTTGAAGAAGCTAGAATTCTGGATCTAGTTTATGTCCCATTGACTAGTATTAGGATTTAGTATGGATAAGACTGCATTATTAAACAATACTTTTCTCTAAAATCACCCTCATTTTTATTCAAGTAACCAGATTAAGAAAATAACACTTGGCTGGCTTTATTTATTATTGGCATAAGTGCAGCAAGAAAGCAATTGATTACATAGGATCTTTTAAATGTGCTTTGCTGGAACTTTTGATAAGGAATTTCAGATTGAACTTTTAAAGGCCTCTTGAGGCCAGAAAGCCAAGCCAAACTTGCCATCAGGTTGTGCCTGCAGTACCTGTAGATTTGGGTGAATTCCTTTCTTCTTGAGGTTCCCAAGGCATTCTGAGGTTCCTGCACCTGCCAGGAAGTGACCTTCCTTACTCACCTGGTAAGGCTGCTGGAAACCCTCTAAGCAAGTTACCAGGCCAGTTTGTCCAAGGGACTTTGTTAGCTCTTTAAAGTCAATCTTAGTTCCTTAAAGCTGTCTGTTCATATCTGAGTTTATGCACTTGTCTCTCAGGTATACATTCCAGTCAAAGCCTTGGTAATGTAACCTGTGTTTTTAATTTGTCTTCTTATAAGGAAAGCATATTCTTATTGAACTTATGCAAATAAACATACTGCCATGAAATATAAAAATAGTCACTGAGAGTTTTTAAATTCTGGAGGGATCAGGTAGAAAGATAAATGTTCAGTTCTGCTTATAAAGATATTGTCATTTATTGAACTGTAGTCAGGTTAAGAGAAAAAGCTTAAAACACTTTATCAGCAACATTTGAAACAAAAAGCCACAAAATCATCTTCCTTAGTTTACTTAATCCTATGTAACCAATACCTGTTCTGCTGAAATCTAGTTCTTTACTAGTGTGAGAAACACACTCGCTGATCCATATTCATTCAATAAGTGGACATGGAGACAGTGGAGCGAGGCTTTAATAACGGTCTTGCAAGATCGGGTGTCTGGTGGGCAGGCACACCTGGGGAGTTTTGTGCCAGTGATTTATCTCCTAGTGTGCTAGTCCCTCCCCTGGTTCCTCATTGGCTGAGTACTACAGGGTTCACATTCTTCCCCAAACTTCGCCTAAGCCTGTTATATCTTTCCTTTACATTTGTCTTAATCTTATTGGTAGGTTTAAAAAACTCAAACAGGTATAGCCCAGGCCCTTATCAATTCCTGCACCCCCACTCTCAGCCTGAGCAGCTTCCACCACGTGGCCCTTTGTTAATACCTTACTGTTAAAATGTTTAAACATCCTAGTGGGAATAAATCACATTTAGGTTTTATACTCTTTCCTAACACTAGTTTAGGAGTAATAAAACAGTGACTATAAATGACAGAAGACTTACAAACAACCATGGTTAAAGATCTGATGAGAGCTTACTGTAAATAAACATACTGCCATGAAATATAAAAATAGTCACTGAGAGTTTTTAAATCCTGGAGGATCAGGTAGAGAGAAAGACATGAGGAAATTTGGATATTTCTGTAACACAAAACATTCAGCAGCAAAGTTTAGCATCATTCCCTTTGACAGTGCTTTCCAGGTAATTAAGCAGGTAACTATATATCAGATAAATAAGCCAAATTAGCCAAATAACTTTTCTCAATGAGAAAAAATTCCTCTGATATGTTCCAGGGGCCTTCTGGAAAACATCAGGATTAACTAGAGGTAAAAGCACCCTCCTGAACTTGACTTTGGGAAGCTGTAAGAAAGTTTCTTTGGCACTTGCTTAAATAGGATTATAGGTTGCCATGAAGCAATACTTATCCATTAACCAGAATGACAACAAAATACCTCAAAGGCAAAAAAAAACACAGAAGGTTACAGTTGTTAACAGAGTTCAGCTTTTAGTCCTTTTAATATTAAGATCTCATTTTCTTAAATACTCAGACAACTCATTGAGACTTAAAGCATGAGAAACTGCTTTGATAAAACAATTAGAGAACCCTTTGCAATCTTTCAACATTAGGAGCAGATGAACAGTTTAAGAAAACTTTGTCTTTTTAACTTAAAACAAAATTCTAATTTTGCTGTGTACTTGATATCAAGACTTATTTGCTTTAATTTTATATAGTATGACCACATCAATTTTCCACAAACTTTCTACAACTTCCTTTTACATTCAGAGTTCTCCCTCTTTAAATAAACAGCTGTACTTTAGGACAAAGTTACTTTCTTTTATCAAAAGACACATTCTTTAGCATGCAGAAATGTTTTCTTATTTCAGGTAGTTTTAATTAAAGTTTAAAACCATTAGGAACTTTAATTTTCAGTGAACACTGAGAGGTAGGCTATTGTAAACTGTTACACTAGCATTCTTTAGATTGACAAATTTATGAACACATTTTATAATTTCTGGAATTGTTTGCTTTACAGCACAATCTCACTAAGCACAAAATATGTCTAAACTTAGCAAAACTTTAAGATTTTAGTTTACTACAAAAATTCTCAGGCTGTAGGCAGGTATACACACTGTAACACAATTATTAAGGTGTCCACTTGTTACACTTAGTTTACTCATTCCTAACAACTATGCTAGATTACTTACAAAACCTTTACTGAACATTAGATAAAGTCAAGCCTCTAACCATTTTATTCTTAATGACTTTAGGTAAACTTAAGCAGCTGATAACCATAAGGACATGTCTGTTTCAGTTCAACTTAAATTAGCATTAATGCTTAATATTTTCTATTAGAATGTTCTGGAAGTTTTAGAATGCCCAATTTTTACAAGCGCTTGTCTTTAAATCAATTTTACTAATACCATCCGGAGGTAGAAAAATATTTTTCATTTACATGCTTAGACACACAAATATACAGATTGAGATGTAATGACTACAGTTAGCAATACTTTTCATAAAAGAACATATACACAGACAAACTGATACAAAAATTTGAGTTACTGATATCCAGTTGCCTTCTTTCCTTTTGGCTTATTTGACTAAAAGTATCTCAGTTTTCAAGAATACACTCTAAGAGCGAGCCGGTTACCTAACTGGGTTAAGGTTTAGATGGCCCCAGACTAACAGGGCCGATGAAGGCTCTGAACTGATAGGGACTGTGTGTGTCCAGGGGGCTGGAAATGAAATGCAAGTACAATTCTAGCACCAGTCATTTAAAGCCAGGCTGTATTGTAAAAGATAACTTTCTTCTGTTTCAGGGAGTCTAGTTTAAAAACCTCTCAATTTTTGAAGATAATGAACCCAATAAGTAGAATACATTTTCACCAAAAAAATTTAGAAAACTAGTTTCATTATTGTAGTAGTTCATGAGACTTTTGACTATTTTCCTTCCTTGCATTAAAATAAATTTAGCTGCATAACCTTATTATTTTGCATATTTCTCTCAGGGGCCAAGCCTCTCCATCAGAGAGTTTATATTGAGGTCAGGCTTGTGTGCAGAAGATAAGATACTTCTTTTTCAGGGTCTGGGGATCAGAATTGCTCCCAGTTCTTTAGAATGCAAGCCAGAGGCATGTTTGGCTTTAACTTGGAAGAGGAAGCTCCCACCTGGGAGAGAGAAAGACAGGTGTGCAACACCTCGTTGGCCTTTGTCTGTCTGAGGGCGTCCCCACGCCTTGGAGCCTGGGTGACAGTGGTCAGTCACCTCCTCTGCCAGGCCTACTGGATTTAACCACTCCTTACCAGCATGGCCTGCACCTTGCCTTGATTCTCTTGCCTTCCCACTCAGCAAGAGTCGCCTCGGAGCTCTGGATTTAATGGGCCCTTACCAGTGTGCTCCTACTTTACGCCTTCTGGGAGTTCTAATCTAGATCTGAGTTTTCTCTGCATGGGCTTTAGCATAGTACACTTGGGATCATTCCTTGAGAGCCCCCTGCCTGTCTGATAAGTGCAGGAACTGTGTGACCTCTCACTGCTTGAGCCTTGGTCAGAGCCACAAGCCTGTTTCGCTTCCCTGGGGGCTTCAGAAAAGGAAATGCCTAGCCCAAGGATGACTGCCTCTAAGGAAGGGAGATCAATAGAATAGAGCCATTTATATGTTGGGCTCAGAGTTCAGTTTGATTACTTCCGAGACTTCATTTACATTACACAGGAGAACGTGGTGCAGGCCTAAGAGGACTGCTTTGAATGGGGAGCAGGGGAACTTTTTTGTCAAGGCCAGAGTTAAAATTCAGAGGCTGCCACGGACATTTATGGGGGGGGGTGTCTCTACTCTTATTAAACACCAGTTTCTCCCACTGCCTGGGAATTATCCTGCTAGTCACCCACTGTAAGAAATCTGATCTGTGAGACAAGAGGTCATCTGCAACTCTCGCATAGGCAGCAGCCTAGCAGGAGGTTCACTCAGCGCCATCTGATTGATCAGTCGGAGCTGAGATCCAGGACCACTGTCTACTAGTCCGGTCTGCCCTCGGAGTCCGCAGATCAGGATAGGAAAGTAGGAAATCAGCTCAGCCACTCCCCGACATTCCTGTCCCTCTGGAAGCGAGGGATCAAGGAGCGGCAGACACCAGGAAACCTTTCACCCGAGACTTAAGACTAGTAGCCCACGTTAATCATCTTTTAAGTGGATAAAAGATGCCCAGACACATTTTATGAGATAAAGTGTACAGCATTAAGTCAGGAATAAGTGAAGCGTAGATCTCCTACCTTGTGTGATGAGCATTCGGTTCTGTGAAATTGATGAAGTTAGGAGCAAGTTAAAGACATCCCTTGCCTCACTCAGAGGCCAGGGCGGCCTGAAGAAGCAGGCTGGGAGTCAGAGAGACACTCCTCACAGACACCCAGGCAGGCTGTTGGGGTCTGATTCCAGACACGCGGCCCTTTGAGAAGCCGCTGAAGTGTGGCCTCAGCCTAGACTCTCCCAGGTGCCCACAGCCTTCCTCAGTCCCTCACATCTGAGGAGAGGCCTCTGAAAGGGAATCCTGGCCTCCACTCAGGAGAATTCCCTGGTTCCCAAGGGGGACGGGGATCCACTGAGGGAGACGCAGGGGAACCTGTTGCTTGAAACTTTGAGAACGGCCGTGGGGTCAGTCCCATTTAAGTGGCTGACGAGCACCTGATGCTATGTGCCATAGACGGCTTCCTTCTGTAAGGACAGTGAGAGAAAAGGCAGGCTCAGATGCCAATACACTCCTCTGAAGTTATCCCGGATGAGCCCCCAAAGATGATGCCGGGGTTCTTGTTTGCAGATTCAAAGAATGAACTTAGCAAACACCCAAGGTAGGAGAGCCAGGCAGAGGCTTTTATTTAGAAATAAAGTGAGAGGAAAGAGCTCCTGGCTCACTCCAGGAGGGGACAAGAGAGCCTGGGGTGGTGTGTTGTCTAGGGGATTAGGCAGTTGAGGATTTTTGGGAATTGAGGGCTTAGGGTGTGGACTTGTACCACCACCCTGCCCTCAAGGTGGGCTGGGTTGTTGTCTGTTTGTTAGGGCTGTTTACAGTGAAGTCACTGGTTCTGCTGAGATACCCTTGCGGAACACTCAAAAAATTCCAGGCGAAGTTGCTCCTGGCCTTTTGACCTTTAACTGATCTCACTGAAGATGTCTATATTCCTAGTCTAGTATCTTTATCCTAGAGAATTAGTGTGACCTTGACTTTGCATAATGCAGAACACAGTTTCAACAGGGACTTTACATTGTTACATTGCTTTGACTAAATGTCTTGCCTTGCTTTTTCCAGAGGCCCTCACCCTACTCTGTCTAAGCCCATGCTCCCTGTCTCAGTTATGTGTATTTAAATATATCACTCATTCCAGAAAATAATTTCTCCTCACCTAACTTGTTACAACTCACGAGCCAAGGATTGCACAAGTCATCTTTTTGTGTGGCAGGAGATTCCTCTATCAGTGGACTGTTGAAGACGAATTTCATAGGCAAAGGACTTCCTCTTCTGGTGTTTACTAACATATAAGGCATAAATATTACTCTTCCTCCTAAGACTCTCACTTCTGATGCTTGATTAAATTTACCTGTTAGTACTACTTTAATCACTGACTGTGTATGTTTTAATTGTACTCATGTACCCTCTTATTATAATTCTACAATCAATGTAACATGGTCTTCTGAATATAGGTTCCCAAATGGTTGGGTATTTTTGTGTAATAACAAAACGTATCAAGCCCTCTCTTCACATTATCGAGGTGTTTGTGGTGTGGGACGCATTCTTCCTCCTCTAATAGATCATCCTGGAAATAAGCACAAAAGACTTCTCCGAGCTCTGCCGTCTGATTGTGACGACAACTTGAAGCTTTTAGATCCCACCTCTGTTGCAGTTGCAGCTGCATTCATCCTGCCAGTTGCTGGACTTGTCGGTGGAATGCAAAATGAAATATCTAAGTTAGCCTGTGCATAAAGTAAGACAACGAATTTGACTGCTTCCATATTATCTGAACTCATTCAAGAGCTAGGAGAAGTGCGAATCGCAGTACTTCAAAATTGTGCTACTACAGACTGTCTGCTGTTAAAAGAACATGTGGGATGTGAACAATTTCCAGGAATGTGTTGTTTTAATTCGTCTGACTTCTCTCAAACCATTCAGAATCAACTAGGCAATATTCATAATATTATTAATAAGTTTTCACAAATGCCTGGGTTACCTAACTGGTTTTCTTGGTTTCATTCGATATGGCTGGTAATTGTAGGTCTGCTTTTGTTATGTATCTGTGCTCTTGTTCTGTTAATGTATGTATGTAATTTAATTAGTAGTTTGTTAAAACCTATACATGCTTATGTTACTCTACAAGAAGTTATGTCAAAGAAATAATCAATCTTCTCATGTTTTCTTCCTTTGCTAGTTCTATAGCTTTTCTTTTTCCTATGTAAATCCAGCCCTTTACTAGAATTCATGCCTCATACTTAAAATTACTGTGTATAATAATCCTTCCAGCTGGTAAAGATACTTCAAGACAAGTGCTAGGCATAGAAGCCACAGGGCATAAATCTGCAAAGAAGTAAAAAGCAAACGTTTTCAAAGAATATTGCTTCTCTCTCACTTACCAACTTTACATCTCCCTATATGGCCCCGAAAGATGGCTGGTTAGCCAGAGATGGGTAAGATTCCTCAAGGGAGGAACAACCTAAAACAGGCACAGTCGCAGAGGGGCCATCAGATGAGAGAGGTGAGGCTTAGAACCTCACCCCCCCAGCTTTGAGAGAAATCTCCTGTACTCATGGCTGTTTTGTCACCCTTGTCTAGCTCGGATCAATACCTAGTCTATAGGCACAGACGTGACTGCCTACACTTGCCTTCCTACTGCACTCAACTCTATTTTCCATCATTATTTTGCATCATGAGATTTAAAAGATGGATTATCTTTTATGAAAAGGTAAACTGTGTTAAAAAGCTTTCTGTTAGAAACTGTACTCTTTATTATGTCTACCTACTACTTAAACATTTCATTAAAAAAATTAGGGGGATGATAAAGGAGCCATGAATACAATGGGGAAATGACAGTCTCTTCAACAGCTGGTATTGGCAAAACTGGACAGCTACATGTAAGAGAATGAAACTGGATCACTGTCTAACCCCATACACAAAAGTAAATTCAAAATGGATCAAAGACTCGAACGTAAGTCATGAAACCATAAAACTCTTAGAAAAAAACTAGGCAAAAATCTCTTGGACATAAACATGAGCGAATTCTTCATGAACATATCTCCCCGGGCAGGGGAAACAAAAGCAAAAATGAGCAAGTGGGACTACATCAAGCTGAAAAGCTTCTGTACAGCAAAGGGCACCATCAATAGAACAGAAAGGTATCCTACAGTATGGGAGAATATATTCATAAATGACAGATCCAATAAAGGGTTGACATCCAAAGTACATAAAGAGCTCACACACCTCAACAAACAAAAAGCAAATAATCCAATTAAAAAATGGGCAGAGGAGCTGAACAGACAGTTCTCTAAGGAAGAAATTCAGATGGCCAACAGACACATGAAAAGATGCTGCACATCGCTTGTCATCAGAGAAATGCAAATTAAAACCACAATGAGATATCACTTCACACCACTAAGGATGGCTACCATCCAAAAGACAAACTACAACAGATGTTGGCAAGGTTGTGGAGAAAGGGGAACCCTGCTACACTGCTGGTGGGAATGTAAATTAGTTCAACCACTATGGAAAGCAGTATGGAGGTTCCTCAAAAAGCTCAAAATAGAAATACCATTTGACCCAGGAATTCTACTTTTAGGAATTTACCCTAAGAATGCAGCAGTACAGTTTGAAAAAGACAGATGCACCCCTACGTTTATCGCAGCACTATTAACCATAGCCAAGAAATGGAAGCAACCTAAATGTCCATCAGTAGATGAATGGATAAAGAAGAGGTGGTACATATACACAATGGAATATTATTCAGCAATAAGAAGAAAACAAATCCTACCATTTGCAACAGCATGGATGGAGCTAGAGGGTATTATGCTCAGTGAAATAAGCCAGGCGGAGAAAGACAAATACCAAATGATTTCACTCATCTGTGGAGTATAAGAACAAAGAAAAACTGAAGGAACAAAACAGCAGCAGAGTCATAGAACCCAAGAATGGACTAACAGTTACCAAAGGGTAAGGGACTGGGGAGGATGGGTGGGAAGGGAGGGATAAGGGGGGGGAAGAAAGGGGGCATTACAATTAGCATGTATAATGTGGGGCCGGGTACAAGGCGGGCTCTACAATACAGAGAAGATAAGTAGTGATTTTACAGCATCTTACGCTGATGGACAGTGACTGTGAAGGGGTATGTGGGGGAGACTTGGTGAAGGGGGGAGGCTAGTAAACATAATGTTCTTCATGTAATTGTAGATTAATGATACAAAAAAAAAAGAAAAAAGTGATAAATTAATAAAGAAAAATAAGGGGGAAATGTGGGATTAATATAGAAATCAAATGTATAATCATATATGACTTGATTACTTTTCCTGTAATTCCTGATACGTGATTAAGAACAGATCAAACAAGACCAGAACAGTTTCTGTGACCTAATCACCCTTGCTGTTGTTTCAATACCATGTAAGACGTTGCGCCCTAGGAGACTGGAGACTGCCGAGGATTAAGTTTAGAGTTAGTTAGTGATTGTGTATTAAGCCCCCCCCACAGAACTCTATTGTTGTTAACATTTATTTGCTCAATAGATATGAAGGGTGCCCTTTCAGCACCACTCTTGCGCGGTTAAGCCTCGAGTCCCCTGGCTGGTTCTTTCAGATTTTTGGTATCTCATCGTGTCTCCCCCCTTGTTTGCGGGTCAGAAGCAGCGGGGGGGACCGACAAATTCTTAAGCCATTTTCAGTAACATTCTCAGAATAGCCTTGTGACAGCACCAGCAACTTAGATTCTAGTAGCATCTCTCTGAGAGGTCAGATTCAGTGAAAGTCCCAGAGCCCTTGGGCTAGAACTCTCTACCTTTGATCCAGTTAATCTCATTTTTGATTTTGTATTTTAACATGTTTTTTTAATTTAATTTTCATTTTAATCTAACACATGTATATAGTTTAAAAGTCAACAGTGCACAGAGCCTATAATAAAAGAGAGTTTCTGCATTTCCACTGTTCAGAAACATATACTTTCTTCCAATTTTTTAAGCAGTTTCTTCTGGTATTTCACTGCTTTTCAAAACAACATTCTTTTACTGCCATTTCCTGATTTTCTTCAGTTTTAGTAATATGATGACTTCTTCAGAAAATAAGAATTTACGTTTCATTCCTATCTTTTCCTCTCCTCTCCCCTCAATATAGTTACAGATACTCAGTATTTTCATTGTTAGGGTTTTTTAGATGTGGTTCATATGAAGTCAGTAGTATATATAATTACATTTCCTTATAAAAAATTTTGCTTTTCCTGGAATTAAATAGTGCCTTTTATTTGCTTGACTTAACATGCTTATTGCTAATTAATCTTTAGTCTCTATGATAGTAATAAAATGCCTTTCAAACATGTCAGGCAACTATCAGTTCATTCTCCTCTGAGACTTAATCTCTGGGAGCCTTCTATCCCTCTGCTGTAGGCCTTTTGCATAGCTGTTGTCTTGGAACCTCCCTTCACAAAGTCATGAGAATTTCCTTCACCTTTCTCCTGTTTGGGATTCCAAGTCTAACTGTTGAGTCACTCCAGTTTGATGAAGCAAACTTCTCTTTTTTAGAAAGGATGAAAGAGGTATCTTTTGAGTTGTCCATCTGAAAATGTTTTCATTCTCTCCTCACACCTGTTTCATAGTGTGGCTAAGTATAGAATTCTCAGTGTGAAATTATTGGCCTTCAGAATTTTAAAGACCTTGTTGAATAGGCCAGTGTGTTGCTATTAAATATTTCAATGCTTCTTTGTTTTGATTTTTCTTCTCTGAAAGGCTTAGGATTGTCTCTGAATGGTGTTTGAAGTTTTATGCTCACTGTGCCTGTGCGTGTATGTGTTTTCCATTTAGTGGGCCTTTTCCATCTGGAAACTTGTACTTTGGTTTGTGTTGTTTTGGGTTTTTGTTTTTCACTATTTTTTTGACATATTTTCTTTACTTTTTTTTCTTGTGTGCTCCTCTGTAATTCCTGCTACTCTGTAATTCCTGCTAAATGACTGTTGAACATCCTGGAACTAGCCCCTTTCTCTTCCTCCTGGCCTTTTTTCTCTCTTCCCCTCCCTCCCTTCTTCCCCTTCTCCCCTTCCTTCCTATACTTATCTTTTACAGCTCTTATCTTTTTACTCTGTTCTCAAGGAGAGATCTTCGGTTTTATCTTCCGATCCCTCTGTTGAATATTCATACTATTATTTCTGCTGTCAGTCCAAGAATGTGTTCCTGCTTTCTGAATGTTCTTTTTCTTGTTTTAAGACTCCAATGTCTTTTCTCTGAAGCCATCAGTTATAAATGTGTTTTGAAGTTTTTTAAATTCTATTCTCAGCATAGTTTGTTTATCTGAAGTTATTTTCTGTTTATTGTGGTCTCTGTCTTCTGTGATGAAGTTTTTCTTAAATATCTGGTGGTCTTTGGTCATTTCATGTTTAAGAATGAGGTACTAAAAAATTGGAAGGTCTGTTTGTGGGTCAGGACTTGTCAACTAGTGGTCTTTACTGTAGGTTGTGCAGGAACTCAGCTCTTGGATTGGTGGGAGAAGGCACAAAATGTCAGCAGTTGCAGGTCTTTTGGGCCAGTAAGTTTCTTCAGAGACGGTATTCAGTGGAAGTGTGGCCACCAGAATTCTGGGAACTTGGCAGAGGAAGAGGTTGAATTGTTTTCCCAGTCTGGGCAGACCTTCTCTGTGTCTCCTGATTTTGCCTGGGGTTGGGAATCCAGAGCTTCTGTTGACTTGCTCAAAGCATTAAATCCCAGGATCAGGGAGGGCAGGCTCATGGACGCTCTATTTGGTTGGGGATCTATCTGACTGTTCCTCACACAGACTTTGAGCTGCCTTATACCTCACCTCACCCCCTACTCAAGTCATTATCCTTTCCCTCTACTTCTTGAGGCTTTTCAGCATTTTGCTGCTGTAATCTGCTTACTTTGTAGTCAGTTAGATTCTGTAGTAACTTAGTAATTAGCCCTTTTCCAAGCACTTTTCCTCTTGCAAACCTGAGTTTGAATGATTCGTTATCTGCCCCACAGCCTGGACCCACTTAATTGTACTCCCCAGATTCCATCTTCTGGAACAATACTAAAGCTTTTTTTTGTGGAGGTTTTCACTCTTGGAAATTCATCTCATTCTACTTCAATTAAAATTTTAATTTGTTGATCTCATTTCAAACAGTCTATCCAGACTGGAAATGTTATATTTTGTATATATCTCATCCTATAAAAGAAATTTCAGTTCCTAACTTTATAATTTTAAGGACATAATGTAGTCATTTACTTTGACTTCTTATTAGGACTGTAACAATTAGTAAAGGCCTAGTTCTATAGCTGTATTTTTTTTTTTTGGTATATGATTTAAAGTCTTAATCCAAGTTGTTTGTATTTTATCAGTGTTCCCACTCCCTTCCAAATCAGTTTAAACTTAAATGCCAAGTTGGGAAAAACTTTTTAATAGTTTATATAGACACATTTTTTAGTCCATATATATTAAAAAATATTTTATGTAATTATATATTAAAATTTTATTGAGACTTTTCTGCTCTTACAAACTTTTGGTTTTACAATAAATACTTGATTACAGACCAAAAGGTATCTTACTAGGTTGCATACCAAAACTTTTATATGGAAATACGTATGACTTTTTAATTCATTGATTTTATTCAAATAATTTGTTTTCATTTTAGAGGTTTTACAGGTGAGAAGTTTAAATAGATTTATATAGATAAAAATAAAATGTAGGAGGGTGAGCTACTGAAGGAAGTCAGTATACATTTCTCTATTGGCTGTTTACTTAGATACAAACTGTTTTTGTGCATTGTATTAAAAAGTGGAGGAATTTGATTTCTAAGATTACAGGTTGATTGATCATCTTTTTATATTAAGAATAACATTAGTTATAAAAGATGTAATACACTACTCTTATAGAAGTAAATTGTACTGTCTTCCCAAATACAGCTGTCAACTAAGAAGAATACAGAGGCCTCTCAGCAATATAATATGAAGACAATGCGTGTATTAAAGCCATGGACTTGCTCTGTGATCAAAACTATAGCCTTCCTTAAACTTTATCTAGAGCCTGTTAACTTTGTTTCAGGTGTAAAACTTAAAGCAACTTAGTAGAAGCATAAGTGATGGCTTTTCAAGACAATAAAGACAGCAGAAGAGTCAAAGAACAAAGCCCTGTGGTCTGAGGGCATTTAGTAAATAATGCCACTGTTTTATGGGGTCTCTTCTTAGTGCTGGACTTACATGTATATTGTCTCATTTACCCTTACCTATCACACACTTCTTAGTGGAGAGAAAACTGCTGGGAAGTTCAGTACTTGTCCAGGGACTCATGATATCAAGCATGAAGTTGGTATTCAACCAAATCTGTAAGAGTTTAAAACCTGTAATCTTCACCATACTGCATTCCTAGAATTTGAAGTCATCATCTTTTGGCAGGATGGCATAAAAAGTGCTGTATTCAAAATATACCCAAGTCAGTCAAGAAAGCATTCTTAACTTATACTTAGATTGAGAAATAAGGGAAACCTTGGTTTAATACATTTCAAATTAAAGACTTTACATTACAAATGGTTTTTAAAAAGTTTCAGCACTTAGAAACTCGAAACCCAGGTGTTGAAAATTCAGAGAAGCGCTTCATTCCTTAGTGCTCAGAAGATAAGCATATTTGTGGATATATTTTGGCCAGTGTTTAAAGGTTATTTTATTCTACGGGGGATTTGATCACTATTAGTTTTCTATTGTTGCTGTACCAAATTACCATAAACTTAAAGACTTAAAACAACACAAATGTGTTATCTCATACAGTTTCTGCAGGTCAGAATTCCAGTATGAGTTTCACTGGGCTAAAATCAAGGTGTCAGCAGGGCTGCTTTCCATACTGGAGGCTCTGGAGAAGAATCTGCCCGACAGGCTCATTCAGGGCTTGGCCGAGTCCAGTGTCTGTGGCTGTGGGACCAAGGCCCTGTTCCTTTGCTGGCCATCAGCAGGGGACCACCATTAGTCTCTGGAGCCCCCCTCTTCTGTCCTTGTATATGGCTCCAACATGTCAGGAGCCATCAATGTCTTGGCAAATCCTTCTCCTCCTCCTCCTGCTGTTTCTCTGGACTTTTATGTCATCTTCTGTGATTAACGGCTCCTGTCATTACCTTGGGACCACCCTGACAGTCCAAGATAATCTCCCTATTTTAAGTCCAGTTGATTAGTGGTCCTAATTGCATCGACAGGGCAATACCTAGATGGGATGAAAAATCAGGAGATGGGAATCTTGGGGGCACATTTTTGGAATTCTGCCCACTACAGTCATTTCTACAATAAAACTCTTAATTTTCAGCTCATTCAGTCCATAGTTTGTTTTAACTTTTAGCTATGCAAAGTAAAAACGATGGAAGAAGTAATAGGGTGTAGCCAAACATCTAATCCTGTCTTTTTAAAGCTAATGCCGTCTTTTGTACTAAGTTTCTTTCTTGTTCTAGGCTTATATATTTACAAATAAATCAAGAAAGACATCCATTCATTATATTTTCACATTTTTTATTCTGGAACGTTTATCTTTGATATATAGACAGAGCTCTGTTTTACATAGTCTTGATATTTTGGGTTAGGATTTACTCCTGATAGGAAACTGGTTTCTTACTTTGGAATGTAGCCTTTTCTTAGAGTTGTTTTTGTCAATCTGATTTGAAGAATATATTTCTTGTAAACATGCAGATTTACATTGGTGTGAATTCTGTTTGAATATGTTGGAATATAAATACTTCAGATTGTTACATATTATGAAGTTAGGAATTAGGATGAGGAAGGCAGATCTTTCATTGTAATTCTGGGACCAAAATGTGAAACTGAGGTATTTTTACTTTTTAGAATAGCATTAGTGGAATAATTACACCTATTTACACATATATAATAAAATTATCAGCTCAGTACACTGGAGGATAGATAATGAATTAAAGCAAAACTATATGGCTGATAAGTTGCTGTTCATGTATCCCAGTTTTATACCTTCTGTTGTACAGCTATCATTTCTTTAAAGCATGAATTGAAACCTTTCTGATCCTGTGTTCTTGGTCCTGTCATGGAAATTTGTAACTTTTCTCTCTGCTCTCTTAAAAGATTCATAGCAATTAGACAAAACAAAGAAATACAAGGATTCCAGATTGGTAAAGAAGAAGTTAAACTGTCACTATTTGCAGATGACATGATATTGTACATAAAAAACCCTAAAAACTCCACTCCAAAACTACTAGAACTAATATTGGAATTCAGCAAAGTTGCAGGATACAAAATTAACACACAGAAATCTGTGGCTTTCCTATACACTAACAATGAACTAATAGAAAGAGAAATCAGGAAAACAATTTCATTCATAAAAGCATCAAAAAGAATAAAATACCTAGGAATAAACCTAACCAAGGAAATGAAAGACTTATGCCCTGAAAACTATAAGACACTCTTAAGAGAAATTAAAGAGGACACTAACAAATGGAAGCCCATCCTGAAAGGGCAAGCTCCCAGATTCTATTTCAGCCAATTGGGACCCAGATCCTATCTCAGCCAATCGGGACCTGGATCCTATTTCACCCAATCGGAGCTTGGTCTCTCGCCACTCCAGTCAGCAAAGAGCTCACCCACCACCCTTAGACCCTGCCAATTGTCCACAGCCACGACCTTTCACCCCACCAACTACCCCTAGATCCAGCCAGTCAGCCAGAGCCACGACCATCACCCCACCAACTGCCCTAGAACCCCATAAAACCTTTGTAGTATTGAAACTCGCTCTCTTTCTCTGGCATCTTGCCACTGCGTTGGCGTAGATGAGAGATTGAGCTCGAGCTAGCTCGAATAAAGGCTCTTGGCTTTTGCATCAGTGTTGGCTCCTTGGTGGTCTTCTGGGATTCGTGACTTTGGGCACAACAATCCCATGCTCCTGGCTAGGAAGAATTAATGTCGCCAAAATGGCCATCCTGCCCAAAGCAATATACAGATTTGATGCAATCCCTATCAAATTACCAACAGCATTCTTCAATGAACTAGAACAAATAGTTCAAAAATTCATATGGAAACACCAAAGACCCCGAATAGCCAAAGCAATCCTGAGAAGGAAGAATAAAGTGGAGGGGATCTCACTCCCCAACTTCAAGCTCTACTACAAAGCCACAGTAATCAAGACAATTTGGTACTGGCAGAAGAACAGAGCCACAGACCAGTGGATCAGAATAGAGACTCCAGAAATTAACCCAAACATATATGGTCAGTTAATATTCGATAAAAGAGCCATGGACATACAATGGGGAAATGACAGTCTCTTCAACAGATGGTGCTGGCAAAACTGGACAGCTACATGTAAGAGAATGAAACTGGATCACTGTCTAACCCCATACACAAAAGTAAATTCAAAATGGATCAAAGACTCGAACGTAAGTCATGAAACCATAAAACTCTTAGAAAAAAACTAGGCAAAAATCTCTTGGACATAAACATGAGCGAATTCTTCATGAACATATCTCCCCGGGCAGGGGAAACAAAAGCAAAAATGAGCAAGTGGGACTACATCAAGCTGAAAAGCTTCTGTACAGCAAAGGGCACCATCAATAGAACAGAAAGGTATCCTACAGTATGGGAGAATATATTCATAAATGACAGATCCAATAAAGGGTTGACATCCAAAGTACATAAAGAGCTCACACACCTCAACAAACAAAAAGCAAATAATCCAATTAAAAAATGGGCAGAGGAGCTGAACAGACAGTTCTCTAAGGAAGAAATTCAGATGGCCAACAGACACATGAAAAGATGCTGCACATCGCTTGTCATCAGAGAAATGCAAATTAAAACCACAATGAGATATCACTTCACACCACTAAGGATGGCTACCATCCAAAAGACAAACTACAACAGATGTTGGCAAGGTTGTGGAGAAAGGGGAACCCTGCTACACTGCTGGTGGGAATGTAAATTAGTTCAACCACTATGGAAAGCAGTATGGAGGTTCCTCAAAAAGCTCAAAATAGAAATACCATTTGACCCAGGAATTCTACTTTTAGGAATTTACCCTAAGAATGCAGCAGCCCAGTTTGAAAAAGACAGATGCACCCCTACGTTTATTGCAGCACTATTTACCATAGCCAAGAAATGGAAGCAACCTAAATGTCCATCAGTAGATGAATGGATAAAGAAGAGGTGGTACATATACACAATGGAATATTATTCAGCCATAAGAAGAAAACAGATCCTACCATTTGCAACGACATGGATGGAGCTAGAGGGTATTATGCTCAGTGAAATAAGCCAGGCAGAGAGGACAAGTACCAAATGATCTCACTCATATGTGGAGTATAAGAACAAAGAAAAACTGAAGGAACAAAACAGCAGCAGAGTCACAGAACCCAAGAATGGACTGGCAGTTACCAGAGGGAAAGGGACTGGGGAGGATGGGTGGGAAGGGAGGGATAAGGGGTAGGGAGAAAGGGGGCATTACAATTAGCGTGTATAGTGTTGTGCGGGGGTACGTACGGGGAGGGCTGTGCAACACAGAGAAGACAGGTGGTGATTATACAGCATCTTGCTATGCTGATGGACAGTGACTGGTGGGGTGTTGGGGGGGACTTTGTAAGGGGAGGAGCCCAGTGAACATTGTGTTCTTCATGTAATTGTAGATTAATGATACCAAAATTAAAAATAATAATAATTTAAAAAAAAGATTGATATCAGAGAAAGCCCTAATATTTCTGAATCATTTTATTCTTTGTAAAAGTACTTCATAAATGCTCATTGGATTCTCTCAGTTCTGTGGGGTGTTAGGGTAAGCATTCTCATCCCCAGGCCTAATGAAGGGCAGAGAAGTCTCTTTATTCACAGCTGTGCCAGGGGCTTTCACATCTTGTTTCATTTATTCCTCTAGAGAGTTGATCACACCCCCACTCCACCCCCGATCTCCCTTCATGCTTTTATTTTTTCATAGTGTTTACCACTGTCTGAAATCACTGAATTACTTCCTTGAACATTGATTGTCTTTGCTATTAGAATGTAAGTTCTGTCATCCAGGGACTTGTACCACTAGTAACTAGAACAGAGCCTGGCATGGGAGTAGGCAATCATAACTTTGCCAGCATTACGTACCTAGAAATGAGAAAAATCAGCATTAGAGCCTCTGTACTTTTTTTATTATAAATTTTAGAAAACATTTATTGTACATCTCATTTTAATTTTTAGTTTGAAATTTTCTTTTTAAAAATTGCTGTGTCAAAGTACATACAGTCAAATGCATAGGTCTTAGTGTACATGAGTTTTGACATGCTTATACACTTAAGTAAACATTTGCTAGATCAGGATATCAAAGATTCTCACTAATTTTTTCCCCTTCACCTTTGAGAACCCCTGTATTTTTTATTACAAGTCTTGGTCTTTTCAGTGGAAGCACTCCTAATGCAGTTCTTACAATTTGCTGTAGTGGTCTGATAAGAGGTTTATGGTCAGTTATGTGAGCTTTAAGTTTTGATTTCCCACATAAATAAGGCCTACATGTGTTTATTGATTGACTGTGATCCTGGATGGTTGCTTGGGCATTACTGGGACTAGAACAAATCATTGGTAGGTAGTTGACTTAACACTAAAGCAGCATTGGTAATGAACTGTTTTCTATCAATGTTATATTCATTATTTAAAAAAAAAAAGATAGTCTTTGTTATTCATCTGAACCTTGTAAGAAGAACTCATGGCATTTCTTAGGACATTAGAGGTGGGAGAGGATGTTCAGTGATAGCACCAGCCATTGCAGGAAATCATTTCACCTGACTTTTTCAGGATGTAAGCCTATTTAAGCCCCAGAGAATGCAGTGGGTCATCTCCTGCTGCATGCTTAATACCGCATTTAAGAGTGTGGGGTGTGGGGCTATGGAGGGACTCTAAAGAGGAAAGCTTGTCAAAATGCCAAGTGATTTCAAGAGAACACTTTTTTCAAAAACTTTTATAATGGAGTCTTGTTTTTTAGATCTGCTTTTTATTTAAAAAATTATTTTCTATTATTTGCTTTTTATCTATTACCTACCTTCTAGTCCCTAGTGCTTGTGTAATGCTTAGCACATGATAGCTTTTTAGTCAGTTTATTAACTTACTTTAGAGTATGACTTTGGCTTGCATGAAACTTCTTCTGCAGATGTGGACTAATGTTGAATTTTTTTTTTTTTTAAATAAAGACTAGAGGTAACTACCCTATAATTAGATTTTCTGGAAGTTTGCTTTCTTTCACTTTGTTTCAGGACACATCACTTTGTTTTCTTTTATAGCTTTATCGAAGTATAGTTGACATACAATAAACTATACATATTTAAAGTGTATAGTTTGGTAACTTTTGACATATTTTTATACCTGTGAAACCATTACCAGTATCAAGATAGTGAATGCATCCACTACCCTAGAAAGTTTCCTTTTGCCTATAATCTTCCCCTTTTCTTCCTCCCTGCACAATTAAACATGTAGATACCATATGATCCAGCCATTCCACTTCTAGGTAGTCACCCAGGAGAAGGGGATGCATATGTCTGCCTAAGACTTGTACATAGTATCTTCATTTGTATCTCCTGAACTGGAAACAACTCAAATGTCCATCAACAAGTGAATGGATAAACAAATTGTGATATATCCACAGGATGGAATTCTATTCAGCAATAAAAAGGAATGAACTGTTACAGATTTGGCTTCTTTGTTGCATTTTGCTTGATTGGCATTAATACTGATTTTCATTCCCTTAGCATACCCTGCCCCCAACTTCCCATGGGCAAAACTAGCCTAATATTAAGATAGTAGTTAGAGATGAGCCATAAAAAGATGTTAAGTTACATTTAGATAATTAAGGGTTGATTATTCTGAGAGAAATGGTTAATAGTTTGTTCTGCTATAGGATTTATTTCTGTAACACCAAATAGCTTATACATGATTAGTAAATAAATGATGTTAGTGATGGGTGTGTGGTTTTGTGTTATATTTTTCATGGTCAGGGGAATAGAATAGAGGGAGTAGAATTAAACACGAAAGGAGAAAAAAGACCTCAGACTGGCTGCTGCACAAATTCAAGTGTGGTTTAAAAACAGTGAAGATTAGTTCTGGAGAACAAGTAAACTAGTTCCCTGACCATCATGGGTCAGCTCCTGGAAGGTTGTACTTCCTCCTGTACTTACCTTAGCAGCAGACTCAGTCTGTCTTGTTTTTGCTGCTTCAAGTCTGCATTTTCACTATTGTTTCTGTTAAAAGTATGCCAGGAGGCAGTCCCTAACCTCACTTAAATTGCTTGCCTGAGTTAATCTAAGTTATCTTCTTCCTCGAGGAACCAACTGTTGTTGGACTCTGGTTACAAAGTTGTAACAGTAGTGGATCCTAACTCTACATTTACCCTTTTTATATGTTATTTTGCTGAATGAGTTTTTTTTTCTCATTTTTCTATTTGACATTCTGACAACAAAAACATCTAAGTGTTAAAGTTATTTTAAACAATTTCCTAGAAATGTTTTATTAAAAATCTGTTTCTTTGTATTTTTAGCTTACAACTTGCTTACTTTGTGTCACATGTTATTTTTTGTGCTTTATCAAAGATTAGCTCATTTTACCTTTACAACAGTGATGAGTCTGGTGTTGCCCTTATTTTACGGATAAGAGGACTGAGGTTCCAGGAGGCTGAATAACTTGCCCAATGTCACACTGCACAAGTGTCTGCTTCTGTAGACTGCTCCTATTTTGCAGCATTGCCTTCTGTGCCATATTGAATATAATATTTAGAATATTTTAGAATATTAGAATAATTAGAATTTATTAGATTTTCTTTTGTAGGTCAAATTGCTGCTTTTACAAAGCAAATTAAGACCTTGTTAGTATTAAATAGACAACTGAAAAAAGTTGCAGTGAGTGCATGAGGACAGCATAAGAGTTCATCTATTCAGAAGCTGGAAAATGATGTAAAATGTAAAACACTGCTGAAATGGTTATAACATGATTTCTTAGAAATCTTTGTTTCATTTGGTTTAGTTGTTTATGGATTCAAATTTCTTCTTAGGCATATCACACCTGAAAAGTTTTACGTGGAAGCTTGTGATGATGGAGCGGATGATGTACTTATCATTGACCGTGTGTCAACAGAAGTTACCCTCTCAGGTACTTTATAGCCAGACTTAGAAGTGTCTGAGAAAGATTTTATACCTGAGTTGTGATGATTAAAACAAATTAAAGATATGTCAGTTTGTGGATCGCTGAATGTCTTCTCACATAATTTTAATTCTTGTTATCCTCATTGGTTTTTATGCATTAATTTTATGCTTTCTCCTTTTTGAAAAGGAGAAATGATCTTAAAAGTTTTACTATCTGTAAGGATTTAAAAACAAACTTTTTTTTTTTTGTTACTTGTCTGCACGCTAACAGGATTAGTGATGTTGATGCCAAATTCCTTTCTAGCTATAAGATTTCAGGTATTTGAGTGTGAGGAAGTGTTTTCGCATTAAATGTATGGAATTTTTACTGCTTCTTTTGTCTTTTAAAATATTCAGGATTAAAGGTAATTTAGTAATTGAATAATAATACACATATATTAACTGACTAAAACGTGTTTCAGGCAAATAGTGTTCCTAACCTTTATCTATCTTGCATACCTATCCAGTTATATTTGGTTTTGCTTCTCAGGGTTGTGAAAAACTTTTTTTTTTCCACTGGTGTAGAACATTTACTTCTGACTAAATTTATGTGAATAATTTTGGTGACAAATTAGTATACCATGTAATAGCACATTCAGAATTTCATATTTGTTTAAAAATTCACCCCAGAGGGAGTTTGATTTTTTTCCTTAAGTACAGAGGTAAGTACAGCTACCATAAGGTAGACATTCATTAAACAGTAAATGTTCTTTGAATGAATAAAGCTAAACATGAAAATACTTTGCATAGGGTAGTAAAGTGTCAGGTATGACTATAAATTTCCATTCCTTGGTTATCTGATTATTCTGGTAAGTACTATATATGAATTTCCTGGCCCAAATGGAGTTAGAGCTGTTTTAGTTTGATAAGTTGGCATTTCCTGTGTCTGTTGCTTGGTGGCTGCTCTCTTAAGATAGCTAATTGGTTTTAACCACTGTTCATGTACTTCTAAAGTTGAATCATACTATTTCTTTATATCTACTGTCTTATAAAAGCTTTAGTATGGACATACTTTCAGTTATTTTTTATCTTTGAGTGACATTTTATTTGTAGGCAGAGACTGCAGACCCATTTGAGTAGACAAAGCTAAAGGTCATGAACAGTTTGGATGTAAAGAGGATACCAAGCAGTTATCAGTAGACACATAAAGAGATACTTTGACCTTAACCAGTGATGATGAGGGTCTGACTCACTCAATTTCTCTGCCAGTTTATTTTTACCATTGGAATGCAGACCATTGCCATGGAAAAGGGATTTTTTCTTTCCACGAAAAACTTAACATTCTAGTAATTATCAGTTTTATTGCTATTACACTCCAGTTAATATAATTTATAGCTCCACTAATAGTACATTAAGCTTATCAAATGATCTCAATATATTCAAGATTAGTTGAAGTCAAGTGAAATTTTCCTTTCTATTGTGAGTTTTTCTTTCTTTTTTTTTCCTTTTAAAGTCAAGAAAGATATTCCTCCCTCAGCTGTCACAAGACCAATATTTGGTATACTGGGCACAATCCATCTGGTGGCAGGTAAGGAAAAATAAGCTAAGATGGGCAAAGAGGGTAATTAAATCAGCACATCAAGTCTAAGATGAAACATACTTCATATAATGCTTTAGGAAGTGAATCTGTAGGTTAGGTAATCTGTCATTAATTTCTAAAAGTAATATGCCCCAAATGGCACATAGTAGTTAGATTTATCAGCCTGAGATTCTGTTAAAAAAGCAGTTTTGTTTTTGGTTTTATTTCAACTAGTTGAAATCCCTAGTCAGCTAGATATTTTTCATAAATTCTAAGAGTATTTAAATAAGAATTTAAATGCATCGATAAGCCAGATAATTCTACACTGTCAATCCGATATGGGGTTCAAATACGACATAGTGCATGTTAGAGAATGTTACCTGGTTCTGAGTTATAGGAAAGTGATTTTGTTTATCTAAATTTCATTTCATTGAACTTTAAAAAAATTCCTATTAGGTACTGTGCTAGATGCAGAGTTATAAAAGATGCAAGTCTCTTTTGTCGTGCATTTTATAGTTTGGTGAGGGAGGCATTTAAGTAGTAAATTATTGCAGTGTAGCCTGACAAATTCTAGGAGAGAGATGTACATAGGAAAACTTGGAGTGAGGGTGCTTGTGGATAGATAAGAGCCTTGAAAAGAGCTTAAGAATTAACTTAATGATAAAGTCTTATTACCCTGTTTTATTTGCTGGGGGAGAAGGTGGCCAGGATCAGGGTTGGTGTATTGTGCATGGTGGTGTGGTGGCGCCTTGATTGCCAACTACTCATCTGCCCCAGCACATTTCTCTACCATTTATAATGACATAAAGGACACAGGAGTGGTGTAGACAGGACGTCATTCTGCAGAAATGTTTTGTCTCTACTTTCCATCTGCTAATATCACTGTTTTGCATACCAAAAGCTTTTGCTTTTATCCTTTTGAGAAAAAATTTGTCCTTTCAATAGGAATTTTTCTAAATAATATGCGTATCTTTCTGTTCATAAATTATAAGATTGCTTAAAAGAAGTATGGCCTTTTACACATACAGCACAATACAGTCTCATCCTGCTAGCCTTTAGGATTTAAACAATAAGGACTGCTACTTTTGGCTTTAGAGTTACCTTACTTATATTTATGTGTGTTTGGCTTTGCTTTTTGCAGGTAATTACCTGATTGTCATTACCAAAAAGACAAAAATAGGTGAATTTTTCAATCACGTAATCTGGAAAGCAACAGATTTTGATGTCCTTTCTTATAAGAAGACAATGTTGCACTTAACTGATATTCAGGTAAGAACTGGAAGCATTTACTAATTGCAAAACCCAAAGTAGTACCATGGGGGTGGATTGGGGAGGGAAGTGCAATGCAAAGAACGTTTGATGGATTTCTTTTAAACCTAATTATTTAAGCAACCCATAGAGCAAGGTCACTCTTCATATCTTTGTACCTAGCCAAAAAATGTGTTTAAAAAAGTCCTTCATATGTTTCTTTGCTCTTGGTTATTTTTAAACTAAGTTCTTAAATTATGAAACTTCATGTGGAGAGAAAAGGACAAACAAAAAAATGCATGTGTACTCCACACCCAGATTTAACTTCATATTCTTTTTGCATAAAACTAGAATGTTAGATACTTTTGAAGCGCCACTCATCCCATTTCATTCCCTCTTTCCCCAGAGAAAAGCTTTCTTCACTTTCACCACATGTGAATATAAGTGTGTGTGTATGTGTGTATATATGGTCAAACTCTGCCCCTTTTGCATGATTCCTGTGTGCACAAATTTCAATTACCGTGGTTCAGGTAATACCAGACCCCCAACAGCACAGTTTAGATTTAAGTTGCCATGGTATGTTAACTAAAGCATTAGCCCAGCAAAGGTGAAAGTGCAAAGAAACAAAATATGACAACTCTAGAAGTGAAATTTGAGTTGAACATAAATAACTATAGAAGAAATAGGTGACCATGGGAATACTGACAATGTCTTTGTGTCATAGATACATAGCCAGAGGTCTTAGTGAAGGTGATTTACTGACATAAATGATGAAGTATGTGGTTGTGATGAAAAGGTTAACAATGTCTCAGAAGAAGTGAGGCCAGCAGCAAGCTTCACAGTAAACGAGCTCTTGGAAGTATTTCATGATTTTGAAAGTGCAAAGGATAAAATGTTAGAAAATGGTTCAGACTTAGGTATATACAATTCACCAAGATGTAGAAAAGGTACTCCAATCATAAGTTAACACAAAAAGGCAAGCACTGTGTAAGCTACTGTTGATAAATTTTTTACAAGAAGTAAAATATTTTTAATTCTCAATGTTTCTAATACTAAATTTCAGTATACTAAATAAATATTAGTTTTACTGCTTTTTTATTTCCTTATACATTTCTGCTTTTTAAATATTTTGATGAAAGTTTTTAAAGGTCATGTAATAATCATTATTTTTCCCATTGATTTTTAAGAAATTTTGTGATTATTAAGATAACATGCTCATTTTTACAACACCACCCTACAATGGAAAATTAAGACTGCATTCATATTCAAACAATATCTGTTTTTACTTGAAGTATTTTTTAAAACTTGTATGAATGACATTGCCCTGTTATAGTTTTTGAAAATTACTTTTTTTAAGACAACATTATGTTTAAAGATTTGTATCTATTAAGTATTTGTTTTCTAAATGTAATTTAATTTATAGTGTTTGCTTTTTAGTTTTAATTTCACTCCCAACATTACAAAAATATTTGTTTCTGGAAAAAAAAACTTAACCTAGAACATGTAGCTTACCTATGGTAAACATTTTTAAAATTAGTCTTAGCACTACTGTCTTAATTGACTAAGTAAAACTGTGGGACAAGCTTTTCATACTTTAGTTTTAACTTAAAAAGTTCTTTTTGTGTAACTGTATATAGCAATCAACGTATCAATATATTTGTTCTTTATGAGACATGATATTTTAAGGCAATAAAAATGGTTGTATTCATTTAATAGCTCAGTAATATTTGCTTGGACAAGTTCTTCTTGATTGCCATACTTTGTTGTTAGACCACGTAACAGATTTTAGCATTGCTCATTACATATGCTTTCCTTGTACTTTTTATTTAAAAAAAAAATGTCTGAGCCCAAACTAAAAATTTTGTAAAATGTAGACTAATATGTTAATCATCTGGTAATCATTTACACATGTTTACATATTACACATAACAGGTATTTTTTAAAACAATAAAAAACAAGGATTTATTTAAGAACTCTAACTGTAAGTTATAAATATATAGAGAAATGAAAAAGCTGTAAACCAATATTTATTTAGTCAGTCTTGGTATTGGGAAATTTAGCTAAAATGATTATCAGAAATTAAAGATAAATATTGCTAATACTGGCCTTTCCTTTTCAATTTTTTTTTTTAATTAAATTTCATTCCCCATCTAGCCCCAGACAGTAAAGTATTTTAAGAATGAGGATGGTATTATACTCTTGTTATTTACCATCCGTGTTACTGGAGCCCCTCATGAATTTATGCTTTTTGTTTGTCAAATGAGGATAATTATGCCAACCTAGCAGGGTGTGAAGATAAAAGGGGAATTTATGTAAAATGTCTGGCACACAGTAGGTCATAATTTACAACACTTGTTTTGTTGAAATAACTTTTCCTCATTAGAGTAAGAATTGTGAAGGAGTTCTGGGTGATTAATGTAATAATACCGTACCCTATTTCTTGAACATCTTCCGTGTGTTAGGAACTGTCCTAGTTCCTGGGGAAATGGTGAACATTCCCCTCCTTAGCCCAGTTGTAGTGCTTGTGGTATGCTAGGCCCAGACTTACGGGGTTTTATATTCATTCTTTTTTCATGCTGACGGATTTTTTTTCAAGTATGAGACTGATTTTTTTTCTCCCTTTCGTTTACAGTTACAAGATAATAAAACTTTCTTAGCAATGATAAACTATGTCTTGAATATGGATGGGTTTTACTTTTCAACAACATATGATTTGACTCATACTTTGCAGCGGCTGTCCAACACTAGCCCAGAATTCCAAGAAATGAGTCTCTTGGAAAGGGTAAGGTTAATTTTCAGTAATTTTTCTTTTTTGCTTTTTTTTAAAGGACGTGTCTTTCATCTATAAAAAATATATATTGATTTTTCTCTATCATGGCTGTATCAGGATCATGTATAGGGCTTTGAAAATATACCATGTTTTAAATATACACCACAATCCCAAATTCAGGACCCCAGAATCTATATTATACACAAACAGGATTGAGAACTATTGGTGCAAGTATTCAGAAATCTAGTTTAAACATACATGTTGGTAATTTCCTGACTCTCAGTGTTCTGTGGTATAACGGTTATTAGATTAGCAACATAATTATGCTTATGAAATTAATGTTTTAACAGTTGATGTTCTTTTTTGTAATGGTGTTATTTATTTATTTATTTTGCAATTAGAAAAATAACTTACTGATTAAGAAAAATCAATATTGAAAAATATCCTTTTGTGTTAAGGTGGAGTTTTCTTGTTATTTTGCTTTTTTTTTTTTTTTAAAGATGCATGTTTCTTTAGAACTAAGCCTCAAATGATCTCATCTTAAAAGTTCTATTCTTCTGGAACTTAGGTAATTAATTGCTGCCTTGATTTTTTTTTTTTTAACAGAGCTTATATGTGTTTGGGGGCAGAGAGAATTTAAAAGGTTGCTGCCAGTTACCTACTAGTTTGGACTGTATGAAATTGCCAGTAATTGAACAGTTTTGATAAATAAAAATGATAATTTCATATAGTTCAACCTAAATCAATATTTTAGTTGACTGGCTCTTGAAGATTTTATACTCTAATCTAGTAAATTTATATATAGGCTTAGATGTAAGCTAAACAATCAAGAAATTTGGCTTTTAACTACAAAGACATTGTTGCTTTTAAAAGCACTTGCTACATTCTCTATTTGTTTATCAAACTTTCCAATGCCTACTGTGTACCAGCTCTGTACTAGCCACAGAATGCAAAGACCTGGCCTCTGCCTTATGGGAGCCTGCAGTCTGCTGGGCAAGTGGAAGTCCAAGCAATCACATGACAGGGGACGATTGCTGTCATGGAGATGTGTACCCCAAGTATGGTGGGATCCTGAGGGAAGTTGGGTCTCACCCCGTCTGGGGCAGTTTGGAATGACTTTAAGAAGGAGATAAGTTTTGAGCTGAGACTTAATAGTGAAGAAGCCTTATTGGTCCGGTGATAATGGGAGCAGGAGGGTGCCAAGCAGGGATGGTAGCAATTAGGCTAAAATGAAAAAGAAGCCATCTCTTTTGTTGGGATGGGAAGGGAATTTTTTTTCAGCTAATCGAAAGAGTCAGTTAAAGTTAATATAGGATCATAAAAGTGATAAATGAACCATGGATACCTTAAACATTTCATCTAAAACATAAAATTTTATATTGATCAGTTTTTTGTTGTAGGATACTGGCTTTTCTTTGCTTTGATTCCTTGATTCCCAGTTGTCTTTCCTGTATGAATTACTGCCTTCACACTTTCTAGTTTGAGTCTCCTTAAAGATTTTGACGCAGAATCTCCCTGCAGAATCCTATAGATTTTTACTATGTTTCTCTAATCTTTTTTTTTCCTCTAACAAAGCACACAACTTTATAGGAACAGCAGCTTGTTTTTTAAATTTTATTTTTATTTATTTCATTTAAAAAGTTTTTGGTATCATTAATCCACAATTACATGAGCAGCAGCTTGTTTTTAAGTCATATTTCATTGATTCATAAGACACTTTAATTATGTAATGATGAATAACAAGTACAGCTGGTACAGACACATTGGGAACACACACTGGGATCTTGGGAAGCATACCATTCACCTGGTTATGGCTAAGTGCAAGAGTCACTCCCTGTGACTTTCAGCAAGGGAGGGAGGGAGGGGGAGTATCAGTGTGTGTTGTAAAGCAAATGGGGAGAATTGGTTACTCTGCTGAGTTGTTGTGGGGGGGGGTTCTTCTGTATTTATAGTGTGAAAGTCAGCATGGCAAGAGATGAGATCAGAGTTAAGTAGGGGCTGCTAGATCTCAGGACCAGTTAGGCCATATAAAGATCGGGTTCTTTAGATGACAAAGAGCAGGTGAAGAATTTCTAGCAGACTGTGGACACGTCATGTTTGATAATTCCTGCTGGCAGCCTGTGGAGGAATAGGTGGAAGGACAAGGCTAAGACTTGAGGCAAGCTGTTTTGACTTGAGATGAGGCTGGAGTCAAGTGTTGGTCAGGGGTGGAGGGAGTAGAGATATGGAAGGAGCATGGGTTTGCAAGGAGATTTGGACTTGACAACTGACTAAATATGAGAGGAAGAAAGACCCTAAGCAGAGTCCCAGATTTCTGTCTGGGCCAGCAGCACAGGCTTAAGAGAGAGACAGGAATACCGGGAGGAGGGGCAGATTTGTGGGGCAGAGTTCTGTTAGCACGTCAAAGAGACCTGCTTCTAGGCAGCAGGTGAAGACATTGATACAGTTTTCTTTCTGTAGAAAGTCAATTTGGTGGGAGATATTTTATTAATTTTACAACTTCTCTCTTAGGCAGATCAGCGGTTTGTATGGAATGGTCATCTTCTAAGAGAACTTTCTGCTCAGCCAGAGGTAGTATACACTAAATAAAACCTGCTTATGGTTATAGTCCAAGTCTTAATCGAATGCATACTGTAAAATGGTACCTAACACCAGTGATTCTGTTTATAGTTTACACACTTGGATCAGGTCTACCCTGTCATATCACTCTGGGTTGAAGAAGCCCAATTACTTTACTCTGACATCTTACAGAAGGCTTTAGTAAAGAAAAAACACAAGTAAAAATACATTGCTTTCTGTAAGTAAGAGATGGAATGGGTCTTGGTGGCTGAATAGTGGAGAAATGAAGGCAAAGCTAAGTCCTCAGGCAAGCGGAGAGCTCTGCATTTGTCTGTCTCCGCGGATATCATTCCCTTTGGTCACCCAGGAGAGGTGTGCATAGTTGTTGCCTTCCTCTGTCCTTAGTTTATACAGAAGAGATGTAAACAAGGAGACCCAGCTAGGAAGCATAATGTATTGAATCTAGGTAAATAGATTTGCTCAATGGCTTTATTTTTTTATCGTTTGCTTTGCTTTTTTTTGAAAAGTAGTTTGAGCTGCAAACAATTAGTGTGGATGTATCTTCCCTGGAGGAGGGAAGTTATAGGTAAAGAGTGAAAAGGAGAGAGGTGAACACTCTACAACTTCCTGTAGTTTTATTAGTGTTCCAAAATCTGAATCGTCATGCCCAAATGATTGTAACACGCACTTAAATTTTTTTTAAACCGAAAAGACATGTTACATTAGAGAAATTAAAATTAAAAAGTTACCCAGAAGCTTGTTACCTTGTTATTTTTATATATTATCTCCCCATGTGTAAATATTTTTTATATACTGCTTTTTGTTTATTTTTAAAGTATTTATTTTTAAATGTAACATGTATCTTCATTTCAGGTCCATCGGTTTGCCCTTCCAGTATTACATGGCTGTATCCTTACTAATATTACTCTTTAGTTAACTAACAGTCTTTATTTTAACATTACTAGGCAGATTTTGAGACAGTTTCAAATATTGCATGAGGAGAGTATTTTATAGTTAGCAGGAATTGGCTTTAATACAAAATCAAATTATTAACATTAAATGTTAGAATACTTGTAATTTCACCATTTTTTTTAAAGAATGAACTATTTAGACTGGATTATTCTCTCTGTTCAAGATTCTAGGCTCGTGGTTTAAAAGAAGGAATATGTATGCTGTGCTTTGCCTTTATTGGATTTTTTGTATCAATAAAAAAGAGTAATTTGAACCTGGCTATTAAAACAAAAACTTCCCTCAGTGATTAAAAAAGTTAGACTCAGGAACTAGGATGACTGGCCACTTGGGGGAAGAGAATTACAATTGAAAATTATATTTGTTTTTGAAAATGAAAATAGATGTGTACAAAGAATAATGCTTGGCAGGAGAGATCAGTACAAGTGCAAAATGAATAAGGATTGTCTGATTATAAGTTCATTTAAAAAACTTACCATAGACATCATAATTAAAATTAAGGGAAGCAGTAACCTGACTATTAAAGGACAAGCACAATATGATGATGAGTGTCTGTAATCCTCTTCTGCAGAAAATGAAGTGATCTTTATATCAAGTACCCCCAAGAAGCTTGGTTTCTTTATTTATTTCTTTATTTATTATGTTATTCTGATTTCTTTATTTATTATGTTAATATGATTTTGTTAAATTATTATGTTTCTTATACTTAAGAGCAGGAAAATAATGGAAAAAATAATTTGCACAATTGTGGGGGGATAAAAATCAGAAATCTCAGGTTAAAAGCTCTTGTTTATTCTTATTCTTTCCCTCTTCCCTCCCTGGAGCTTTCCAAATTCTCCTAAGGCTAAAGAACAAATGTTTAGGTGGTGCTTCAAAGCTTTGGGCCAGTTGTGTGTATGTATGTGTTTTTTTCCCTCCTAAATGAGATTGTGAATCAACACATAATGTTAAGTGAGATTGCAGAACACTTTCTCTACAAAGTTTTTAAAACAGCTTATCAATTCAGCTTTAAAGCCTTAAATTAGCTTTTGTACAAGGCAGTTTCTTGACAAGAACTATAGTCTCATTTTCACATACATAGAAATCAGCAAGAACAAAGATCTCAAGGCAGGAACATGACTGGAGCAGAGAGAATGGACCGGAAGCGGTGGAGCTTTGTTCAGAGAACTAGCTGGGCCCCGGTTAGGCAGGGCCTTATGAGCTTTGTCTTTTACTTCAACTATGATGAGCAACTTGGGATTTAAGCAGAGGATTGGCATGATAAGACAGGATCACCCTGCCAGTGATGTAGAGAAGAGGCCAAAGGCTAGCATGGGAGAAAACAAGGAATAATTAGGAAGCAGTTGCAATGGGCCAGGTAAGAGGTGGGACCTGGGTGGTAGTAGTAATGGGATGAAAAGTGGTCAGGTTCTAGATATGTTTTGAAGGTATCGCTGACAGGATTTTCTGATAAATGGTATGAAAGAGAGTAGTTCAGTAAGAGTCTAAGGTTTTGGGCCAGAGTGAGTGGAAGAAGGCCATACGCTAAAGCAGGGAAGAGTTTGGAAGTGGAAGAGGCCAAACAGTATCTAGAGTTCCTGAGATTTCTGGAGAAAATCCAAGTAAGGGAGTCAGGGAAACAGATGGACTGATGGGACTGAGTGTTAGGAGAGCAGTTGGTGTTGGAGGCATGAATCTGAGAGTCCTCAGGGTATGGGTGGCGTTTAAAGCCATGAAGCTGGATGAGGTCATTGAAGGAAGGAGTGTATGTAGAACAGAGAAAACGTCTGGAGAAGGAGAGAAGACAACTTGAAGGGGGTTCTAGATAGTGAAAAAATGCAGATTGTAGGCCCCGCTGAGGGCTGGGGACTTCTGAAGTGGAAACAAAGTAAGTGACCTGAAAGGAGAGGTCATAGGGTCTCTAAGACTGAGAAGTTGGAGAAATGCAGATGAACTGGCAAAGTTCAGTGAGGAAGAGGAAAACCAACCAAATGAGGGTAGTGTTCCAGAAGCAAATGTAAATAAGTTTCCAGAGAGAAGGTGTCATCAGCTACTGTGCTACTGGTTCGTTAAATGGGACCGTCAAAAAGGGAGTTTATACTCCTGCTCCTTAATCTTCCTGCCCACATGGAGGCTATTCTCAAATGCTGATGAGGAAGATTTTGGAGAATGGGAAAAAGTGGAGAAGGTGAGAGTACAACCACTTGGTGGAGTCCTGGAGTGAGGCAGGTGGAGTCTCCTGCACAGGTCAAAGGCCAGGCACGGACAGCTGCGCCATCGTGGAGGGCAGCAGCTATCTGGATGTGGGTGCTGGTACGTAGATGTAGTGGGAGATGTGGGTGGCTTTAATTTTCACGGTAAAATAGGAAGCACTGTCATTAGCTGTGAGCGGGATGAAAGAGGGGTGTTGGAGGGTGAGGAGCAACTGCCAAATGGGCATCCCCAGTGGGAGAGGTTGGCCCTGGGAGTAACTGACCGATAAAATACCAGAAGGAAACATACTCTCATATTAAAAGGTACGTCACAGTGATAAGATTCCGTATGATCTTATTTCCTCTTGTTCCTTCCATGCCTTCTGGATTCTTGAAAGTGTTGCATATTACTCTTGTAAAGAGTGAAAAATGATTCACAAAGCGGTCATATTCCATGGTACACTTACTTCTTTAAGTGCAGGCTCTTGTCATGCTCATCTTTGTTCAAAATAGATAATTTGGGTGAACAAATGAATAAAATACTGCCTTGGGTTCTTCTCTAGTGCTGTGGTTTTTAAAGGAAAATGAATTGGGAGCTTAACAGGAGTTATTAAGTCCGATGATACCGGGTAAGAGAGAGGGATTAATCACAAGAAATTCATATTGCTATCATCATCTGGTATCACCATTTTGAAAATTATTTGGCATTCTCTGTGAATTTACCAGCTCTTCCCCTCTGTATACCCAATACATTTATACCAGGATGTATTTACAAGAATGTTCACAGTATAGCTGTTACAAGCGAACTGTGAATGCCACACATTCTGTCAGTAGAAGAATCAGGTCTTCTGTGGAATGGTCCTTACAGATGGCACACAGCACTGAAGAGCAATGAGCTACTGCTTCATGCAGTGTACGGATGAATCTTAGGAATTCACTGGGAGAGAAAGAGTGTGGTACCATTGTTATAAAACTCAAATATAAGCAAGCTGTGTGTTTTAAGTCATGGTTGAATACAGGTAAATTAAAAGGCAGGAGTATGGTCTCCACAAGCCTGCGAAGTTACTTAAGGGTAAGAAGATAGAATGGACAAGGAACAGATCATTAGATTCAGTATTTTGCTACTGATCTGAAGTTGGATGGTAGGGTTCATAGATACTTATTTTGTTATGTTATTAAGCTTTATAATGGATGGGTGAAGTTAGGTTTAAAAAAGTTACATATAGAAAATAACCATAGGGCAAACCCAAACAAATGAGGAAGGAAAAAGGGTAAGGCCATTGGGATTATAAGAGAAACCTCTAATTCTGTTAAACCCACCAGTCTGGCAAACTTTTCAAAAGCCAACAATATCAGGTATTGGTAAAGATGAAAAAAGTCAAAGTCGTTCTTAAAAGAATTTGGCATTTCCTAATAAAATCAGGTGACGAATATACTCTGTGACCCAGCACTACTGCTCCTTAGAGCCACTTCTACATGTTCATTTACAGAGATGTTTGTTGTAGCACTGTTTATGATAGCAAAAACTGGAAACATCCTGGACAGTAGAATGGGAAAACTAATACATTCATACAGTGAAACATTACATAGCCACAGCAGCAGATGAACCTCATGAACACAGTGTTAAACAAATGAAGCAAGCCAAAAGAATATATGAAGTATAATTCCTGTTATGTAAAAAGAGGTGAAACTAGAAAGACCAGCAAAGGAATAGTGAACTGAGTGGATAATGGTTACCTCTTTGGAGGGCAGGGCAGTAAGGGAGCCGATGGAGGGGCCTGAAGCTCAGGGTGCTTCAGAGGTGCTAGGGGTGTGTATGTGGGGAGGTGGATGTGTGTGTGTTTAATATTTTTTATTATCAGATATATTTAATATCAAATTTGTCATATTAACCATTTTTAAGTATATAATTTAGTAAGTGGCATTATATTCATAGTGTTGTGCAAACAGCATCAAACCTATTTCCCTCACCCCAATCAGAATTCTGTATCTATTATGCAATAACTCCCCAAGCCTGGATGTTTTTATAAATATTATATATATTATACTATATATTTTTATTATATTTCATAATAACATTATTTTAATGTACAAGGTTTAGCATCTCCAAAGCCTTCTATAGTCCTTTACTCTGGAAGCAAAATAGGTCAGTGTTTAGAATTTCCATATGTGTAACTTCCTACATTATTGAGTCGTACTGAGTTGTATCTAACATATACTGTTACCAGTAGTTAGGAAAATAGTTTTATACTAATAAGCTTTTGGGGAGATACATTCTTCTATCCATATTTAGATTTACTTGTTTCAAGGAAAAAGTAGAGTCAAAATTTCTGCTTTTGGATAATCTTTAATTCACAGTTTGATCTGTAGATCTTCATATGCTTACCAACTTTTATGACATTTATTTGTAATTATGCATAATAAAATATTTCAGGGTTTGTTTCTTTTTAACTTCAGTAGCTGAGCCTTTTTCCTCCTTTTCTCCATTTCTTATTTGAAGGTTAATCTATTTTAAATGTACATGTTTTTCATTCAAAATAGGTTTTTTGGTGATGTAGTTAATACTGAATTCTTTCCTTTTAGAAAGTAGTTGAGAATATCAGGGAAAGGAAATCATATTATTTATGATATAATCCACTTAATATACTGTCTGTATATTATTATAGGATTATTGACTTGACCAAACTTCACAATTTAATATTAAAATACTAGAGATTTGTGAATATTCATGATGAACCAAAAACTTTGCATATTCCATCCTCTTAAAAGACAGAGTCATTCTTGTTAGAGTAAATAGATTCATATTTAATCTGGTAGTAATACATACGATTTCTATATGTTGTGTTTTTCTTAATGTTAAGTTATTACTATGCACACGTGTTCTATTAATGGAAAATACTTCGACTGGATTCTCATCTCAAGGAGGAGTTGTTTCAGAGCTGGTGTGCGCTACTATGTAAGAGGTGAGATCAGTTTTGCCAGTGTGGTTGAGTATTGGGTTATATCTATCACTGATTAACGGTTGTCTTACAGTGACATTATTGTAACCTTTTGTATTGTATTTGTTTCCATTACCATTTGATAGCCTCACTAAATACTTACCTCCTGCTTCATTATGGTAACTAGGTAGGTCTTCTCTGCTTTATTCCAGCAACTGTAGTTACATTGCAGATGTCACTGAGACACTAGGCTCTTCTTACTGCGTTAAGAGAAATTGATTGTGTTCTTTGCTGGATGTCTGAAAGCACAGCTGAACTCACTGTAATTTTCAATAACCTAAACTTATATCAGAAGGATTTGCCTTTATTGCTCTTGGTTTTTTCTATGCAAAAAGCTAGACATTTGAATTTATACCTTCAACTTGAAAGATTTACATTTTGAGCATTTACTCTCTAGGCTTTATACTGGCAACATACTAATTTGCTTAAACCAAGCTTTCAAAAATCTGTATTAAAAGTTATTGTCATTATAAAAATGAGTTTCTCTTTATTTTTTTATTTTTTATATTTTTTTTAATTCTTAAACAGTTATGTTTTATTCACTTTGGGAAATCTACCTTTTTTTTTTTTAAATAATTATTTTTTATTGAAGGGTAGTTGACGCACAGTATTACATTACATTAGTTTCAAGTGTACAACACAGTGGTAGAACATTTATATACATAATTCTAGGTTCCAGCTATCACCCTACCAAGCTGTTACAATATCTTGACTATATTCCTTATGCTATACATTACATCCCGGTTACTTATTTATTTTACCATTGGAAGTCTGTCCTTTTTTTTTTTTTTTTTTTGTGAGGGCATCTCTCATATTTATTGATCAAATGGTTGTTAACGACAATAAAATTCTGTATAGGGGAGTCAATGCTCAATGCACAATCATTAATCTACCCCAAGCCTAATTTTCGTCAGTCTCCAATCTTCTGAGGCATAACAAACAAGTTCTTACATGTAGAACAAATTCTTACATAATGAATAAGTTACATAGTGAACAGTACAAGGGCAGTCATCACAGAAACTTTCGGTTTTGCTCATGCATTATGAACTATAAACAGTCGGTTCAAATATGAATACTCATTTGGTTTTTATACTTGATTTATATGTGGATACCACATTTCTCTCTTTAGTATTATGATTTTTAATAAAATGCTGAAGTGGTAGGTAGATACAAGATAAAGGTAGAAAACATAGTTTAGTGTTGTAAGAGAACAAATGTAGATGATGAGGTGTGTGCCTGTAGACTATGTGTTAATCCAAGCTAGACCAGGGCAATAAAACATCCACGTATACAGAAGATTTCTCTCAGAACAGGGGGGGTGAGGTTCTAAGCCGCACCTCTGTTGATCCCCAATTTCTCACCTGATGGCCCCCCTGCGACTGTGCCTGTCTTAGGTTGTTCCTCCCTTGAGGAATCTTACCCGTCTCTGGCTAACCAGTCATCTTCCGGGGCCATACAGGGAAATGTGAAGTTGGTAAGTGAGAGAGAAGCCTTACTGTTTGAAAAGGTTAGCTTTTTACTTCTTTGCATATTTATGCCCTGTGGCTTCTATGCCCAGCATTTGTCTTGAGGTATCTTTACCACTTGGAAGAATTATGATACTCGGTAAATTTGATATGAGGCACGAATTCTATTTAAGGGTTGTAATTAGGAAGGAAGAAGAAAAGCTATAGAAGTAGAAGGCGGAAGAAAACATGGGAAGATTGATTATTTCTTTGACATATCTTCTTGTAGAGTAACTTCAGCATGTATAGGTTTTAAGCTACTACTTAAATTGTGCACACACATTAACATAATAGGAGTATAGGTACATAACCAAAGCATATCTGTAATTACCAGCCATCTCCAGTGAAACCAAGAAAACCAGTTAGGCACCTTAGGCATTTGTGAAAACTTATCTATGATATGGTGGGTATTGTCCAACTGAACTTGAACAGTCTGAGAGAGATCAGACAAATTAAAACAACCCATTCCTGGGGAATGTTCACATACCTTATGTTCTTTTAACAGTAAATAGTCTGTAGTTGTAAGACTTTGGAATGCTACAATTTGCACTTCTCCAAATTCTTGGTTGAGTTCCAACAGTATGGATCCAGTCAAATTTGTTGTTTTACTGTATGCACAGGCCAGCTTAGATATCTCCTTCCTCATTCCCATGGCAAGTCCAGGAACTGGTGGGATGAGTGCATCTACAGCTGTAGCAGTGCATGGATCTTTGTTGGGGTTTTTTGATGATCATCTTCTGGCATGAGTCTTCCAGAGAGTGCAGATGTTGGAAGTTCTTTTTCATATCGTATCTTAGTTCATTTTCGGGGTAGCCAAATTAGGCTTTGATCCTCTGTATAAACACAGACAGACCCTTTGCCTACACTTTTATATGCCCTTTATACCCTTGTGTAGAACTCGTTGGAGGTTACCACACAGGAACTGCCCTATTTTTTTGTTTGTTTGTTTGTTTTTGGTATCACTAATCTACACTTACATGACGAATATTATGTTTACTAGGCTCTCCCCTATACCAGGTCTCCCCTATAAACCCCTTTACAGTCACTGTCCATCAGCATAGCAAAATGTTGTAGAATCACTACTTGCCTTTTCTGTGTTGTACAGCCCTCCCTTTTCTCCTACCCCCCCATGCATGTTAATCTTAATACCCCCCTACTTCTCCCCCCTTATCCCTCCCTACCCACCCATCCTCCCCAGTCCCTTTCCCTTTGGTACCTGTTAGTCCATTCTTGAGTTCTGTGATTCTGGTGCTGTTTTGTTCCTTCAGTTTTTCCTTTGTTCTTATATTCCACAGATAAGTGAAATCATTTAGTATTTCTCTTTCTCCGCTTGGCTTGTTTCACTGAGCATAAAACCCTCCAGCTCCATCCATGTTGCTGCAAATGGTTGGATTTGCCCTTTTCTTATGGCTGAGTAGTATTCCATTGTGTATATGTACCACATCTTCTTTATCCATTCATCTATCGATGGACATTTAGGTTGCTTCCAATTCTTGGCTATTGTAAATAGTGCTGCAATAAACATAGGGGTGCATCTGTCTTTCTCAAACTTGATTGCTGCGTTCTTAGGGTAAATTCCTAGGAGTGGAATCCCTGGGTCAAATGGTAAGTCTGTTTTGAGCATTTTGATGTACCTCCATACTGCTTTCCACAATGGATGAACTAACTTACATTCCCACCAGCAGTCTTGGAGGGTTCCCCTTTCTCCACAGCCTCGCCAACATTTGTTGTTGTTTGTCTTTTGGATGGCAGCCATCCTTACTGGTGTGAGGTGATACCTCATTGTAGTTTTAATTTGCATTTCCCTGATAATTACCGATGTGGAGCATCTTTTCATGTGTCTGTTGGCCATCTGTATTTCTTTTTTGGAGAACTGTCTGTTCAGTTCCTCTGCCCATTTTTTAATTGGGTTATTTGTTTTTTGTTTGTTGAGGCGTGAGAGCTCCTTATATATTCTGGACGTCAAGCCTTTATCGGATGTGTCATTTTCAAATATATTCTCCCATACTGTAGGGATCCTTCTTGTTCTATTGATGGTGTCTTTTGCTGTACAGAAGCTTTTCAGCTTAATATAGTCCCACTTACTCATTTTTGCTGTTGTTTTCCTTGCCCGGGGAGATATGTTCAAGAAGAGGTCACTCATGTTTATGTCTAAGAGGTTTTTGCCTATGTTTTCTTCCAAGAGTTTAATGGTTTCATGGCTTACATTCAGGTCCTTGATCCATTTTGAGTTTACTTTTGTATATGGGGTTAGACAATGGTCCAGTTTCATTCTCCTACACGTAGCTGTCCAGTTTTGCCAGCACCACCTGTTGAAGAGACTGTCACTTCGCCATTGTATGTCCACGGCTCCTTTATCAAATATTAATTGACCATATATGTCTGGGTTAATGTCTGGATTCTCTAGTCTGTTCAATTGGTCTGTGGCTCTGCTCTTGTGCCAGTACCAAATTGTCTTGATTACTGTGGCTTTATAGTAGAGCTTGAAGTTGGGGAGTGAGATCCCCCCTACTTTATTCTTCTTTCTCAGGATTGCTTTGGCTATTCGGGGTCTTTGGTGTTTCCATATGAATTTTTGAATTATTTGTTCCAGTTCATTGAAGAATGTTGCTGGTAGTTTCATAGGGATTGCATCAAATCTGTATATTGCTTTGGACAGGATGGCCATTTTGACGATATTAATTCTTCCTAGCCACGAGCATGGGATGAGTTTCCATCTGTTAGTGTCCCCTTTAATTTCTCTTAAGAGTGACTTGTAGTTTTCAGAGTATAAGCCTTTCACTTCTTTGGTTAGGTTTATTCCTAGGTATTTTATTTTTTTTTGATGCAATTGTGCATGGAGTTGTTTTCCTGATTTCTCTTTCTGTTGGTTCATTGTTAGTGTATAGGAAAGCCACAGATTTCTGTGTATTGATTTTGTATCCTGCAACTTTGCTGTATTCCGATATCAGTTCTAGTAGTTTTGGGGTGGAGTCTTTAGGGTTTTTTATGTACAGTATCATGTCATCTGCAAATAGTGACAGTTTAACTTCTTCTTTACCAATCTGGATTCCTTGTATTTCTTTATTTTGTCTGATTGCCGTGGCTAGGACCTCCAGTACTATGTTAAATAACAGTGGAGAGAGTGGGCATCCCTGTCTAGTTCCCGATCTCAGAGGAAATGCTTTCAGCTTCTTGCGGTTCAGTATAATGTTGGCTGTGGGTTTATCATAGATGGCCTTTATTATGTTGAGGTACTTGCCCTCTATTCCCATTTTGCTGAGAGTTTTTAACATGAATGGATGTTAAACTTTGTCAAATGCTTTTTCAGCATCTATGGAGATGATCATGTGGTTTTTGTCTTTCTTTTTGTTGATGTGGTGGATGATATTGATGGACTTTCGAATGTTGTACCATACTTGCATCCCTGGGATGAATCCCACTTGGTCATGGTGTATGATCCTTTTGATGTATTTTTGAATTCGGTTTGCTAATATTTTGTTGAGTATTTTTGCATCTACGTTCATCAGGGATATTGGTCTGTAGTTTTCTTTTTTGGTGGGGTCTTTGCCTGGTTTTGGTATTAGGGTGATGTTAGCTTCATAGAATGAGTTTGGGAATATCCCCTCCTCCTCTATTTTTTGGAAAACTTTAAGGAGAATGGGTATTATGTCTTCCCTGTATGTCTGATAAAATTCCGAGGTAAATCCATCTGGCCCGGGGGTTTTGTTCTTTGGTAGTTTTTTGATTACTGCTTCAATTTCGTTGCTGGTAATTGGTCTGTTTAGATTTTCTGTTTCTTCCTGGGTCAATCTTGGAAGGTTATATTTTTCTAGGAAGTTGTCCATTTCTCCTAGGTTTCCCAGCTTGTTAGCATATAGGTTTTCATAGTATTCTCCAATAATTCTTTGCATTTCCGTGGGGTCCGTCGTGATTTTTCCTTTCTCGTTTCTGATAATGTTGATTTGTGTTGACTCTCTTTTCTTCTTCATAAGTCTGGCTAGAGGCTTATCTATTTTGTTTATTTTCTCGAAGAACCAGCTCTTGGTTTCATTGATTTTTGCTATTGTTTTATTCTTCTCAATTTTATTTATTTCTTCTCTGATCTTTATTATGTCCCTCCTTCTGCTGACCTTAGGCCTCATCTGTTCTTCTTTTTCCAATTTCGATAATTGTGACATTAGACCATTCATTTGGGATTGCTCTTCCTTTTTTAAATATGCTTGGATTGCTATATACTTTCCTCTTAAGACTGCTTTTGCTGCGTCCCACAGAAGTTGGGGCTTAGTGTTGTTGTTGTCATTTGTTTCCATATATTGCTGGATCTCCATTTTGATTTGGTCATTGATCCATTGATTATTTAGGAGCGTGTTGTTAAGCCTCCATGTGTTTGTGAGCCTCTTTGCTTTCTTTGTACAGTATATTTCTAGTTTTATGCCTTTGTGGTCTGAAAAGTTGGTTGGTAGGATTTCAATCTTTTGGAATTTTCTGAGGCTCTTTTTGTGGCCTAGTATGTGGTCTATTCTGGAGAATGTTCCATGTGCACTTGAGAAGAATGTATATCCCGCTGCTTTTGGATGTAGAGTTCTAGATGTCTATTAGGTCCATCTGCTCTACTGTGTTGTTCAGTGCTTCCGTGTCCTTACTTATTTTCTGCCCAGTGGATCTATCCTTTGGGGTGAGTGGTGTGTTGAAGTCTCCTAGAATGAATGCATTGCAGTCTATATCCCCCTTTAGTTCTGTTAGTATTTGTTTCACATATGCTGGTGCTCCTGTGTTGGGTGCATATATATTTAGAATGGTTATATCCTCTTGTTTGACTGAGCCCTTTATCATTATGTAGTGTCCTTCTTTATCTCTTGTTACTTTCTTTGTTTTGAAGTCTATTTTGTCTGATATTAGTACTGCAACCCCTGCTTTCTTCTCGCTGTTGTTTGCCTGAAATATGTTTTTCCACCCCTTGACTTTTAGTCTGTACATGTCTTTGGGTTTGAGGTGAGTTTCTTGTAAGCAGCATATAGATGGGTCTTGCTTTTTTATCCATTCTGTTACTCTGTCTTTTGATTGGTGCATTCAGCCCATTAACATTTAGGGTGACTATTGAAAGATATGTACTTATTGCCATTGCAGGCTTTAAATTCGTGTTTACCAAAGGTTCAAGGTTAGCCTCTTTAGTATCTTACTGCCTAACTTAGCTCGATTATTGAGCTGTTATATACACTGTCTGGAGATTCTTTTCTTCTCTCCCTTCTTGTTCCTCCTCCTCGATTCTTCATATGTTGGGTGTTTTGTGCTGTGCTCTTTCTAGGAGTGCTCCCATCTAGAGCAGTCCCTGTAAGATGTTCTGTAGAGGTGGTTTGTGGAAAGCAAATTCCCTCAGCTTTTGTTTGTCTGGGACTTGTTTAATCCCACCATCATATTTGAATGATAGTCGTGCTGGATACAGTATGCTTGGTTCAACGCCCTTCTGTTTCATTGCATTAAATATATCATGCCATTCTCTTCTGGCCTGTAGGGTTTCTGTTGAGAAATCTGACGTTAGCCTGATGGGTTTCCCTTTATAGGTGACCTTTTTCTCTCTAGCTGCCTTTAACACTCTTTCCTTATCCTTGATCTTTGCCATTTTAATTATTATGTGTCTTGGTGTTGCCCTTCTTGGATCCTTTCTGTTGGGGGTTCTGTGTATTTCCGTGGTCTGTTCGATTACTTCCTCCCCCAGTGTGGCGAAGTTTTCAGCAATTATTTCTTCTAAGATACTTTCCATCTCTTTTCCTCTCTCTTCTTCTTCTGGGACCCCTATAATACGGATATTGTTCCTTTGGATTTGTCACACAGTTCTCTTAACATTGTTTCATCCCTGTAGATCCTTTTATCTCTCTCTCTGTCAGCTGCTATGCGTTCCTGTTCTCGGATTTCAATTCCATCAATGGCTTCTTGCATTCTATCCATTCTGCTTATAAACCCTTCCAGAGTTTGTTTCATTTCTGCGATCTCCTTTCTGGCATCTGTGATCTCCTTCCGGACTTCATCCCATTTCTCTTGCGTATTTCTCTGCATCTCTGTCAGCATGTTTATGATTCTTATTTTGAATTCTTTGTCAGGAAGACTGGTTAGGTCTGTCTCCTTCTCTGGTGTTGTCTCTGTGATCTTTGTCTGCCTGTAGCTTTGCCTTTTCATGGTGATAGGAGTAGTCTGCAGAACTGGGACGAGTGACGGCTGGAAGGACTTCCTTTCTTGTTGGTTTGTGGCTCTCCTCTCCTGGGAGAACAGCGGCCTCTAGTGGCTTGTGCTGCGCAGCTGCGCGCAGACAGGGTTTCTGCTTCCTGCCCGGCTGCTATGGAGTTAATCTCCACTGTTGCTGTGGGCGTGGCCTGGCTCGGGCAGCTACTCCATAATGGTGGAGTCGCGTTGGAGCAGGAGCTGCTGGGAGGCTATTTATCTCTGTAAGGGGCCTCCCTGCTCCCTGCAGCCCAGGGGTTAGGGTGCCCAGAGATCCCGGATTCCCTACCTCTGGATTAAGTGACCCGTCCTGCCCCTTTAAGAGTTCCAAAAAGCACCCGCCAAAACAAAACAACGACCACCAAAAAAAAAAAAGAAAAGAAAAAAAAATTTTTTTTAATTAAAAAAAAAAGAAAAAAAGTGGTCGTTCGTTTTTCTTTATTCTCCGGTGCCAGCCTCAGGCCTCTGCTCACCGGTCTTTCTGCCCTGTTTCCCTAATATTGGGGTCCCTATCCCTTTAAGACTTCCAAAAAGCACTCGCCAAAACAAAACAGCAAAAAAGCAAAAAAAAAAATGGTCGCGCGCTTTTCTTATGTCCTCTGTCGCCCAGCCTCCAGTGCCTGCTCACTGTTCTTGCTGCCCTGTTTTCCTAGTATCGAGCGCCCTGCACTCTGGCCCGGATGGCTCGGGCTGGGTGTTCGGCAGCCCTGGGCTTCGGCTCCTGCGGTGCCGGGGCTTGTATCTTACCCCCTTCGCGAGGCGCTGGGTTCTCTCAGGTGCGGATGTGGTCTGGATATTGTCCTGTGTCCTCTGGTCTTTATTCTAGGAAGGGTTGTCTTTGTTATATTTTCATAGATATATGTGGTTTTGGGAGGAGATTTCCGCTGCTCTACTCACGCCACCATCTTCCGCCCCCTCTCTTTATTTTTTTAAGCCATAATATATCAGAATAAAATCCTGTGCCATTATAAATTTTATAAGTTTGAGCCAGGAAGTTTGTTCCATTATTGCAAGCGGTAGAGCAGAGGAACAAAGATATTTATTGAGTGACCTGGCTAAGATCACAGAACCAGAATTAGAATTAGCAACTCCCTTGTAACTAGATTTCTTTGGATGGAAATATATTTTTTTTAATTAAAATTTTTGAATAGGTTATGCATTCACATAGTTCAGGTATTAAAAAGTAATGTAATATATCTCATTTCTCTCCCCATCTGCTGCGTCTTAGCTTCCTAGCAGCTAATCAATGGATGGTCACTTTCTTATTTATCCTTCCGAAATGATTTTTATGCTCTTACACATATATATTCTTCCCCTCCTCTTGTACACAGTGGTTGTATACTGTGCTCATTCTCTTATGCCTTGGTTTTATCTTTTTTTTGTAAACTTATTAAATATCTTGGAACTCTTTTCTCTCTCTCACCACACACACACACACACACGTGCACACTCACACAGTCTCACTATCACTTTTTAAAACAACTGTGTACTTATCCCTTAATGGGAACTATGGAAAGAACCAAGTATAGCCCATGCTTCTGACAAGTAATTTTAGATGGCACTAAGAAGGCCTTTAATTGCTGGTTGAACCAAAGCAAAAACACCAGTATCTCAGACCCCAAAATATTGTGTATGAGAAATATGTTGGATAAAAAGGACTTTAAGAAATACTTGAAATGCTTGGAAATCCGTTGATTTCCTTCTGATTGGTAAGTTGAGTCAGGGACTAGCTTGAAAATTGTCTTTGTGCTTAGCAAGCTTTTCATAGTAAAAACAAATCATATGAACAGTATTGTAAAGGAATGTTTCAAATATTGAAAGGACTAACCAATATCAAGACTAAACATTTTAGAGCAATGTTCTTAAAGCTACGTTTTTTGTATATATTCATGGAGTTACAGAAATTCTAGGATCATATGTACAATTTTTGTGCTTTAATTTTATATATTTATTTGTTTATTGTTTTAGTATCATTAATCTACAATTACATGAGTGACATTATGCTTCCTAGACTCCCCCCCATCATCAAGTCCCCCCAACATACCCCATTATAGTCACGGTCCATCAGCGTAGTAAGATCCTGTAGAATCACTACTTGTCTTCTCTGTGTTGTACAGCCCTCCCCATGCCCCCCACCCCCTACATTGTGTCTGCTAATTGTAATGCTCCTTTTCCCCCCTTGTCCCTCCCTTCCTACCTGTCATCCCCAGTCCCTTTCCCTTTTTTAACTGTTAGTCCATTCTTGGGTTCTGTGAGTCTGCTGCTGTTTTGTTCCTTCAGTTTTTTTCTTTGTTCTTATGCTCTACATATGAGTGAAATCATTTGATACTTGTCTTTCTCCGCCTGGCTTATTTCACTGAGCATAATATCCTCTAGCTCTATCCCTGTTGTGGCAAATGGTAGATTTGTTTTCTTATGGCTGAATAATATTCCACTGTGTATATGTACCACATCTTCTTTATCCATTCATCTACTGATGGATACTTAGGTTGCTTCCATTTCTTGGCTATTGTAAATAGTGCTGCGATGAACGTAGAGGTGCATCTGTCTTTTTCAAACTGTGCTCCTGCATTCTTAGGGTAAATTCCTAGGAGTGGAATTCCTGGGTCAAATGGTATTTCTATTTTGAGCTTTTTGAGGAACCTCCATACTGCTTTCCATAATGTTTGAACTAGTTTACATTCCCACCAGCAGTGTAAGAGGGTTCCTCTTTCTCCACATCCTCGCCAACATTGTTGTTTGTCTTTTGGATGGTCGCCATCCTAACTGGTGTGAGGTGATAACTCATTGTGGTTTTAATTTGCATTTCTCTGATGACTAACGATGTGGAGCATCTTTTCATGTGCCTGTTGGTCATCTAAATTTCGTCTTTGAAGAAGTGTCTGTTCATATCCCCTGTCCATTTTTTAATAGGGTCATTTATATTTTGGTTGTTGAGGCACGTGAGTTCTTTATATATTTTGGATGTTAACCCCTTGTTGGATATGTCATTTACAAATATATTCTCCCATACTGTAGGATGCCTTTTTGTTCTGCTGATGGTGTCCTTTGCTGTACAGAAGCTTTTCAGCATGATGCAGTCCCATTTGTTCATTTTTTATTTTGTTTCCCTTGCCCGAGGAGATGCATTCAGGAAAAAGTTGCTCATGTTTATGTCCAGGAGATTTTTGCCTGTTTTTTTTCTAAGTGTTTTATGGTTTCATGACTTACATTCAGGTCTTTGATCCATTTTCAGTTTACTTTTGTGTATGGGGTTAGGCAATAATCCAGTTTCATTCTCTTGCATGTAGCTTCCCAGTTTTGCCAACACCAGCTGTTAAAGAGGCTGTCATTTCCCCATTGTATATCCATGACTTCTTTATTGTATATTAGTTGACCATATATGCTTGGGTTTATATCTGGGCTCTCCAGTCTGTTCCATTGGTCTATGGGTCTGTTCTTGTTCCAGTACCAAATTGTCTTGATTACTGTGGCTTTGTAGTTGAGCTTGAAGTTGGGGATCATAATCCGCCGAGCTTTATTCTTCCTTCTCAGGATTGCTTTGGCTATTCAGGGTCTTTTGTGGTTCCATATGAATTTTTAGAACAGTTTTATCTATTTCATTGAAGAATGCTGTTGGTATTTTGATAGGGATTGTATTGAATCTGTAGATTAATTTAGGCAGGATGGCCATTTTGACAATATTCTTCCTATCCATGAGTACGGGATGTGTTTCCATTTATTGGTATCTTCTTTAATTTCTCTCATGAGTGTCTTGTAGTTTTCAGGGTATAGGTCTTTCATTTCCTTGGTTAGGTTTATTCCTAGGTATTTTATTCTTTTTGATGCAGTTTTGAATGTAATTGTTTCCCTGATTTCTCGTTCTGCTAGTTCATCATTAGTATATAGGAATGCAACATATTTCTGCGTATTAATTTTGTATCCTGCAAGTTTGGTCAATTCAGATATTAGTTCTAGTAGTTTTGGAGTGAATTCTTTTGGGTTTTTCATGTGCAATATCATGTCATCTGCTAACAGGGTTAGTTTAACTTCTTCTTGCCAATCTGGATGCCTTTTATTTCTTTGTGTTGTCTGGTTGCCGTGGCTAGGACTTCCAGAACTGTGTTGAATAAAAGTGGAGAGAGTGGGCATCCTTTGTCTTGTTCCTGATCTTAAAGGAAAAGCTTTCAGCTACTCGCTGTTAAGTATAATGTTGGCTGTGGGTTTATCATATATGGCCTTTATTATGTTGAGGTACTTGCCCTGTATACCTGCTTTGTTGAGAGTTTTAGCATGAATGGATGTTGAATTTTGTTGAATACTTTTTCAGCATCTATGGAGATGATCATGTATTTTTTGTACTTCTTTCTGTTGATGTAGTGGATGATGCTGATGGATTTTTTAATGTTATACAATCCTTGCATCCCTGGCATAAATCCTACTTCATCATGATGGATGATCTTGTTCTATTTTTGAATTCAGTCTGTTAATATTTTGTTGAGTATTTTTGCATCTGTGTTCATCAGGGATATTGGTCTGTAATTTTCTTTTTTTGTGGTGCCTTTGCCTCGTTTTGGTAATAGAATTATGCTGGCCTCGTTGAATGAGTTTGTCAATATTCCCTCCTCTTCTACTTTTTGGAAACTTTAAGGAGGATGGGTATTAGGTCTTCACTAAATGTTTGATAAAATTTAGCAGTGTAACTGTCTGTTCCAGGAGTTCTGTGCTTAGTTTTTTGATTTGCTGGTAATTGGTGTGTTCAGATTTTCTGTTTCTTGTTGGGTCAGCCTTCGAAAGTTATAATTTTCTAGAAATATGTCTATTTCTTCTATGTTATCTAGTTTGTTAGCATATAATTTTTCATAGTATTCTCTAATAATTCATTGTGTTTCTGTGGTGTCTGTAGTGATTTTTTTCTTTTTCTTTTCTGATTCTGTTCATGTGTGTAGACTGTTTTTTCTTGATAAGTCTGGCTGGGGGTTTATCTGTTTTGTTTATTTTCTCGAGGAACCTACTCCTGCTTTCATTGATTCTTTCTATTTTATCCTTCTCGATTTTATTTATTTCTGCTCTAATCTTTATTTTGTTTCTCGTTCTAATGACCCTGGGGCTCATTTGTTCTTGTTTTTCTATTTCCACTAATTGTGAGTTTAGACTGTTCATTTGGGATGGTTCTTCTTTCCTGAGCTAGGCCTGTATTGCAATATATTTCCCTCTTAGCACAGTCTTTGCTGTGTCCCACAGATTTTGCAGTGTTGAATTATTCTTGTCATGTGTCTCCATCTATTTTTTAACCTCTTTTTAATTGGTCACTGATTCATTGATTATTTAGGAGCATGTTATTAAGCCTCCATACGTTCGTGGGCTTTTTCATTTTCTTTGCATAATTTATTTCAAGTTTCATACCTTTGTGGTTTGAGGAGCTGGTTTGTACAATTTCAATCTTTTTGAATTTACTGAGGCTCTTTTTTTGGCCTAGTATATGAGCTATTCTTGAAAGTGTTCCATGTGCACTTGAGAAGAATGTGTATCCTGTTGCTTTTGGATGGAGTGTTCTGTAGATGTCCGTCAGGTCCATCTGTTCTAGTGTGTTGTTCAGTGCCTCTGTCTCCTTACTTATTTTCTGTCTGCTTGATCTGTCCTTAGGAGTGAGTGGTGTGTTGAAGTCTCCAAAAATGAATGCATTGCCTTCTGTTTCCTCCCTTAATTCTGTTAGTATTTGTTTCACATTTATAGGTGATCCTGTGTTGGGTGTATAGATATTTGTAATAGTTATATTCTCTTTTTGGACTTACTCCTACATCATTATGTAATGTTCTTCTTTGTCTCTTGTGCCTTTTTTGTTTTGAAGTCTATTTTGTCTGGTACAAGTACTGCAACTCCTGCTTTTTTCTCCATATTAGTTGCATGAAATATCTTTTACCATCCCTTTACTTTCAGTCTGTGTATGTCTTTGCGTTTGAAGTGAGTCTCTTATAGGCAGCATATAGACAGGTCTCGTTTTTTTCATCCATTCAGTGACTCTGTCTTTTGATTGGTGGGTGCATTCAGACCATTTGCATTTAGGGTGATTATCAATAGGTATGTACTTATTGCCATTGCAGGCTTTAGATTTGTGCTTACCAAAGGTTCAAGCGTGATTCCCTTAGTATCTAACAGTCTAATTTGGCTCACTTAGTATGCTATTACAAATACAACCTAAAGGTTCTTTTTTTTCTCCTCCTTTTTCTTCCTCCTTCATTCTTTATATATTAGGTATCATGTTCTGTACTTTTTGTCTAACCCTTGATTGACTTTGGGGATAGTTGACTTGATTTTGCATCTGCTTAGTAATTAATTGTTCTACTTTCTTTGCTGTGTTTTTATTTCCCCTGGTGACAGCTGTTTAGCCTTAGGAATACTTTAATCTATAGGAGTCCCTCCATAATGTACTGTAGAGGTGCTTTGTGGGAGGTAAATTCTCTCAGCTTTGGTTATCTGAAAATTGTTTAATCCCGCCTTCAAATTTAAATGATAGTCCTTCCAGGTAGAGTATTCTTGGTTCAAGGCCCTTCTGCTTCTTTGCATTAACTACATCATGCCACTCCCTTCTGGTTTGTAAGGTTTCTGTTGAGAAATCTGATGATAGCCTGATGGGTTTTTGTTTGTATGTGATCTTTTTTCTCTGTCTAGCTGCTTTTAAAAGTCTGTCTTTATCCTTGATCTTTGCCATTTTAATTATTTTATATCTTGGTGTTGTCCTCCTTGGTTCTCTTGTGTTGGGAGATCTGTGCACCTCCATCTCCTGAGAGACGATCTCCTTCCCCAGACTGGGGAAGTTTTCAGCAATTATTTCTTCAAAGACAGTTTCTATCCCTTTTTCTCCTCTTCTTTTCTGGATTGGTCACACAGTTCTCTCAATATTCTTTCTTGTTAGAGATCCTTTTTTCTCTCTGTGCCTTAGCTTCTTTGTATTCCTCTTCTCTAATTTCTATTCCATTTACTTTCTCTTCTAGTACATGTAATCTGCTTTTAAGTTCCTCCATTGTATGTTTCATTTGAGATAACGCAGTTTCTTAATCATTGAATCTTCGTCCTAAATTCTTCCCTGAGTTCTTGAATATTTCTCTTTTCCTCCATGAGCGTGTTTATGATTTTTATTTTGAACTCTCTTTCAGGAAGACTGGTGAGTTCAGTTTCATTTGGTCCTTTTTCTGGGGTTTGTGAGATTTTGGTCTGAACCAGGTTCCTTTGGCATTTCATATTTGTATGTGCTGCCCTCTGGTGACCAGAAACTCTAGTCTGTGGAGCTGCTTAGCCCCTGGAGTGAGGTTAGGCGTCGCAAGGGGAGCAGCACTGGTGCCTGGCGGGAGTAAAGAGCTGTTTCCCTCCCGGCTGCAGTGCCTGTCTCCAGTGACAGAGCTAGTGGGCCGAGCACACAGGTGTAAGCCTCTGTTGTTTGTGTCTGTAGCCATCGTAGGCAGGGCCTCCCTCTGACTGGGCTGTTCTCCAGGGCAGTGACTGTTGGTTTGCGAGCTGGTGCTGTCGGTCCAGGAGGAAGGCGCAGCAGGCTGCGTATTGCAGTGGGGGGCTCATAGCTGAGTAGCCAGCCAGGGGGATGGAGCTCGTGAAGTTCCTGAAAGTTTCCAACCTGCTGGGCAGAGTGCATCCAGACAACCTTGTCCATCTATCCCTTCTCTTGTGCAGCAAGCTCCATGCAAACCCCTCCCGTTGAGCAGCCCTCTTATTGCTAGGAGGCCTTTCAGACTGTTCGCCTTTCCTTTGTCCCAGAACTGCCAGATGTGTATCCCTGTCTTCCACAATGGCTGGAATCTCAGTCTCTCAAGTATTCTGCCTGTCTTAGCTTTCTAACCCCACTAATCACTAGAGCACCATGCCATCAAGGTTTGTGCTCCCAAAGCAGATCTCCAGGCCTCCACCCCCTCCCTGCTCCATTTCTCTTCCTCCTGCCAGTGAGCTGGGGTGGGGGAAGGGCTTGGGTCCCATCGGATCTCGGCTTTGGTACATTACCCTGTTATGTGAGGTCTGCTCTGTTCTCCAGGTGTACACAGTCTGGCACGGCCTTCTTTCCTCTTGCTCTTTTAGGATTAATTGTATTAACCGTATTTTCGTATTATATGTGGTTTTGGGAGGAGTTCTCTGTCTCACCTCTCACACTGCCATCTTGAATCCGACACTTGTTACTTTCACCACTATTTGCATTATTACAATGAAATACTTTAATGTAATGAGCCACATAGGCATTTAATATTGTTTTTATGGTTTTAACTTTCAAAATAGTATTTTTCAAACTCGAATCAATGGACTTATTCTCAAGAGTCCTTCAGAATTTTTTCTTTTCTTTAAAATATGTCTCAAGTTTGAGAAACACTGTCTTAGGAATTGTGTATGTGTAAACAATTGATATATTAAATATCAACCAGTTTCATCTTATTATTAATAGATTGTCAATCTTCCCCCATAAGCTTGTTTAAATGAGTCAACTTCTTTGAGCTTTCTGATGATGTATTATGCATTTGTTTGAAACTTATTTTTACAAGTTTCAATCTACTAACTTGAAGTGATGTAATTCTCTCCAAGTTAAACTGAATTAGTAAATTTCTGATGTGTCTCTTACATAATGAATATAGTTAATTTTGATTTTTGTTTTCTATTCAGGAATTGATTCTGAAGGCCACGCAGCTAACTTTGTAGAAACAGAACAAATTGTGCACTACAGTGGGAGCAGGGCTTCATTTGTACAGGCAAGTTAACATGTCTGTTAGGCAACCAGCCTTTTCTGCTTGGAAATATTTTGTCATGTTGAGATTTTCCTCTGCATTGTAATATTGCTGTCTACAGTGTGGAGAAAGTTCACTCGAAACAAAGATGCTCCATTAATCTGGCACTCACCTGCTGAGATTTCCTGCCCTTGAGTTTAATCCCTGGAGGCAGAGATAGGATAGGAGGTGCAAGAGTTCTGGAAAAGGAGCTATGCCTCTGCTTAACCCTTTAGTCTTTGTTAGGGTGGTGATGCTAGGACATGCAGCTGGCTGAGAGCTGGCTACCTGCCTTGCACTTCAGTGTGAGGCAGTATTTCTCTTTTGTTGGCTCCTTGTGGCATTGTGGATCACTTTCTGCTCCAGTACATTGGTTGCTAAACATTTATAAGTTCATAAAATATTCATTTGAGAATGAATAAAGCAATTTTCTAGTTTTATTATAATTTAAAATTAAATAACAGACAAACTTGTTAATTTTTACTTGTAGATAAATGGATTTATTTTAGAATTTAGGGTAACAGAACTATCTGCTATGTAAGTGCCATGTATATAAAATAAGAAGGAGAAAAGCCCTTTCAAATGTATTCCTACAAAATACAAACATTAGGAGCAGGTACAGTGGATTTCTTTCATAGTTGGTAGGTTGTATTTACATTTTTTCCTTTGCAATCTTTGTTTATATATAACCTTTGTTGGTTCATATATGTATATATATCCCTGACAGTAAGCAAGCTGAAAAAAACAAGTTTGTATCTTTCTTGTCACATTTATCTCTTCTCTTTTAGACTCGAGGATCAATACCAGTTTTCTGGTCTCAAAGACCAAACCTCAAGTATAAACCAGTGCCACTGATCAACAAAGTAGCCAATCATGTGTGTATCTTTCATGCTTTTTTTCATTGGCTAAAAATAGAAGCTAAAGGCCTTATAGTTTGCATATAGGACATGTTTATTCCTCAAAAGTCAGAATTCCACATATTTGAAACCTTTCTCCTTCTATCTAACATATAGTGGACCTCTAAACCAAAATGCTGTATAGATGGTTATGATAGAAATATGGAAAAACAAACTGATTGGATGGCAATGAATTTTAGAGATCCCAGGAAGATTTATAACTTACGTTGTTCAGATTATTGTCTTTGATATTGTTTTCAGAATTAAAATATAGTATTGTAGTTAAGAGTAGAATAGCATATAATTATCTTACTACATGGCATTTAGAATATGTAGAAGACATCGTCCCCATTCTAATGTCATTGTCTTGATTATACGGATAGGACATTTAAGGAGATACTTTAGAGAATTACAAATATTCTTAATATGTAATCAGGTAAATATGTGACTCTTTTTTTCCTTTCTAGATGGACGGTTTCCAAAGGCATTTTGACTCACAAGTAATTATTTATGGAAAACAAGTAATAATCAATCTGGTATGTTTTTCATGTTTCTTGGGGAAACAAAACAAAACTTTTTTTTACAAAATATAAAATTTACCATTTTAACCATTTTTAAGTGTGCAGTTCAGTGGCATTAAGTATTTTACAGTGCTGTGCAACTATCACCCCTGACCATTTCCAGAACTTTTCATCATACCACACAGAAACTTAGTATTCATTACACAGTAAATTCATATTATCTCTCGCCTCAGAGTGTAACTATTCTACTGTCTCTATAAAATTGCCCAATCTATGTAAGTGTGATCAAATAATACTTCTTTTTCTCTTGTTTATTTCACTTAGCATATATTTTTAAGGTCTGTCCATGTGATAGCATGCATCAAAATATCTTTCATGAAGACTGAATAATATTCCATTATATGTATATACCATATTTAGTTTACCCATTTGTTGATGGACATTGAGTTGTTTCTACATTTTATTACATTTTTATAATATATAAAGTATATTCAATATTTTTATTTATGTAAACCATATAAAAATCAAAGTATATAATGTATTATATGTATTTTACTGTATCGTGAATAATGCTGCTATAAACATTGGTATGTATCTGTTTGAGTTCCTGCTTCTAGTTCTCTTAGGTATATACCTAGAAGTAGAATTGCTGGATCATTCAATAATTCTGATTCAATTTTTAAGGAACCACTATACTGTTTTTCACAGTGGCTTCAACATTTTACATTCCCACCAGCAGTGTACCATTGTTTTAATTTCTCCACATCAATGCCAACACCTGTTTTCTGGAATTTTTTTGTTACAGCTGTCCTTATGGATGTGGATTGCTATCTCAAGGTTTTGATTTGCATATCTAATGACTACTGATGTTGAGCATCTTTTAATGTGTTTATTGGCCTTTTGGATATCTTTGGAGAAATGTCTACACAAATATTTTGCCCATTTTTAATCAGGTGTTTTTGTTGAATTATAGTAGAACTTTATATGTTCTGGAATTAATTCTTTATCTGATAAATGATTTGCAAATATTTTCTCTCTCATTCTTTGGGTTGTCTTTTCACCCTTTTGGTAATATCCTTTGAATCATGAAAATTTTTATTTTGGTGAGATAACATTTTATTTATTTATTACCTTTTGTTGCCTGTGTTCTTGGTGTCAAATTCAAGAAATCATCACCAAACCAACATCATGAAGAGTTTCTTGTATATTTTCTTCTAAGAGTTTTATGTAGTTTTAGATCTTATTTTTAGGGCTTTGATCCATTTTGATTTAATTTTTATATATGGTCTAAGGAACAGGTCCAGCTTCATGCTTTTCTGTTTGGCTATCCAGTTTCCCTATTAGCATTTGTTGAAAAGACTCCTCTCATTGAATGTCTTGAACCTTTGCAACAATCAATTGAACAAACATGCAGGGGTTTATATCTGGGCTCTCCATTCCATCGGTCTTTATATCTGTTCTTTTGCCATTATCACATAGTTTTTGTTTTGTTTTGTGTTTTGCTTTTTCTTTTTTGTTTTATTACTGTGGTTTTGTGTAGGAAGTTTTGAAATCCTGAAATATGAGACCTCCAAAATTGTTCTTTTTCAAGATTGTTTTGGCTATATGGGGTCAGGTGAGCTTCCATACAAATTTTTAGGATGGTTTTTTCTTTATCTGCAAAAAAAGAGAAAGAAAAGCCATTGCATTGGGATTGCATTAGACCATAGATTCCTTTGACTAGCGCTGTCACCTCAACAATATTAAGCCTTTCAGTCGACAAATATGGATGTCTATTCATTTATGTGTGTCATCTTTAATTTCTTTCTGTAATGTTTTGTAGTTTCAAACTAGTTTTTCGCCTCCTTGATTAAATTTATTCCTGAGTGTTTTATTCATTTTGGGGCTGTTGTAAATGGAGTTGTTTTCTGAATTTATTTTTTGGATGGTTTATTATTAGTTTTTAGAGATGCAGCTGATTTTAGTGCTGCATCTTTGCTGACTTAATTTATTATCTCTGACATAGTCTTTGGGATTTTTCTACATATAAATTCAGAGATAATTTTACTGCTTCCTTTCCAATTTGGATGCCTTTTTTTTCTTTTTCTTGCCTACGTGCTATTTCTAGGACTTCTTAATACTCTGTTGAAGTGCCAAAAGCAAGCATCTTGTCTTGTTCCTGATCTTAGGGGAGAAGGTTTCAGTCTTTAACCATTGAGTAGTGTTAGCTGTGGGTTTTTCATATATGATCTTTATCATGTTGAGGAAGTTTCCTTCCATTCTTAGATTATTAAGTTGAGTGTTTGTAAGTCCAGGGAGAGGAAATCCCGGGGCAGAACACCTCTAAAAACCGAAATCCGTCAAAGGGAGAAATAAAGTTTAAAACCTGTTTATTGCTTACAAACTGTAGTCCAGTGCTGTCTGTCTTCTCTGCTCCTGAAGAGGCAGAACCGACCTTCCCCCTCCCCTCTCAGGTACAGATAAGCCCTCTGCTGCCCAGGTAGTTACCCACTGATATGGAGATGAAGTCTCCACTGCTGAGGAATGATGCAAATACACTAAAGCCATAGTTCTTTCCACCTCTGAACGCCTATTGATATCAGATGAGATATTCTAAAAAATATTACAATTTTACCCACAGTGTTTTTATCAAGAAAGGGTGTTGAATTTTGTCAGATGCTTTTTCTACATCAGTCTAGTTGATGATGTGATTTTTTTTGTCCTCTTCATTCTGTTAATGTTGTGTATTACATTTATTAATGTTTTGTATGTTGAACTATCCTTGTATTTGGGAATAAATTCCACTTGGTTGTGGTGTATAATCCTTTTGATGTGCTGCTGAATGTGGTTTGCTAGTATTTTGTTGGGGTTTTGCATCCATATGCATAAGACATACTGATCTTCAGTTTTCTTTTTTTATAGTGTTTGTTTTGGATATTAGGCCTCTTAATTTAGGAAGCCTTCCTTCTTCATTTTTTTGGAAGAGTTTGAGGAGGATTGGTGTTCTTTACACTTTTGTTAGAAAATTTGTGAATCATCAAAATGAAGCCTTCTGGTCCAGGGCTTTTCTTTGTTACTGATTCAGTCTATTATTTATAGGTCTATTCACATTTTCTGTTTTTCCATTATTATCTAACAACTGTGTGTTTCTAGGAATTTTACCATTTCACCTAGGTTATCCAATTTGTTGACATACAAATATTTATAGATTCCTCTTCTAATCCTTTTTTTCCTCCAAAATCATTAGTCATTATCCTCAGGCATTGCTGATTTTAGTAAGTTGAGTCTTCTCTCTTTTTCTCTTGGTCCTTATAGCTAAAAGTTTGTTGATGTTTTTGATCTTTTCAAAGAACCAACTTTTGGTTTCATTCATTATTCCCTATTATTTTTCTAAACTTCATTTTATTTATCCCTTTGATAGCTTTGAGTTTCATTTGCTCTTTCTCTTTTTCCTTAAAGTGTAAAGTGAGATCATTAAGGTTTTATTTTTTAATGTATATGTTTACAGCTATAAATTTCCATTAGTACTGCTTTTGCTTTGTTTCATAAGTTTTGGTGTATTGTGTTTTTGTTTTCATTTGTCTCAAGATCTTTTGTAATTTTACTTATGATTTATTCTTTAACCCAGTGGTTGTTTAAGAGTGTGTTGAACTTCCACGTATTTGTCAAATTTCTAGTTTTTTTTCTGTTACTGATGTTAGCTTCATTCCACTGTGGTCAGAAAAGGTACTTTGTATGACTTCATTTATTTAAAATTTATTAAGACTTATTTTGGTGTCTAACATATAATCTGTCTTGGAGACTATTCAGTGAACACTTGGGAAAAATGTATATTCTGCTGTTATTGGGTGGTTTGTTTTGTTTATGTCTGTTAGATCTGAGTGGTTTATGGTGTTTAGGTTTTCTTACAGATCTTCTGTCTGGTTGTTTCTATCCATTACTGAAAGTGAGCTAGTGAAGTCTGTGAGTATTATTGCAGAATTGTTACTTCTCCCTTCAGTTCTTTCAGTGTTGCTTCATATATTTTTGTGTTCTAATATTTGGTACATATATATCTTATTTGTTATATCTTGTTGGTGAATTGACTATTTTATCAATATATGATGTCCTTCTTTGTCCTCATAACAGTTGTTGACTTAAAGTGTATTTTGTCTGATATTAGTACAGCTACCCTAGCTCTCTTGATTACTGTTTGCATGGCATATCTTTTTCCATTCTTTCACTTTCAACCTATTTGTGTCTTTAGATCTAAAATGAATGTCTTATACATCATATAGTTGGATCATGTTTTTTAATCCATTCTGCCAATATATGCCTTTTGACTGGAGAGTTAATCCATTTATATTTAAAGTAATTACTGATATATAGACTTATTTCTGCCATTTTGCCATTTGTTTTCTGTATGTATTATAGCTTTTTGTCCCTTATTTCCTACATTGATGTTTTCTTTTGTGTTTAGTTGATTGTCTTATAGTGGCACATTTTGATTACCTTCTCATTTCCTTTTGTGTATGTTCTGCAGATATTTTTTCTTTGAGATTCCCATGAAGATTACATATAACATGGTAAAATTACAGTATCTAATTTGGATTGATACCAACTTAAATTTTATACAAAAACTCAACTCCTATAAAGCTTTATCCCTCCCCTTTATGTCATAAAATCCATCTTTATACATTTTGTTCCCAATAACATAGATTTATAATTATTTTTATGCATTTGACTTTTTAGTACTGTAGAAAATAAAAAGTTACAGACCAAAACTATAGTAATGCTGCCTTTTATATTTGCCCATGTATTTACCCTTACTGGAGATTTTAATATCTTCATATGGCCTTAAATTACTTTGTAACATCCTTTTATTTCAACCCAAAGGATGCCCTTTGGCATTTCTTGTTGGGCAGGTCTAGTGTTAATGAAGTCCTTGAGCTTTTCTTTATTCTGAGAATGTCTTAATTTCGATCTCATTTTTGAAGGACAGTTTTGCCTGATACAGTATTTTTGGTCCACAGTTCTTTCAACACTTTAAATATATCATCCCACTGCCTTCTGGCCTCCAAGGTTTTTGAAGGGAAATTGGCATATAATCCTATTGAAAATTCCCTGTGTGTGATAAGTTTCTTCTCTCTTGCTGCTTTCAAGAGCCTCTCTGTCTTTGTCTTTCAATACTTTGATTATTAAGTGTTTGGTGTGGGTTTCTTTGGGTTTATCACTCTTGGAGTTTGCTGTGCTTCTTGGATTTGAAGGTTTCCATCGAACTGGAAAAACTTTTTGGTCATTTTTTTCCCTTTATTCTCTTTGCCTCTTTCTCTCTCTGTTCTCCTTCTGGGACTCACAGAATGGGTATGTTGTCCGCTTGATGGTGTCCCAGAAGTCCCCTAGACTGTTTACCTTTTTGCTTCATTGTTTTTCTTTCTTTTCCTCTGACTTGATTATTTCATTTATATTATATTTAAGTTTGTTGATCCATTTTTATTCCTGGTCAAATGTACTGTTGTTGAACTCCTCTAATGAGTTTTGACTTTCTATTTTGTATTTTTCAGCTCCAGACTTACTCTTTGGTTCCTTTGAAAAGTTTGTTTCTTTATTGATATTCTCATTTTGTTCGTATATTGTTTTCCTGATTTCCTTTCACTCTGTGTTTTCCTTTAGCTTTGAGCATATTCAAGGCAGTTGTTTTAAAATCTTTTTCTAATAGTGCTTCTACAGGGATGGTTTCTGTTTAACCTTTTCCATTGACTAAGACTTGCTTTTCTATTTTTTTGTATACCTCATGATTTTTTTGCTATAATTTGGGCAATGGATGATTATAAAATGGTAATACTGGAAGTCAAATTCTCCTTTCCCAGGGATTTGCTGTTTCTTTGTTTTCTTTTTTTATTGATGGCTGTAGTAATCCATTTGTTTTAAGACTTTTCCAAACTATTTTTGCAGAGACTATTCCTTGTTGTGTATGCTCACTGAGGTCTCTATTCTTTTAGCTTATTTTCAGGTGATGTCTTGACAAAGATTTCCTTGAGTGCCAGGAGCCAACACACACCAAGGAAAAACCAAAAAGAGAGAACACCTTCATATCCCAGTCTCTGCAGACTGTTCTGTGCTGGAGTAGCCCTTCACAGATTAACTAGGCTTACTCAGAGCCTACGGATCAGTCTGAGGTGAAGACTAATGGTCTTCTCAGGACTTTTCTGAATGTGCATCTTGCCTGTGTATGCATGTAGCCTTCTTAAATCTTCCTTACATGTGGCTACTTTTGAATGTCCATATTTCCTAGAGTATCACCCCAGTTCCTTCTGCAGGCATTTGATGGTTTGTTTTATGTTTTCACCCAATATCTCTTGCCCTACACATCTGTTGGTTTGTAGTCCTCTTGAGTTTTTGTAAGCAGTGTCCACTGCTTCTCCTGCCTGTGTTCAAAGTATGTGGGACAGACAAAGGAGTCAGTACTTCAAGTCGAAATGAGACACAGAATTTGCAAATAAGGTCTGGTCTGCTTCCTCTGGTTTGAGGAGGGGAACCAAGAATCCACTTGCCACTGCTTAAAACTAAAATCATCACTGTACTAGGAAGGGGATGAGTAAGAGCATGTAAAATGCCACATAATGGTTCTATAGTTTTGAAGATGGCTTTTTGTTGATTGGGCATTTTCTTGGTTGCCATAAATCTTTGATTTTTTTCCAGAGCTCCCACAAATTTGGTACAGACAGTTCAGTTTTTTTTTTTTTTTTTTTAAGTTTTTGCAAGGAAACAAAAGCTAGGAACTTCTTAGTTTGCTATTGTGTGGATGGATATCACTCTCTCATTTTAACTGAAGTTAAAAGAAAGCTATGGTGTTTTAATTTTTTACAGGTAAACCAGAAAGGCTCAGAGAAGCCACTTGAACAGGCTTTTGCAACAATGGTGTCTTCCTTGGCAAGTGGAATGATAAGGTACCTCACTCACTAGAAGTCTGTTGCAGGTCTTTTCAGATGAGCTGTGCACTTAAATATATAATAGTCCCTCCTTACTTCAGGAGATATATTCATAGACCCCCCCAGTGGATTCCTGAAGCATGGATAATACCAAACCCTATGTATACTGTGTATTTTTCACATGCATACATAACCTGTGATAAAGTTTAATATATAATTTAGGCACAGGAAGATATTAACAACAATTAACAAGTAAAGTGAAACAATTATAGCAATATACTATAATAAAGGTTATGTGAATATAATCTCTGTCTCTCAAAATATCTTACTGTACTGTACTCTCCCTTATTTTGATGATATGAAATGATAAAATGCCTATGTGATGAGATAAGCAAGGTGAATAATGTAGGCACTGTGATGTAACATTTGGCTACTATTGACCTTCTGATAATATGTCAGAAGGCAAATCATCTGCTTCTAGACTATAGTTGACTATGGGTAACTGAAGCTGCATAAAACACCACGGATAAGGATGGAATACTGTATATGGGTGTATAGAGATTAGACCTATAGGTATTCCCCACTTTCTGAAAGTTCACATTATGCCATATCACTTTTACAAAAGACGTACATTAGTGTGGTAACAGCTTTTTTTTATAAAAGCAAACATCCTTTCCAGATTTCTTTTGATTAACAAAAACAGGTACTAATGTAGGTCTTTTGTAAAAGCAAAGTGACATAGAGTGAACTTTCAGAAAATGGGGAATACTCAGCTTCATGGCATTTTGGGTTATGCAAGGTTTTATAGGAATGCTCTACTTTCAAATAGCTGGGGATATCTGTATCTCAACTTTTTTTTTTAATACTAGGTGAAAGCATGATTTTGTTGGCTTGAAATTTTCTCTGGCATAATTTATATTGCAGAATAACTTCTTAAAAGTCAAGTTTTTGTAACAGTTTAGTTCTTGATTAAAATCCCGTCTTTGAGGCTTTGGGTTGCTTTGGCTATGGAGTCATGAATTACAATTCTTCATGATTGTTTGGTGTGGTCTCCATGGTTCTGATCACCACGTGAGCTGGAGTAGTTTGCTCTTGCATAGTGGCCTTGTCTGGAGCAGCAGCTTTGCCTCTCCTGTAAGTCACCAGGCAACAGTTGCAAACTGTGTAGCCTTGTCAAAAGAGAGGAACCCTAAAACATCAGCAGTTGCCCTATGGAAAGGTGCAAGGTGAGTCAGCCCATTTGGAGCTAACTGGGGCAGAAGGTGGGGATAGCGGGGGCGTGCATTGTGATATGAAGTGGTCACAGGCATTGAGGGGAAACTTTCCAAAGAAATGGTACTGGGGTACTTGGGAAGACTTTTTTTTTAACCTATGGAAAAATTTAAATGTACAAAAATAGAATGATATAATCTGCCTTTGGGGAGGAATTTAAGGCGCTTTTGTGCAACTCAAATCTCTAGTTCATCAGAGCCTCACTCTGTGCACGTTTCCACCTTCTCATGATGGAACTTACCCAAACACACTTTAGGAACCTCAAGATAAGGGATTCCTGACCAGGGGGTGCCTCAGATTCAGAAGGATATACTAAGAATATGCATACCTCAGGTCTGAAAAGTCGGAATCTCTGGGTTTGGAGGCTAGGATGTATATTCTGGAAAAAGTTTATCTGCTTGCTCCTATGAACATCCCTGTTAAGACCCTCTGTCCCACAAGATTTCCATAGATAGGCTTGCCTCCAGAGTTGACTCGAGTTTATGGGAACTTCAGGCATAAGTCAGAGAGTAAAGTTATGCCCTTAGTGTTCCAGGGAACTTGGAGGACACCTACTGCTAAAGAGTGAACACCCCAAAACTGTTATTTCCCTTCTGTGAGCTTGAAAGACCACCAGACAGAGGAGCATGTTAGAGTGTATTTTCATTTTTTTTTGTAAATGTATTTCTGCCAGGGGAAACAAATCATTCTATTGATTAAAATGAAATTAAATGGTAGATTGATTGTCATCTTTCAGATGTCTATTAGACTGATTTACTTTTTAGTCTTTTAACCATTGTTACTTTGAATAATTTAAAGTTGATGAATTGGTGAATGACCAGAGAGAAAAGTCATGTGGTTGCACTTTGAGGAAAGGTGGACACATTAGCAATGGCAGGTGTATTCCTTTGAAATTGGATGAAAAAATAAGCTGTGCAAGGGATGTTTCTCAAGGGTTTTTTTCCTAGAGCTTTGAAACAAGTAGAACTGTTTGACTTGAGTTCAGAAGTAAAGTGATATATTTAAAATCATTTATTATCAAGATAAAACTATGTAACTCTTAAAAGACATAATGTGATTTTAAATGATAGAAGCATCAGAATGCAAATGCATTTTGGTGTTAGTGGGCTATTTAAGTTCTTCAACACATTTAGAGTTATTACTTATGGTTACAGCACTCCAAAAGTAACTGTCACACTGCCACTTTCTTTCTTTCTTTTTTGTAAGAGCCATCAAAGTTTTTTAATGGAAAAAAGGGAGGGGTGAGAAGTGGTATCAGAATAGTTCAAGAGAGAGTGGATTAGTGTGTGCACTTGCCAGGCCTAGGTGCCCACCTTCAGTGTTACAGTTTTATCTTGCCTTTAAAAGACTAATAAATGAGCTATTCTTTAGTTCTTTATTCCCTTAAGCCTTTATACTTTTAGATACCCTGCTTGAAATTGAGTGTAAAATGAGGAGTTAACAGTATAATAAGTAAAAGGGGATTGGAAGATATTAATAGGAGCCATAATAAAATTATCCCAAGGCTGCTGACATGTCTTCACATCCCAACCTAGACTGTATTCTAACCATAAATATTAGAATGTATTTCCTTTTCTTTCCTTTTTTTATTAAGGTATCATTGATATATACTCATGAAGGTTTCACATGAACCAACATTGTGGTTACCACATTCACCCATATTATCAAGTACCCCCCACACCCCATCACAGTCACTGCCACTTTCATTGGCACTGCCTTTGAAAATGCTTCCCCACATTCCTGGTCTTCACAAAGTCTGGCCTGTGTTTTTGTACTAATTTCTAAGGATGCCATTCTTGGATAAAATAGTCATTGAGGTGGTGGGGGCCCCTCCTGCCATGCTCAGGAGCCTGCACACTGTGGGTGTCCTTTCAGTCTGTTGGATCCGTGGGAGTCACACCAGATCAGCCACCACATCTGAATTTTACTCTGTAGACAAGAGTGTGGTGTCCTTCCAGTCCTCCGACTTCATGGCTTGCCTTGATCCCTGAGTAGGAAGTTGGGCCCTGTGGAATATGTGAGAACGCTCACGTGTCCGTGGTGCTCAGGTTCTCTGCCTTCTTTCTTGGATTTCAGGAATTGGGTGGTTTCTTTTTTTTTCCCTTTTCAAGGGGCAACATTTTCCAGCTTATGGTAGATCAGATCTTCACTGTTAGATGTGTTCTAACTTTGAGGATTGTGCCTCTTATTAAATACTAGATATGTAATAAATATTAGATACCTGAAAAGAACCTATTACAGGTTTACAAGAAAATTCTCTCTGCCATATTATGTGCTATGTATGGATATTGATAAAGAAAGTGAATCGTTTGTTAGTATGAAGAATACCTGACCAGAGTGGGAGCCATCCTGCCTCTGTTCTCACAACTGCTAGTACATAGCATACACTCAATCTAATCCTCCTTAGACTGAACTGAATTTGACCTTTTGAATGTCTTAATCAATTTGAAAAGCAATAAAAAAGCACCCTGTATTTGCACGTGCAAATAGAGAATAAGTACATGTTAGGTATTCAGTTGGACAAGGCTACTTTATATTGCACACCTGATGGCTGTACCTGAGTTCACTTCTCTTAGCATTTTGCTAGGTTTTTTTCTCTGCTTCTATCTGAGAGCATCTGAAGAATACGTAAAGATAGATGAGAGAGCAAGAGAGAGTGCGTGCATGTGTGTATGCTTCCCGCTTCAGTAGACATGAGCGTGAGAAGGTGTGTGTGTGTGTGTGTGCGGTGTGTAGTGCTAAACCCAGAGTGAAGGAGGCTCTGCTAGTCCCAAGAAAATGCTCGGATCCAGAGGAAAATCAGCTTATGAAGGTATTATTAATAGAAGGAAAATGAATAATCATTGGTCAGTTTCTGAATATCTTTTCCTTTGGTAGATATATTGCCTTTGACTTCCATAAGGAATGTAAAAATATGAGATGGGATCGACTAAGTATTTTGTTGGATCAGGTAGCAGAAATGCAAGATGAATTAAGGTAAGCTATATCATTTCCCAGTGGAGGTCAAGGGAAGGGGTATGTGTATATATAATCATTATTGTGCATCATCTAGCAGACTAACAAATACAGTTCACTGGGTTGACAGCTCTCGTCTGTACTGTTGTTTTGTCTTTGAAAGATAAGACTTGTGATTTTTAAAACAGTTTTAAATTTATGAAAACAATGCAAGGGCAGGTATTTTCATTTTTTAATGAATTATCTTCCACATATTTACACATTTTTACATAATTAAAGTTAGTTTGCTACTGTTTTTATCATTGTTTTCACTAAACATTTTATCACAGATATTTTGTCATTCTCCTACCTCATCTTATAATGATAGTTTAATGTGTTTTTTTGTGTTCAGTCATGTCATAATACAGCTTTAATTAAATGTTCTCCTTTATACTAAGCATCTAGTTTGTTTCCTTTTTTTTTCCTACCGTGAAAGATTGTGCTGCAGTGAATCACTCTTGGTACATATATTTTTACTTTATATATTTTTTATATAAAAAATATAAATTGTTTTCTAAAACAAACTCTTGAGTGTAGGATTAATGAACCAAAGTGTCTGAATATCCTTATGCTACTTTCTGTGTGTGTTTTCCATGCTACTCGCCATATGTTCCCAGGTTTACTGTACTCTATGCATATGTCAGTCTTATTTTAAGGCCAGAAGAAGGAATCTATAAACCATTCTGTCATTTTGTTCTGCCTGTGTGTATTTCTAACTGTGGCAACCCAAATGTACTTTTTAATTTTAATTACACAGTAACAGAATAAAGCAACTATGGACATTTGCTGTTTTTAAAACGTTTTTTTTATACATAATCAGCCACAGTTAGATATATCTGCTTTTTTTACTGTGGGGTTCTGCCATGAGCAAAACTCATGAAGGGAGAAACCATTGGCTGGGCCTGGCACTTCCTCAGAGGGGGTGGTTCCTGGGTTCACCTGTTAACCGCTGCCACACAGGAGTGTAAGAAAAAAGGGAAGATTGACGCCAGAATCTCTGTCCATTGCCACTCACTGTGCTCCTGAGGGACAGCAGAGCTTTCATCAGTGACGTTCAAATGACCTCTCTGGACATTGTTTTCCCAGGGATTTTCGGGGAAGTGGAAAGAACTTGGGCTTTGGGACCTGATATATCTCATTCTGAAATCTCAGCTTGCCTCTTATTTAGCCATGTGACCCAGAGGCAAGTTAGTTATCTTCAAACATTGGTAAAATGCCTCATAGACTTACTGTATGGTTTAAGAAATAATAACGAGTATTTATTTTAGAAGTACTAATGGAGTGCCAACAACCACATGTATTGATCCACATACGTGGATCAACTCCAAATGAACCTCACCAATTCTGTTGAACCTCATGTGGATTTTTAGTCTAAACACATTCTTTTAGGGCCTTATTTTTAAGGTCATGGTTTTTATTTAGCTCTTGGTGAATCTGTTGTTTTTCTCTCCTCCTTTTTGATTCTGGGGAATAATTGCAATAATATTAATATTATCTAGTGTTCACCATATGCTGTGTCCATACACTCTGCTAAGCACTTGATGGGCATTATGCATTGTCTCACTGAAACCTTCAAGCAGCCTAGTAAGTGGTTCTGCCACCACCATTTTGAGGTGAAAAAAACAGTCTGAGAGATGAGGTTAATTATTTAAAAGTTATAGAGCCAATAAGTTGCCTAAGGGGCTAAGGCTTGCTGTTTGCCTCCAGAATCCATGCTTTCCATCGCTACACTGTGTGTTATAAAATATTTGACTTGATAAATTATCAGAGGAGATTCTTAGAAATGCAGGACACACAGGAACTGGTAACCATAGTGAACTCCAGTGCAGACGTGTGGTTGGGTAAGGGGAGAAAGGAAAACAGATTTTTCAAATAATACCCTATTCTACTTTATAAATGTTTTACTATTTGAAGGTATTACCCATACTAAGAAAGGACTTTAAACGGTTTTTAATGCATAGCATCTGATGCCTGTGTCAGAGATTCTTCTTCAAGTTTATCTCAAGGCTAAATAGCTTCCCTTTTAACAAACAACTTAGGGAATTCTGATACAGATAGTACAGGGACTGTGCTTTGAGAAATCATGGTGTGTGAGACATAAAGGGAGTAACTATGTCAGAGGAAGCGTCCTTGGCCTCAGGGAAACAGGGTTAAAGTCCTTAGCAACCTTTGCAGTGCTCCCAGCACTGCCTGTTCCCAGCTCTTAGATGAAGTGACCTCTGATGCTACAAGTTGATTTTCGCATAGGGGACTGTCTTCCGCCAGCTGTCTAAACTTCTTTTTCCCGTTTCATAACCAGATACACTGGACTTGACTTAACATTTCCTGCCTTACCTTTTAATTTACCAGTTTTAATAATGTTGCTTATATGAGACCTGTGATACAAGAGATGGTCCTTAGTACATTTGATGACTTTAGTATGAGGGTATTTATACAAATATGTTTTAGTTATTTTCTAGTGGATGCTGCTGGCATGGTGGTGACGAACCAGGAAGGTGTGTTCCGCAGCAATTGCATGGATTGTCTGGACAGAACCAACGTGATCCAGAGTCTGTTAGCTCGTTGTTCACTTCAGGTGCAGCTGCAGGTGCGAATTTCTTTTTTCTTTTATTAAATAAACAATGTAGTTAAAAATAAAATGTCACCTTTAAAAATATGAACAGAAAGCAAATAAAAAAAACTCAGATTGCCTCCACTCTAACCTAATTCTTTTTGTTTTTGTGTCTTGCCATCCATGTATGTCACAGTTTTGGAAGCATGGTCTGTATGTCTGCATAATTTTTAATTTTGTCATTTTCCTCTAGCATTATGTATAATCCTAGATTTTTGGTTTTTTTTTCCTGAGGAGTACTAGGTACTCTTCTCTTTTTTTTTTTTAAGGAAAGCAAGGCAGAGGGTTTTATTAAGAGAGAAAGTGAGAGGACAGAGCTCCTGGCTCAGGCCAGGAGGGGACAAGAGAGTCCCCTGTGTAATCCTAGTTTTTAAGATTTATGTTGTACTATAATTTACTAAGCCATTTAGTTTGTGACATTTTTGGCTTATAAACACTGTAGAGAATATGTCTGTATATTATTGTTAACTTGAATTATTATTATTTCCTGTGGTTTAATTCCTAGAAGTGGAATTACTGGGTTAAAAAGAATATATATGTAAGTAGATACTAACTTTCCAAAAGGTCCTACCAGTTTATACTGATGCCACCTAGCAATAAGTGAATCCCTTTCACTGAATTTTTGCCAGCATTAGAAATTGTTATTTAAACCTAATTTTTCTATCTTAATAGTACAAAGTAGTACCTCAAGGTAGTTTTCATTTGCATCTCTTTATTACTGGCAAGAGATAATAATTCTCAGGTAAAAAGTTTCTGACACAGCTTTTCTTTACCACTAAGATTGTGCTATTGAGAAAAATGGGTATAAATATTGCTTGCTGTTTCTATTTGGAATTAAGAATATATGGAACCCACATTTCCATCACACCAGTATTTGTTGTGAGCGGCAAAGTGCATCCCAAATGGTTTCCTGTCTAATTGTGAGCATTCAACTTTGTTGATGACAATTTTTTTATACCCAGGAAAGAATTTTGGAGGTAAAATACCTCCTGGCGAATGAATTGTCCTTGAATCCTAAAGTAACTCATGCCAAAGGACTGATTTTCCTATATGAGCATTTCTTAGTTTGTATGGTACTGTGTCCTTGTCAGCCTGTTGGGTTTACTTCTGAGTGTATTTCTCAACAGAGACATCAGGAATGGTTGTTTCCAAGGCTGATTAACAAAAACCTATCTAACTAGGTTCTCTAATCTGTAGTCAACTATTTTACATGCTAAATACAGTATTGTAAAACCACAGCAACTTCAGAGAGTCTTTGGACAGGAAGCCCTGTGGCACCAGAGCCAGCTGATGCGGGGGCGTGGCTGTGCCCTTCCTCCTCCAGCAAGGGTGGTTTCTGCCCCACTTAAGGTCACTGAGGGCAGCCCCTTGGCTGGGTCTGAGGGTGGGACCCTCTGAGGTGCACAGTGAAGGTGGTGGTTCTTAGGGTGTTGAGGGTCCAAGACAAAGGCCAAGGCAGGGGTTCCTAATCTGTAATCAGTGAACCCCAAAGGGGAGTCCATCAGGGGATTCAGGATGCCCAGGAATCCTCAGAGCTAATACACAAAGGGCTTTGTGAATGTGCAGTTTATAGGAAGGTAGGTCTGTGACATTCATCTGATTCTCAAAGGATTCCTGGGATGGGGGGATCCGTGTGGGGGTGAGGAAGTCTAGGGATAGTGAACTGTGAGGAGGGTAGAGGGTAAAGGCAATGGAAGGTGGGGGTGACAGGGAAGGATGACATCCTGGCAGGAATCCTACAGCTGTTTTCATCTTGTGCCTTTTCCTCGCCCCTGGTCCTGAGGAAACACTTTAGTCCTGCTTTTTCTGTGGTGCTGGGGCCCACGGGCGAGTGGGGACAGCAGGGGAAGGACCCTCAGAGAGCCTTTGCAGCCTGGCCTGGGCGGGGGGCTGTGGTGAGCTGCGACCCCTTACGTACAAGGTACGCATCTCTTACCTACAGCCAGCAGCCAGGTGCCACGTGATAGGATTGGGGACCATCTGCTTTCTTCCTAAATCGTGAGTGCTGAAGTCTGTTAGACATGAACCTGGTGTGGTTCTTATTTCAGAGACTAGGAGTTTTGCATGTGGGACAAAAGCTTGAAGAACAAGATGAATTTGAGAAGATTTATAAAAACGGTAGGTAGTTTCTTTATATATAGGCAAATTTTTCACTCATATTTTGAAATAATCTAATATTTTGGATTTAGAACTCTAGTTGTCATTTTAATGATTATCCATTGGTTTTTACTTTTTTTCACAGCCTGGGCTGACAATGCAAATGCTTGTGCCAGACAGTACGCAGGGACTGGTGCCTTGAAGACAGACTTTACCAGGCAAGGCATGCTTTTAAAATAGCATTCCAGATCAGTGGGTGGCAGTCGGGGTGCGTGCTGGAGTCACGCCGGCAGCCCCAGCCGGCACCCACAGCAGCCGCAAACCAGACCAGCCTAGCAGGAGCACCAGGAGATGAGACCAGGTGCTGCGGGGCACTTAGCCTCCTGGGTGATCTCGAGGTGCAGTGAGGGGTGAGAACCACGCTCCTCAGTTCTGACAGCCCACTGGGCACCTCAGGCACTCCTGCCCCTTCAGCGGATCTGGGCCAGGCCTGAGATTCAGTGTCTGAAAAACACCCAGGTGGAGCTGCTGAGCTTTTGAGGACCACACTGGGTAGTGAGAAATTTGAACATCATGAATTTGTTAGATGTGGTTGGTCTTTTTTCTGCTCTATGGATTCCCTGATAACAAGATTTCTGGTCTCTCTGCTGTTTCATACCACTTCCCTTGGTGGGTGGTTCTCTGGTTCTCTTCTTATTTCTTGTCTTTGTAACTGAAACTTAAGTGTTTCTATTTTCTGCCTGTTTTGGTCATATTTAGAAAAGGAATATGTATTTCTTGGACCTAGGTTTCTTTTGTGAGGTATCTCCTTTAATTTTCAGGGATGATTTAAAAAATCTTTGTAACTCACTCTCTCCGTACCACCTACTTCTTTGTCATAAAAAGTGTGAGAATTTAATATGCAAATCTGTAACTCAGAACTTAACCTCTTTTAACCAGAACTGGGAAGAGAACTCAGCTGGGACTTATAAAGGATGGCTGGAACTCACTGATACGGTATTATAAGAACAACTTTTCTGATGGATTTAGACAAGTAAGTTTGTATTTGATGCTAATTTTCTGTTATTTGGTGGCTGCACTTTTGCAGTAATGTATTCACATCTGACTTGGGGAGGTACTAATTTCCTTCTTTCTGTTCCAGGATTCCATAGACCTATTTCTGGGAAACTATTCAGTGGATGAATTAGAATCTCATAGTCCTTTAAGTGTTCCAAGGGATCTGAAATTCCTGGCTGTAAGAAATCTTTATGTTTTTCAAGTTGTTAAAAGTACTGTATCTGAAGGTGTAGATGATGCCAACTCCCCTCGATTTAAAACATCGTATGTTGTTCTAAGTGACTGTAAATACCTGTTCCTCAAGGAGAAGATCGGGAGAGAAGAGGGAACTAGTTGGAGTGTTGTTCTCTTTCCAACTCCATTCTCTCTCGCCCCTCCTCTTGATGCGAGAACACCAGGCAGAGGGAGTGAAGGCCCCACTCCCCGTGTGTTCAGGGATTGCTGAGGGCGGACTTGTAACACAGGAAGCGAAGTATCTTTTTGTACTTCTCTCCTTTTTGACTCCTGTATTCACCAGACTTGGCAAGAGCCTGTCTGGGGTCTCATTCCAGTGGGCAGAGTGTCCCAGAATGGAAGGGGGCCTAGTGTCCTGGGTTCTCATCTGGGAGGACACCCCCTCCACTTAGCACTCCTTGGTTGGGTCAAAGCCATGCCTTAGATCTTGTATCTTAACCAGTCTGAAGATTTGGGCAATTGTGATTAAAACCCAAAATAAAGATGTCTTGTTGAAAAATGATATTTTGTATATTACCTTTTAGGAGAGTTCTGTTTTTTAAGCAAAGCATGCACAACCGATTTTGCAGCCATTGACCCTCACTCTTACATGCTGGTTTCTCCCCATTTTCTTTTCCAGTTGCCTATTATCATGGTGGTTGCCTTTTCAATGTGCATTATCTGTTTGCTTATGGCTGGTAAGTCTGCTCTTACTTCACATTCTTACATTCATTTCTTAGAATGTTGAACTCTTTTATGCAGCATCTGGAGTTTTGGAGTCTACTCAACACTTCATGTTTCCTGTTAAATTTAGTGACAAGTGAGCAGATGAGATTAGTGTTTAGATGTGATAAGAGGAAACGTGTATGCTTGGTAGCTTGATAATTTTTTTAATAAATGTTTTTAAATACATTTTTCTTGTTACCAAAGCGATACATAGTAATTATGAAACTACAGTTAAGTAAAAAAGAAGATACTATTTATCATCCTTTCTTCCAGAAGTAAGCTACTCTTAACATTTTGATGTATTAATCTTTTTAAGTGTGTGTGATTTTTTTCAAATGTGAGCTATTACAGTTTTTTTTCACTGAGCAATATAAACATTTTCCTGTTATTTTATTTTTAATGGCTGTAAAGTGACCCATTTATGAATGTATAGTTTATTTAACCAGCCACCTATTGGACAAATGAATGTTATTAACAGGTTAATATTTTACTTAATAAATTTAAATAGATTGAGAGAATTGCCTGAGAACCTGAGCTAACAAGAGCTTCACTCATTTTTTTCCCCCTGAAAATTTTCCTGTGTTTACTAGTTAATCATTTAAGAGTAAAGTGTCTCCATTCAGTAATATTGAGTGCTCTGGGAATTTGAGTGTGTGACTTGGTTGGTGCACTTGTGAGGTCCGGCTCAGGGCACTCGTGAAGAAGAGGTGCGCTCTAAGTGTTCCTCCACCCCAAATTCCTCGGCCTAATGTTCCTCTGCCTTTGGGATCCCATCCACTCTCGGGGCACCGTTCGGTTGCTGCCCTCTCGATGGCACGGTGTCCCGTTGTTGTCCCGCACAGACCTAATCTTCTTCCTCCTGATTCCCACAGCACTTTGAGTACCTCTCCTGTGGAACTTTGTGTTCTAACTTCATAAGCGCCTAGGGGTGTCCCTCTCAGAGGCGGCGCTCCTCTGGTGTCCTGACGTGCCCCTGTGCATTGCCCTTTCTGTGGTAATGATTGCGAACTCAGTTGTTTGCCCTAACTTGGCCTTTTGAGAGCAGAGACTGTCTTACTTGTTGTGCGATATAGTAAACCTTCAGCAAAAGTCTGCTGAGAAGGACTCTTATCCACCCCAAATCCCCACATTAATTCTGCTGGCTTCTTGAGGGGAGGCTCAGTAGCTATTCATCTCTGCGTTCCCCTTGGTGTTCAGCACTGTGGACAATCATGGCACAGGGAAGGAGCCATCCTGTTATTTTAGAACAGGTATTATCAAACCTTTTCTTTAAAGAGCCAGATAATATTTAAGACTGCAAACTACATATGATCTCTGTTGCACATTTTTTTTACAACTCTTTAAAAATGAAAAACCATCCTTAGCTCACAGTGAAAGCTGTCTGCAGGCTCAGGAGCCCAGAAGGTGTTGTGTGGCATGACTGCATGTTCTGTGCTGGACTTAGGGCTGGAAGGGAACTGGACCAGCCAGCATGTGCTCTGGTCCCTCAGAGGCCCGTGCTGGGCCGTTCACTCCCTAGATACTCTTAACATCTTTCTTAAAACAGACCCCAGGGGATGCCATTTTCTGGAAGCCACCTCACTGTTGAGTTAATTTTATTATTTTGATAAGTTTTGATTGTATACTCACATTTCCCCATACAACCTCGGGGGAGGCAGGAAAGTTAAGACTCAGCCTACAGTCGGAGATTCCTTTGGGGAATGTCCCAGGTTGGGCTGGTGAGGAACTCCCTCTCTTATTTTCCAAAAACAATTTTAAAACTCAGAGCTGTGAAAATTAGCAGTTATGCAAATTTGGATGTGCTTTGAGTGAAAAAAAGGAGATTGGATGCTTATAGCTCATGTCACCTAATTGTTGTAAAATAATGAATTTTGTCATATTTAAATATGTCTGGTCTGTGGACTCTACTTTGGTTTTTTTTTGGCTGAATATTTTTTTAATTTTGCTATCATTAATGTACAATTACATGAACAACATTTTAGTTACTAGATTCCACTATTGTCAAGTCCCCTCCACATATCCCATCACAGTCACTGTCCGTCAGCGTAGTAAGATGCTGTAGACTCACTACTTGTCTTCTCTGTGTTGTACTGCCTTCCCCATGTCCCCCACCTGCATTATACATGCTAATCGTAATGACCCTTTTCCCCCCTTATCCCTCCCTTCCCACCCATCTTCCACAATCCCTTTCCCTTTGGTAACCGTTAGTCCATTCTTGGGTTCGGTGAGGCTACTGCTGTTTTTGTTTTTTTTTAATCTTTATTTTTATTTTATTTTTTATTTTGGTATCATTAATCTACAATTACATGAGGAACATTATGTTTACTACACTCCCCCCTTCACCAAGTCCCCCCCCACCTACCCCTTCACAGTCACTGTCCATCTGCGTAGCAAGATGCTGTAGAATCACTACTTGTCTTCTCTGCGTTGCACAGCCCTCCCCGTGCCCCCCCCCACATTATGTCTGCTAATAGTAGTGCCCCCCCACCATTTTCCACCCCCGTTGTCCGTCCCTTCCCACCCATCCTCCCCAGTCCCTTTCCCTTTGGTAACTGTTAGTCCATTCTTGGGTTCTGTGAGTCTGCTGCTGTTTTGTTCCTTCAGGTTTTTTCTTTGTTCTTATGCTCCACAGGTGAGTGAAATCAGTTGGTACTTGTCTTTTTCCACTTGGCTTATTTCACTGAGCATAATACCCTCTAGCTCCATCCATGTTGTCACAAGTGGTAGGATTTGTTTTCTTCTTACGGCTGAATAATATTCTATTGTGTATGTGTACCACATCTTCTTTATCCATTCATCTACTGATGGATACTTAGGTTGCTTCCATTTCTTGGCTATTGTAAATAGTGCTGTGATAAACATAGGGGTGCATATGTCTTTTTCAAATTGGGCTCCTGCATTCTTAGGGTAAATTCCTAGGAGTGGAATTCCTGGGTCAAATGGTATTTCTATTTTGAGTTTTTTGAGGAACCTCCATACTGCTTTCCACAATGGTTGAACTAATTTACATTCCCACCAGCAGTGTAGGAGGGTTCCCCTTTCTCCACAACCTTGCCAACATCTGTTGTTGTTTGTCTTTTGGATGGTCGCGGTCCTTACTGGTTATCATTGTGGTTTTAATTTGCATTTCTATGATGTTTAGCAAGTGATGTGGAGCATCTTTTCATGTGCCTGTTGGCCATCTGAATTTCTTCTTTGGAGAAGTGTCTGTTAAGCTCCTCTGCCCATTTTTTAATTGGCTTATTTGCCTTTTGTTATTGAGGTGTGAGAGCTCTTTATATAATTTGGATGTCAATCCTTTATCAGTATGTCATTTATAAATATATTCTCCCACACTGTAGGATGCCTTTTTGTTCTATTGATGGTGTCCTTTGCTGTACAGAAGCTTTTTAGTTTGACACAGTCCCACTTGTTCATTTTTGCTTTTGTTTCCCTTGCCCAGGGAGGTATGTTCATGAAGAAGTTCCTCATGTTTATGTCTAAGAGATTTTTGCCTATATTTTTTTCTAAGAGTTTTATGGTTTCATGACTTACATTCAGGTCTTTGATCCAGTTTGAGTTTACTTTTGTGTGTGGGGTTAGACAATAATCCAGTTTCATTCTCTTACATGTAGCTGTCCAGTTTTGCCAACACCAGCTGTTGAAGAGGCTGTCATTTCCCCATTGTATGTCCATGGCTCCTTTATTGTATATTAATTGACCATATATGCTTGGGTTAATATCTGGACTCTGTTCTGTTCTACTGCTCTGTGGGTCTGTTCTTGTGCCACTATCAAATTTTCTTGATTACTGTGGCTTTGTAGTAGAACTTGAAGTTGGCAAGCAAGATCCCCCCTGCTTTATTCTTCCTTCTCAGGATTGCTTTGGCTATTTGGGGTCTTTTATGGATCCATATGAATTTTAGAACTATTTGTTCCAGTACGTTGAAGAATGCTGTTGGTATTTTGATAGGGATTGCATTGAATCTGTAGATTGCTTTAGGCAGGATGGCCATTTTGACAATATTAATTCTTCCTAGCCAAGAGTATGGGATGAGTTTCCATTTATTAGTGTCCTCTTTAATTTCAATTTCCATTTATTAGTGTCCTCTTTAATTTCTCTTAAGAGTGTCTTGTAGTTTTCAGGGTATAAGGTCTTTCACTACCTTGGTAAGGTTTATTCCTAGGTATTTTATTCTTTTTGATGCAATTGTAAATGGAATTGTTTTCCTGATTTCTCTTTCTGCTGGTTCATCATTAGTTTGTAGGAAAGCAACAGATTTCTTTGTATTAATTTTGTATCCTGCAACTTTGCTGAATTCAGATATTAGATCTAGTAGATTTGGAGTAGAGTCTTTAGGGTTTTTTATGTACAATATCATGTCATCTGCAAACAGGAACAGTTTGACTTCTTCCTAACCAATCTGGATGCCTTTTATTTCTTTGTGTTGTCTGATTGTCGTGGCTAGGACCTCCAGAACTCTGTTGAATAAAAGTGGGGAGAGTGGGCATCCTTGTCTTGTTCCCGATTTTAAAGGAAAAGCTTTCAGCTTCTAGCTGTTAAGTATAATGTTGGCTGTGGGTTTGTCATATATGGCCTTTATTATGTTGAGGTACTTGCCCTCTATACCCATTTTTTTGAGAGTTTTTATCATGAATGGATGTTGAATTTTGTTGAATTCTTTTTCAGCATGTATGGAGATGATCATGTGGTTTTTGTCCTTTTTGTTGATGTAGTGGATGATGTTGATGGATTTTTGAATGTTGTATCATCCTTGCATCCCTGGGATGAATCCCACTTGATCATGATGGATGATCTTTTTGATGTATTTTTGAATTCGGTTTGCTAATATTTTGTTGAGTATTTTTGCATCTATGTTCATCAGGGATATTGGTCTGTAATTTTCTTTTTTTGTGGTGTCTGCCTGGTTTTGGTATTAGAGTGATGTTGGCCTCATAGAATGTGTTGGGGAATATTCCCTTCTCTTCTACTTTTTGGAAAACTTTAAGGAGGATGGGTATTAGGTCTTCTCTAAATGTTTGATAAAATTCAGCAGTAAAACCATCTGTTCCAGGGGTTTGTTCTTAGGTAGTTTTTTGATTACCAGTTCAATTTAGTTGCTGGTAATTGGTCTATTCAGATTTTCAGTTTCTTCCTGGGTTAGCCTTGGAAGGTTTTTTTTTTTTTCTAAAAAGTTGTACGTTTCTTCCACGTTATCCAGTTTGTTACCATATAATTTTTCATAGTATTCTCTCACAATTCTTTGTATTTCTGTGGTGTCCGTAGTGATTTTTCCTTTCTCATTTCTGATTCTGTTTATGTATGTAGACTCTGTTTTCTTCATTAAGTCTGGCTAGGGGTTTATCTATTTTGTTTATTTTCTCAAAGAACCAGCTCCTGCTTTCATTGATTCTTTCTGTTGTTTTGTTCTTATCAACTTAATTTATTTCTGCTTTAATCTTTATTATGTCCCTCATTCTACTGACTTTGGGCCTCATTTGTTTTTCCTTTTCTAGTTTCATTAATTGTGAGTTTAGACTGTTCATTTGGTATTGTGCTTCTTTCCTGAGGTAGACCTGTATTGCAGTATATTTCTCGCTTAGCATGGCCTTCCCTGCATCACACAGATTTTGTGGTGTTGAATTATTGTTGTCATTTGTCTCCATATATTGCTTGATCTCTGTTTTTATTTGGTCATTGATCCATTGATTATTCAGAAGCACGTTATTAAGCCTTCATGTCTTTGTGGACTTTTTTGTTTTCGTTGTGTAATTTATTCCAAATTTCATACCTTTGTGGTCTGAGAAGCTGGTTGGTACAATTTCAGTCTTCTTGAATTTACTGAGGTTCTTTTTGTGGCCTAGTATATGATCTGTTCTTGAAAATGTTTCATGTGCACTTGAGAAGAATGTGTATTCTGTTGCTTTTGGATGGAGTGTTCTGTAGATGTCTGTTAGGTCTATCTGTTCTAATACATTGTACAGCGCCACTGTCTCTTTACTTATTTTCTCTCTGCTTGATCTGTCCTTTGGAGTGAGTAGTGTGGTGAAGTCTCCTAAAATGAATGCATTGCATTGTATTTCCCCCTTTAATTCTGTTAGTATTTGTTCACATGTAGGTGATCCTGTTTTGGGTGCATAAATATTTATAATAGTTATATTCTCTTGTTGGCCTGACCCTTTTATCATTATGTAATGTCCTTCTTTGTGTCTTGTTACTTTCTTTGCTTTGAAGTCTATTTTGTCTGATCGAAGTACTGCAACTCCTGCTTTTTTCTCCCTATAGCGTGAAATGTCTTTTTCCTCCCCTTTACTTTGAGTCTGTATATGTCTTTGTGTTTGAAGTGAGTCTCTTGTAGGCAGCATATAGATGGGTCTTGGTTTTTTATCCATCCAGTGATTCTCTGTCTTTTAATTAGTGCATTCAGACCATTTACATTTAGGGTGATTATTGGTAGGTATGTACTTATTGCCATTGCAGGCTTCAGATTCGTGGTTACCAAAGGTTCAAGAGTAATTCCATTATTATCTAACAGTCTGATTTAACTCACTTTGTGTGCTATTACAAACACAACCTAAAAGTTCTTTTTTTTTTTCTCCTTTTTCTTCCTCCTCCAATCTTTGTATGTTATGAGTCATATTCTATACTCTTTTTCTATCCCTTGGATGACATCTATTTAGCCTTTGGAATACTTCCATCTGTAGGAGTCCCTCCAAAATGCACTGCAGAAGTGGTTTGTAGGAAGTAAATTCTCTCAGTTTTTGCTTATCTGAAAATTGTTTAATCCCTCCTTCAAATTAAATGACAACCTTGCCAGGTAGAGTATTCTTGGTTTGAGGCCCTTCTGCTTCATTGCATTAAATATATCATGCCACTTCCTTCTGGCCTGCAGGGTTTCTGTTAAGAAGTCTGATCATAGCCAGGTGGGTTTTCCTTTGTATGTGATCTTTTTTCTCTCTCTAGCTTCTTTTAAAAGTGTGTCTTTATCCTTGATCTTTGAAATTTAATTATTATATGTCTTGATGTTGTCTTCCTTGGGTCCCTTGTGTTGGGAGATCTGTGCACCTCCATGGCCTGAGAGACTATCTCCTTCCCGAGATTGGGGAAGTTTTCAGCAATTACCTCCTCAAAGACACTTTCTATCCCTTTTTCTCTCTCTTCTTTTTCTGGTACCCCTATAATACCAATATTGTTCCGTTTGGATTGGTCACACAGTTCTCTCAATATTCTTTCATTCTTAGAGATTCTTTTGCTCTCTGTGCCTCAGCTTCTTTCTATTCCTCTTCTCGAATTTCTTTTCCATTTACTGTCTCTTCTACTACATCTAATCTGCCTTTAAATCCCCCCATTGTATGTTTCATTTCAGATATGGAATTTCTTAATGATTGAATCTCTGTCTTAAATTCATTTGTGAGTTCTTGAACATTTTTCTGTGCCTCCATGAGCATGTTTATGATTATCATTTTGAACTCTCTTTCAGGAAGATTGGTGAGTTCGGTTTCATTTGGCCCTTTTTCTGGGGTTTGTGAGATTCTGCTCTAAACCAGGTTCTTTTGACGTTTCATATTTCTATGTGGTGCTCACTAGTGCCCAGAAGCTCTAGTTTCTGGAGCTGCTCAGCCCCTAGAGTGAGGTTGGGGGTCGTAGGGAGTGGAGCTGGTGCCTGGGGGGAGGAAAGATCTGTTTTCTGATTTCCGCCTATGGCGCCTGTCTCCAGTGTCAGAGCCAGTGGGCCAAGCACACAGGTATAAGCCTCTGTGCTCCGCATCTCTAGCTGTTGTAGTCGGGGCTTGTCTCTGGCTGGCCTGATGCCAGCACAGTGACTCCCAGTTTGTGAGCTGGAGCGGTCAGGCCAGGAGGAAGGCTCGGCAGGCTGCGTGTCACAGTGGGCCTCAGAGCTGAGTAGGCAGCCGGGGGGGTGGAGCATCTGAATGTCCTCAAAGTTCCCAAACTGCTGGTAGAGCCCACCCAGACAACCTTGTCCAGCTCTCCCCTCCCCCATGCAGCAAGCTCTGTGCAAACCCCGCCCCTTGAGTTGCCCTCTAGCTGCTAGGAAGCCTCTCAGATAGCCTGCCTTTCCTCTGTCACAGAGCCTCGGGTGTGGATCTCCTCCTCCACAAATGGCCGGAATCTCAGTCTTGCAAGCACTCTGCCTGTCCCAGCTCCCCAAAGTCCAGAGCACCACACGGTGTAGGTTTCTGCTCCCAAAGCAGACCCCCAGGGCTAGGTGTTCAGCAGTCCCAGGCTTCCACCCCCTCCGCCGCTCCATTTCTCTTCCTCCCCCCCACCCCCCCACCCCCGTGAGCTGGGGTGGGGGAAGGGCCTGGGTTCCACCGGATTAAGGCTCTGGTACATTACCCTGTGTCCTGAGGTCTGCTCTGTTTGTGAGATCTGAATGCAGTCTGGTTCAGCCTTCTTTCCTGTTGCTGTTTTAGAGTTAGTTGTATTAACTCTGTTTTCATACTATTTGTGGTTTTGGGAGGAGTTCTCTGTCTCATCTCTCACTCTGCCATCTTGAATCTCTTTCTGCTTTGGTTTTTAAGAGAACAGAAAATAAATGCAGCATGATCTCCAACAGCTATAGGACAGAATGCAGACTTTGGTGTCCCTGCTGGCATGCTCTCTCACTGGCTGTGGGCCTCTGCACGTTTCCCTCTCAGGAGACAGGCCAGGGCTATTAAGGGAGAGAAGCGACTATTCAAGGAGCAGACTACTAGGTTCAAACTATTCAAGGAGCAGAACAATATAGGCCTTTTGCCACTCACTCGCTGCTAATCTTCATGGATTCTAGACTTTGAAAAAAATGCATTATCAGGAGATCTGTGTTAAGTATGGTATTAAAACTTTATATTTTTTATGTACACTTGACTTTAATACATAATTTTTCTGAAGCATACATAGTATATAAAGTTATTTTTTGTGTAGGTATTTTGATTATGGCTAATATCGGTCAAAGATAGGATTATGAACCAAACTATTAGTAGTAGTTTCTTGAAATACTTAAGTGTATAATCCAAAAATAATTACCATTATTTGGGTGATATAACATGAAGTAGTTTAGTCAAGTGCTTTTCAAAGTGTGGCCTCTGGGCTGATGGCATCAGCATCATCTAGGAACTTAACAGAAACACAGATTCTTGGGCTGCATCCCAGACCTGCTGAATCAGAAATCTGGGCCTGGGCCCAGCAGTCAGTGTTCATCAAGCCCTGAAAAGGATTCCGATGTCAGAGTTTGAGAGCTGCTGGTTTAAACCTTAATTGAGAGGTTCTAGTATTTTTCCTGTGTGCCAGTAAACTTTAATGTTGTCAAGATGCATTAAATGACTGAACACTGGATCTGATGTCAATAAAATGACTTGTATTATCAACCATTTTTTTTTTATATATCAATAGGTGACACTTGGACAGAAACACTGGCCTATGTACTCTTCTGGGGAGTTGCAAGCATTGGAACGTTTTTAATTATTCTTTATAATGGCAAAGATTTTGTTGATGCTCCCAGATTGGTCCAGAAAGAAAAGATAGACTGAATTTGTGTCTGTGGAAAGCGGCTTGGCTTGGAAGATTCCATTATGCAGAACTGGAGTCTTTACTGACCTGCTTTCCACATCAGCCTGAGGTTTCTCAAAGCCTTTATCCAAAAGCACATCTTGTGCTCTGTTATAGGGGTGATGACTTAGAGTATCGTATCTGATGTTATTGCCTTGATGATCTCTTTACTTTTGGGACAGTTGTATTTATAATTTGAGCTCTTCTATAATTAAAGTATAACCTGAATTTCAGCTCACAGAATGGAAGGAATCTATTCACTGTCAGTTTAATCAGCTGTTGCAGAATAAGTAATATATTTAAGAAATCTAGCTTTTTTCATTATTTAAAACAGTAAAATTATTTTTCCAGCTTAATTTCATTGTCATTGTAGAAGCAGTCATTGTTAAGCAACATACTTTTCCACACATCTTTGGGCCTTCATTAAAAGTTTAATAAGCTAACTATAATACGTTTATAAAATGTACGTCTTTCACATACATCAAATAGTTGGACAAGTCAGTCTGTGGTGTCCTGGCAGGGAGGCAGAGAATGGGGGTCTGGTATCCCTTTGATGTTTCAGTTGGGCTGCCTTCTGAGTTCAGTCAGCCTGGACTGCTGTGGTCGGACCAGCAGTTTAAGTGTGATGAAAAAGTTCAAATATACTTTATCTTTTTTAAAAGGTGTAAATGAAATCAAAGAATGTAAAGTTTATCTCTTATGCTAAAGGTCCAAAGCCACCTCAGTTCTAAGGATTGGCCCAGTGGGGAAAGTATCCTTGGTTGGTAAGCTGCTTCCTCCTGGATGCTTTGGTGTTTTTGGTGTCATTACTGGGACATGCAAACCTCCAAGAGGGTCTTGTGCTGGATTTGATACTGTACTTGGAGGCAGCAGCTGCTTTTCCACACATGGTACCATTGATGCTTTCCACTCGGTAAAGTTTTGTTAGCTATGAATAAGTGCGTCTAAAAACAAGTGCTTCTAATGTAGAGTTCTCCAAATCAAGGACCAATGTAGACTTTAATTTATGTGCAAAACAAACCTGAAAAATATGCTTTAGAAGCTGTGCATAGTTCTAATTATAAGTTGGGCTGTATACTTAATTGTAATTAATGAGGTTTAAATATTAGAAAAGTATGTAAGGTAGTATAATGGCCACTATTTTAAAACAATTGAATTAAATTAAATACTGCTACAACATTTGTGTGTGCTTAAAAATATGTACAGTTGTTTCCAGTAGTAATACCTTATGTTGTCTTTAAATATCTCTAAAAGCGCCTTTATTTCAACATTACTTTTTTTCAACATGGTCTTTTATAAATGTTAACAAGAGTTGTTGCTTTTAGAAACTTTAAAGGAAATAATAGCTGGAAAACCCTCTGTAGCTTAAAATCAGTCATTAATCTGATTTTCACAATAAAATCACAAATAGGGTAAGTGATTAGAACTGCCTAGTCTTAATGTGGACCATAAGCATAATTTGCTCCAAAGGTGAAATACTGGAACTTAGTCCATGTCTGCTGTAATATGTTACTCAGATGCTACTGGGCATTTCAAGGTAAGAGCTTGTTTCAACGGCTACAGTGAAGACCAAATCCGAACTGCTGATGTGGCTGCTTGGCAGCAAATGGACTAATTTGGTGCGTTAGATTTTAAGGTATTAATATTTCAGAATCCTGCAATGATTTTATTTCTGGATTCATGTACTGTACATCCATAAATGAAAATAAAATGTCATATCCTTTTCTAATTACTGTTTGTGGTGGCCCTGTACTTTGTCTTGAAAGGAATATTCTTTTTTATTTAAAAAATTGGAAAATCATTCAAGGAATACATGGTGATTATAGAAAAGTTAGACAATGTAAGTAAGCAAGAAAATTGTTTCTGAAATTCTACTTTCCAGTTACTATCATGTAATAAATAGTGCTTTTCCTTGTAGTTGATTTTTAGTTATAGATAAAAAGAGGAAAATATTTAATAAAGTATAATGTCCATGAAAAGATGTCCCATGATTCAGCTCTCAGCTGAGAAGTGGGGCACTTTGTTTCTTAGAAAATGTTCTCTCAAATTCCAGGAAGGTGTCCGGTGGGCGTGAGGGAAATGCTGATGCTAGCACCTTCTCGGATATGCGGGAAGGGAGGTGAAATCCCCTGGGGGACGCATCTGGGGTACATACTCCCCCTCGGGGAGGGCGCAGAGCTGCCCAGGCCACCTTGTGCCCGTTCCAGGTATCGGTTCTCTGCACATGACTACAGAGCTTCCTTCCTTCCCTGCACACATGTTGGCATTCCTATGTAAGAGACTGGTCAAGTTCTGGTTAAGGAAGTTCATATTTGTAGATGTGCTTTTTGCCTTGCAAGGAGATGTTTAATCTGGCTTTGCTTTTCTTCCCCTCACCAATGTTGAGTAGGAAATGATGGGTGTGTTAGTTAATTCTTTGCCCCAGCTTTTCTATTTATAAAGTAGCACAGTTATAAATTAATTTTTCTATGTAAGTTTTAGAAAATCTAATACAGTAGCTTACACACTCTTTCCCCTTCAGGATGGTTCAAAGGTCATATTTATACCTACTGTGGTTTCTTGTGGCCTCAGCCAAAGAAACATCCTAAGACGGGTAGATTGTCCAGGACATCTGTCAAAAGTGTTGGAAAGATTCTGTAGCAATTCAGAAGAGCTCATATTCTGTTTTAAATCCAACAAATTAGACATTTTTTTCCCTAATTTTTCTTATGGAGCCTAACTTTCATCTTCTCATGTGCATGTCTGCATACACTGCATTGGTGTGGCTTCACTAGCTGTATGGGAAGGTAAGCATGGAAAAAGGTGACAGATCAAAAGAGACTGGATGGATTCTCCTTTTTATTTTCTTTTTTTTTTTTTTCCAAAAATTAGCCTGTATGTTTACATAATGGGGGAAAATCTTGTGTTATGAGAGGTAAAAGCCAAAAAATCTCCAGCTGATGTCCCAAGTGAGTGTTTGAGTGTCTCTAACGATGTCTGTACATACCTACCCAAAGACACTTCCATAGATTCCATGATCTCAGTGAAGCACAGAATGTTAGAGTGGGAAGGGACCCTCTCACTTAAGGGATAACCTTGACCTACTTATTATTACAAAAAAAAAGATATTTGCATGGTGGGCTAGTGCTGTATCATGAATATGGTGTCTTCAGTTATAAGGTGCTGTGTTTGAATTATATACATTTTAGAAAACTTATGTACAGATAAATAATTTAAAATTATAAGTAATGTTCGTGGTCTTTCCTGTAAAGAATTGCCATCATGTCCAAATATAGCATTAAGTCCACGGGTAATCAGATTCACTGTCATCCTCACTGTGGCTCTAGCACCTTCTGCAAAGCACTGAGCGCTTGGGGCAGGGGTACCTGCACCAACTCCATGCCTAACTGTGCCAAAGGGAGTTGCAAACTATTTGTGGCAATTTTTGTAAGAGGACTGGTCCTGGACCCACCATGAAAGACCTCAGTTTAGAAAAGAGTGATCCCCTTGGTAAGGGAATTAAGGCCTTCTTTCTTGTACCCAAAGGCCGCCTTTCTTATGACCAGTTGATCCTTTTAGGGAAGGAGGAGCACACAGCAACTGCCCATTCACTGCAACTCAAAAAAGCTGATTGTTCACCAGTGACTTTCCGATACGTCATCTTAGGCACTTAGAAAACCTTTCAAACTAATCTAAAAACGGTTGCCCTCTAATATTCAAGAGAGGCTTTGAAAAGCCAGCCTCTTTGGTGACAAGCAGGTAGCACAGTGCTACCTTGAGGGGAGGCAGAGGAAGAAAGGGCCGCTTCGTGAGGGGGGTGTGCCTTCTGTCAGGGCATCTCCTTCCTCCGCGCTGTCCCAACTTCTGCATAGACTCAGGAAGATAATGGGTGAGCACATCGGGAGTTAAGTGTTTTAAGAAGCAGCTGATGAGGTTCCACCTCCAAATAGTAGCCATAAAACAGTGAGCAGCAGACTGCTTTGTCTGGGAAGCCCAGTCCTCAGGCTATGGAGGCTGTGTGTCCCCTCTTGAGGCAGCGCATGGCGAACGTTCCCAGGGCCACCAGGGGGATGCACATGGTGGAGGAGGCCACAAGCAGCCCAGTGGCGGCCAGCACATACGTGGGGTAATCCTTGGTCACAAGCTGGCCCTGAAAGGAGAAGCTGAGTGTGGGCAAAGATCCTTCCCAAGTGGAATGTCTGGCCTGGTGCAGAGGCCCTGTGTGGTGGGCAGAGGGTGGCTGGGCTGGGTATCCTTACACATGGCCACCCACTCCACAGCCAGCCAGCAAGAATGCTGGGAAGACTGACTCCCCTTGGCTTCTTTCTCTTCCATAAACTTCAGCCAGGGTGCTTGGAACCATAGTTTGGAGCCTCCGAGAGGAACCACAGAATAGTCAAGGCCTTGCTTCTGAGGCACCATTCAGACACCTAAATGCAGCGGGCAACCTCAGGCTAGAGCTGCCAGTAGAACCTTCTGTGATGAGAGAAATGTTCCCTATCGGTACCATCCAGAAGGCAGCCACTAGGCACAGGTGGCTACCGAGTGCTGGAAATGTGGCCAGTGAGAATGAAGAACTGAATTTTAAATTATATTTGGTTTTAATGAATTTAAGTTTAAATGACCACAAGGTGGCTGCTGGCTATCATATGGAACAGCACAGCTCTGTCGCGACAGCAGTCCTGATGGCTCTCTGCATCTACTTGGTGGCAACAGATGTTTCCCAGAAATCAAATGCATTAGAACTGAGGAAGCCCAAAGCCAATAAATGCCACCTCTCCACCAGGGAGCCATGGGACAGCTCCGTCAGGGGACCAGGTGTTCATTCTCAGCCAAGTGCAGTTAGTAAAGCAAGGGTGCAAGATGCCACAGCAAGCATGGTGCTGGAACCAACTCACAGACTTTTTGTTACTTTTCTGTTACTCTTTTTGCTCTATCCTGACAAGTACAGAAATAGGGAAGAAATATTCAGAAATAGTTTTAGCAATTTGAAAGTATTATCTTGTTTTTTGAATATAATAAGTAAAAAAAAACACCCAGCAGGTACCTGGGAGGCGTCCCAAGCTTGGTACTGCAGGGTGCCCGTGAGGATGTAGTCGCTCAGGTAGAAGACAAAGAGGCTGATGATGAGCGCGGGGCTTACGCCGGCCCACATGATCTTCCAGTACCAGTTCAGAGTGCGGCCAGTCATGGCCTTAAGGTCCCTTTCAAATCTATTTGGAAGATGGGGAGAGAAGGTCTGATTACCCATACTGTGGAGTTAGGGGTCTGCTTGCACATCCCTTCTTGCTTAGCAAGAGTCTGTTCTGGGTACTGCTGACACTTGAACACAACCGCTGGGCTGCTCTCCCATGTCTTCTGGGGAGAGTGGTGGGGAGACAGGGAGGGGAGAAGTGCCCCTGAGGCCGCCACGGAGTGTTTGGGGCATGCAAAGCAACCACCCACAGATGAGTGGGCATCAGAAGACATCTTCCTGGCCCCAGCCTAAAGATGAAATGCTCGTGTAGACCACAGGGCAGCTCCCCGTGACAGCAGGAACAGACAGCATGGTGTAAGGTCTCTCAAGCTAGTTCTCAACACCAGAGACCCCAAGGGGCAGCTCTTCCCCACCCCTCCCACCCTGCTAACGGCCCCACAGCCCATTAGTGATGCCCCCAGAAGGAAATCTCTTCTGCAGGTTTTCTTGGATGGAGGGAGACCAAGCCTGGGCCTGCAGTGCTTGGCCGCGGCCTGCTGGAGCTGGCTGGGGAGGAGAATCTAGAGCAGAGGGGCCCACAGGCCCCTACTGTGACTTTGGGCAGGTCTGCAGACTCTCTCTCTTTCCTTTTTCTTTCCATGGACTCTACCTAAATTCAGCAATAGGTCAACAGCATCCATTTTATCATGAATTTGATAGGCTAATCATATATTTTTCTAACATACATGCAGCTAAATGTGGAAAGTACTGTCAGCACTTTCCCAGGGGAAGGGACCCAGGCCCAGGGCTGCGAGGTGACTTGCCTGAGGGCACCTAGGTGGTGGCAGGCCCAGGCCCAGAACCGGAGGGGTGTACTGCCTCCAGTCCAGGGCCTTCGAACTTCTCCCCACGGCAGGAGAGGCAGCTACTGAAAGGGGGTGGAGGCGGGGCAGGGCGAGACCGTCACCAGCTGCAGCCACAGCCACCTGCCTCTCTTGGACCTGCGGCGAGTCCCGAGTCTCCATGCATGCCTGCGGAGACCACAGCTCGGCCCAGGCTGCTGCTGGTCCCCAGGCTCCAGACCATGACGACTCGTGTCCGTAATGTGAACAACTGGGACTTTTAAGACTACATATGGCAGAAAGTGTTGTTGCGGTTCCCTTGTCCCTTTACATCCCCTACCCTGGAAGGAGGAAGGGGAAGAGCTGGCTGCAGAAATAAAAGCAGAATGGCACTATCACCAAGTGGTCACTAGATGACGCTGTCTCCCTGAGCAGGTAGAAGGCCGCCAGTCTCCGGTTAGGTCATTCCCGGATCAGGCCACACAGAAACTCCCAGGACACTGTTTCTCCTGCCCCCTCGCCGCTCAGCACCAGCCCCTCGGTGGGCTTGTGCGCCCTCTCCAGCACCTCCCGTAGGTCTGAGGTCCTCCCCTCTCTTCAGCCTGGAACACCAACCCTCTCAGGTTACCAATCTAATTTCCCCTCTAGACTGGCATTTCCTGGGAGACCAAACTGTCCCCGATTATCTGGGACTTTACCAGTGTTAACACTGAAAGCCTCACGTCCCCGGAGACCCCTCAGTCCAGGGAAAATGGGGGAAGTGGGTCACTCTTAACACAATGTGTAGGGAGGGAGTGGGGAAGGGAAGATTTTAAAAAGGCATTTCTTGACCAAAAACGTTTTGGAAATGCTGCAAATTATAACCCCCTCTTTGAGATTCACAATTGCCTTCAAGGCTTCAAGAAGTCTTACAGGCAAGAACTTTTAGCCTCGCTTAACTTTATGTCCCGGGACTATTTGATCACGGAAATCCTTCAGCCTGGCACGGGACCCTATGCTTCCAGGGACACGGTGGGAAACATGGCTCAGGGGGCCTGGCTCCTAGAGCGTCACGCCTGGTCCCCCCACCCTGCCTCCAAGCCAGTTTGAGGATTGGAAAAGACGGGCCAGGGGACACAGAACTTGGCACACTTGCTTCTCAAGGTGGGTCCGGTGGGCCCGCGACTCCGCATTTCTAACAAGCTTCCTGACAGTGTCTATGCTGCTGCTCTGGGCCCACAGTTAGTGTGGAAGCCTCCCCAGACCAGTGGTCCCAGATTCACCCGGAACTTCTCAGCAATGTGAATTCTTGGGCCCCACCCCAGCGGGTTCTTGAGGCCCAGTGCTGGTTCTGATGCCTGCTCTAGTTTGTAAGCAGCTCTAGACCAGTGGTTCTTGGCCCAGTCGCACATTCCATCACTTGGGAAGATTTAAAACATCCCAGGGCTGCACTGTGCACCGGGATTGAGAACTTGACATCCTGAGATGCCGAATTTTCTAAGGCATAAGTTATCAAATGAGCTTTGGTCAGCTTGCTTGAAAAACACTAATATTCACAAATGATCAGAGTGTCTAGGGTCTGGGGGCACGATTCCTAGCCCCAGTAAACCAATGGGGTCCAGTAGGGTCAACAGGCAAATATCACGGAAAAAGAAGAAAAAATACAGGAAATCGAGAAAATATTGGTTGAAGACAAAACGAGGATGGAAGTGAGGCAGGGAAGTAGCTGGGATCAAGGGTCAAAAGAACCAATGCGGCCGTGGGGGCGGGGCCTCCTCACCTCCTCAGCCCATACACGTAACACACGGCCACCGACTCCACCAGGACGATGAGCAGCAGGGACAGGGTGGCGGCGTAGTCGTTGAATATGTCGAACCAGTAGTTGCCGGCCTCCGTGGTGAACACCAGGCCGATGGCACAGTTGACGAGGCACACCAAACCTGGGGACACAAGGTCATCTGCTCACCGGCCTGGGACCCCGCCTGTTCATCCAGTTTTCAATGGGATCTGCGGGCCCACGGACCTGAAGGGGACTTGGTCGAATTGGTTCATCCACGTGGGGTGGAACTGCAGTTGGCATCGGCCTCTCTGAATGTGCCACATGCATGTGTGTGGAGGGTGGGGCAAAGGTGTCCCAAGGAGAGTCCGTGCGAGTCACTGATGTTACTTCACGAAGTGTCCTGCAGGGGCCACAAAGCTCAGTGCAAAACAGAAAGTCGTGGGCATTGCTGTCCCAGGATATGACCTAAGCTGTGGGGCTGTTGCCCTTTAATTCAACAACTCAGCCCCTGAACTCATGGGTTTGATTCTGGCTGGGAGGAGGGACGTCTTGGATGCGGTGAAGTGGTATCATCAAAGGCGGGGGTGGGGGCCACAGGGTCCACAACCCGGTGTCCACCAACAGCAGAATGGGTGGATAAATCATGGTCTGTAGTCTTGTGGTGGATTATTACACAGGTTGGAAAGGGTCAGAGATGGCCGCTTGCAACAATGTAGGTGGACCTCACAGACAGAGCTTAAGTGAAGGAGACAGATACAGAGTACATACTGTGATGTCATTTATATGAAACTCAAGAGCAGGAAAAACAAACCTAAAATGATAGTAATCAGAATAGAGGTGACTTCTGGGAGGCATTTTGACTCGGAAGGGGTGAGAAGGGGCTTTCTGGGGTGCTGGAAATGCTCTGTATCTTGACCAAGTAATGGTTACTTTGGGGGATACATAAGTAAAATTCATTGAGTTTGTGCTTAAGAAACGTACATGGTATAATTTTTATACTTCATTTAAAGACAAAAGCAGGTTCTCTCCTAGCCTGGAAAGCTCTGAGTGCCAGGTTGGTGACTTTGGCCTGTTGCCAAGGTTGGGGTGGCCCCTTCACTTCGCCACGAGCCAGGTGCATGGGGTGATTCACAGGTGCCAAGTCCCAGGTTGCCGGAGACAAGGTGAAGGCCATGGCAGGGCTGCCGTGAGGTTGCCGCAGCCCCTGGGGGCCATATCAACCAGCGTATGGCCCCTAGCTGCTCGCCACCCCACAGCATCCCAGCCCTCCCTGCACCGCCCTTCCTCCACTGGCTGGCACTCTCACCTGAGATGGCCTCCTTGGGCAGGTGGCTGGAAATGACCTTGCTGTCGGTCAGAGGGGTGAGGATGGCCGCTGTGTTCCCCAGCATGCTCCCAATGCCCAGCATCAGCAGCATGAAGAAGTAGAGCACAGACCACATCTGGGGCACTTCCATGTTTTTAATGGCCTCTGTGTAGACGATGAAGACCAGGCCAGTGCCCTGGACTGCCTGCCACGGTGAGAAGAGGCCAGTTACACATCCGAGGGACACTTAAACACTCCCTTAAACACTCCCAATGCTAAGCAACTTGGTGGACCTTGGAACTGGCCAGGAGAAGCCACATCTGAGGCTGGATCTTCCATTTGCAAACCAGCACCTCATGCTTAGCTGGGCTGGATGGAAATGTGAGCTGTCAGGAACCCCTATTTACAAAGTGTGAGGAGGCCTTTCAGTCAACTAGGAACACTGAGCTCCCCTCTCACATAAATTCTGCCCAATCACGTAAGTTCTTGGTACAATATAATAAAACAATGTTTGGATGACTTCTGCTTCCAGTATCATGACTATGAAGTGTTCCGAGGCCTCAGTGGCTGGGAGCTGAGGTGGGATGGTGGAGCCAGAGAAACGAGCTAGAATGGTGGGAGGCTGGAGCGGCTAACAGGCAACCAGGAGGGATAGGGTTGCTCAGGGGCCAGATCCCTATGGTGATAACACTACTATGGAGATACTCAATTGTGGAAACAGAGCCTGGAACTCCTGCTTAAAGACAAGCCCCTGAGGAGGTTTAAAGGGGCCTTGGGCTGGGGAGGCCCCCTGGCTACCAGCAGAAGCAGCAGAAGCAAGCCCTCTCTGAAGGAAAGCTTCCTGACGTAGCCCCACAGGACCACCAGGAATGATCTAGCAGTAAGCTTGCGAACAGAGACGTACAAACCCGTAAGAAGAGAAGTCACTATGAGTGAAGATTTAGCAGGAATAAGAAATAAGATTTAGCACACCTTTCCCCAAGAGTGGCAGATACTGAACTGTCAGATTCAGAATATAGGTCAGGTCCAGATAGTAACTGCACTAGAAGGGGTAACTACTGAACCACTGTGCTGTATATTTGAAACCAATATAAGACTGTATATCAATGATACTTCAATAAAAAAAAGAATATAAATAATCTCAATGGCATACCAACAGAGACAATGGAATTCACCAGCCCTGGGTGCAGACAATAAGGGGGTGATCACTGGTAGAGAATTTTGTTAAAACCTACTAAAGTTGGCTTGCTTTTTGTTGTTATCCTGAACTGACAATTCTCAACAGTGTCAGTGATGAAGCATTCTTCCCCTCAAAGGCAGACTGCTCTCACTCTCCTGCCTATCGCCACCACTGGAGCAGCTACAGATGACATGTTTAAAGAAACGAAAGATAAAATTACTAAGATAAACATATAACAAAAAGTTATTGGAATGAAAAAGCAAACTTGAAAAAAAACAGTGTCTAAAAAATTACTGAATTTAAAGGCTCAATTAACAATTAATACCACTTGCAACTGAAGACAATTAGTGAACTGGGAGATACACCTCAGGAATGAATCATAATGAAGCAAAATCAATCAATAAAAATAGGATAAGATGATGGGAAAAGATAAATGAGAAATTAGTAGACATAGCAGGGTATGACAAGAAGGTTAACATAGGTCTAAATGAAACTTCAAAAGGAGAAAATAGAAAGCAGCAGCAATGATTAAGAGATAATAGGTATGAATTTTCTAAAACTTTTAAGATACATGAATCCATAGATCCAGGAAGCCCAATCTCACCAAAGCCCAGATTGGAAAAATAAAAATACATACATGCTTGGATTGCAGAGGCCAAAGACAAAGGAAAGACAGTAAGAGAAATCCAAAAGGACTGGTGGACTGGGTGCACAGACTGAAAGAATATTTTAACAGCAAAGATTGAAACCAGAATCACCCGGCAAATATCTTCAAAGTGTTGAGAGAAAATAACTGTAAACCTGGAATATTCTACTTGGGAAAATTGACTTTAAAAAGTGGAGGTTAAATGTAAACATGTACATGCAAACAAAACCGGAGAAAATTTATTGCCAAGAAGCCTGTTGTAAAGGAATGAATCTTAAGGGAGAAAAAAAATCCCAGAAGACAGCTGGGATGCAAGAAGAAATGATGGACAAACCAGATGGCAAACATCAGGTAAATACAAATACTGTCATACAGAATAACAGTAGCATCCAATTTATGGGTTTCAGAAGACAGAACCAAACAAAAATGGTATTTAAGGCAAGAAGGATGAATGAAAGTGTTCTAAATACCTTATACTGTTTAGGGAAGAATATATTTTTAATTTTTGGAGTTTGTTAAGTTAAATATGCATAGGAAAATTTCAAGAAAAGAAATAGAATATACAAATTCCAAATGGTAGAGAATAAAGTGGAGTGGATGGGGGCAGGGGGTTAAGAACAAACACAACAGAAAAAAAGTCTAAATAAATCAATAACCACATAATTCTTGGATGTTCAGCCAAGCTCAAAAGTAAGTGAGGAAGACTCCCAGGTGCCAAAAACAAAAAGGAAATTTGAAATGAGACTTTTGAACAGGAGCTGAAGCCAAAAGCCCTCATGGGTCACCTGAATGGGATCTAGGCCTTAAGCCTGGGGCTTGGGGGCTGGGCATCTGATTCCTGCCCAGGGAGGGAGGCTCATGCCACGGGCTGGTGTAAGCAGGGAGCCAGGAGAAACAAACTGTTGCCTCACCCATGAAATGACCTAGAATGGCTCCACCCATGAGACAAAGTGCCAAACAATCTCCAGCTAACTTGCTGGCAGCCAGAGCTATGGACCTTCACTATTCCTTATTCTTGAAAAGTATTCTTTCCAGACATTCTGTAGAAGTAGTCTCTAGAAGTATTTACATTAAATGTAAGAATTAGGCAAATATGCTCACTCTTATTTCCACTTCCATTGTGCTAGAAGTCCTAGCAAATACAATAAGAAAAAAGGAATAAAATACAAGGATTTTTAAAAATGCAAATTATATCTGCAAATGATATAAGAGTTTACAGAGAAAACTGAAGCAAATATGTAGACAAATACTGAGAATTAATAAGAGAATTGATCAAGGTTGCTAGATAAAAGATCAATATACAAAAATCTTTAGCTTTCTTTCACAACAAAAATAAACAATGATAGAAATAGGAAAAAAGACACCTTTCACAATAACAAAAGATTAAGTTACCTAGATATAAAGTTAATGAAAGATGTGCCAAGATATTCATGGAAAAAACTAGTTGAAGAATATAAAAGAAGAGCTGAGTGAATGATGAGATAAAGCATATTCCTAAATCAAAAGTCACAGTTGAAAAAATATTAATTTTCCCCAAATTACATTACAAAATCAATGCAATTCTAATAAAAATTCCTAAAGGGATTTCCCTCTAACGGAATCTGTCAAATTGACCCTAAAATTAATGTGTAAAAAATAAAAGTTCCCAGGAGAGACTCAAGATGGCAGCATGAGTAGGGCGGCGGAAATCTCCTCCCAAAACCATATATATTTTTGAAAACACAACAAACACAACTATGCCTAACAGAGAGACCGGAAGATACAGTTCAACAGCCAGGCTACATCTACATCTGTGAGAACTCAGCATCTCACGAAAAGGGTAAGATACAAGCCGTGACCCAGTGGGACCCAAGCACTCCCCACACCCCAGCTCACCGGCGGGAGGAAAGGAGTCGGAGTGGGGAGGGAGTGGAAGCACAGGGCTGCTAAATAATCAGCCCTAGTAATCTGCACTGGGAGCACAGACACACACTGCATGGTGTACTGGATATTAGAGAAATGGAAAAGTAAAATCCAAGACTGAGACTGCAAGTGGGTCCCCACAGCTGGCTCCCCTGAGTCAAAAGAAAAGTGGGTGCTTTAAAAGTCTTAAAGGGACAAGGGTTTAACAGGTGGACAAAATCGTCCCGGCACACTCAGCCCAGCAGGCTGGGAATCCTAAGGAACTTCAGGTGCCCTATTGTCTTGGGTGGCAATGCAGCTTTAAAGCCCCTCATGGCAATAAGAAGCCTGCCATTCATTCCCCCTGGCTGGTGCTGCAACCAAACTGGCTGCCCCACCACAGCGGTGGAGGAGCTGGAGAGTGGCCCTGCCCACAGCAACCACACAGAGTCTCCTTCCAGCGCAAAGCCACCTGAGACAGACCCAGAGGCAGCCGCCAGTGCACAGCTGCCCGGCACAGACAGAGGAAGCAGGGGCAAGGCACAAAGAGGTGCCGTTCTCGCAGGAGAGCACACCCGGCCTGCCTGCCACTCCCTGCAGGGCTCTGGGCTATTCCAAGGAGTGCCCCACCCACAGCAGCTCAGGGCATTAACCCAGAGGCTGCTCCTGGTGTGTGGGTAACTGACACAGGCAGCGGAGAAGGGCAAGGTGGCCAGCAAGTAGGAAGGGACTTTGTACTCCCAGCTGACACACGTGCCACCTGCCTACGACTACCTCTATCACCATGAAAAGGCAGAAGAATCTGGTCCAGTCAAGAATCACTCAGACCAGGGCCTGGTGAGATAGAAATAACCAATCTTCCTGAAAAAGAATTCAAAATAAAGGTCATAACCATGTTCATGAACCTACAGAGAAATAAGCAAGAGCTAAGGGATGAAGTCTGGAAGGAGACAACAGAAATGAAACAATCTCTGGAAGGACTTAAGAGCAGACTGGATGAGGTGCAAGAGACTGTTAATGGAATAGAAATCAGAGAACAGGAATACAGAGAAGCTGGGGCAGAGAGAGATAAAAGGATCTCCAGGAATGAAAGAATATTAAGAGAACTGTGTGACTAATCCAAATGGAACAATATTCACATTATAAGCATACCAGAAGAAGAAGAAGAAGAAGAGAGAAAAAGGGATAGAAAGTGTCTTTGAAGAAATAATTGCTGAAAATTTCCCCACACTGGGGGAGGAAATAGTCTCGCAGATCATGGAAGCCCACAGATCTCCCAACACAAGGGACCCAAGGAGGACAACACCAAGACATATAATAATTAAAATGGCAAAGATCAAAGATAAAGACAGAGTATTAAAGGCAGCCAGAATCTTACTACACTGATGGGCAGTGACTGCATTGGGGCATGGGTGGGGACTTGATAATATGGGTAAATGTAGTAACCACATTGTTTTTCATGTGAAACCTTTATAAGAGAGTATATCAATCATACCTTAATAAAAATAAGAATAAATAAATAAATAAAGGCAGCCAGGGAGATAAAAAAGATCACCTACAAAGGAAAACCCATCAGGCTATCATCAGACTTCTCAACAGAAACCTTACAGGCTAGAAGATAATGGTATGATATATTTAATGCAATGAAACAGAAGGGCCTTGAACCAAGAATACTGTATACAGCATGATTATCATTTAAATATGAAGGAGGGATTAAACAATTCCCAGACAAGTAAAAGTTGAGGGAATTTCCCTCCCACAAACAACCTCTACAGGATATTATAAAGGGAATGCTCTAGATAGAAGTACTCCTAAGGCTAAATAGATGTCACCAGAGAAAATAAAACCACACCAAAGAAAGCAGACCAAACAAATACTAACTAAAGGCAAAAAATAAAATCAATTATTCACAAAAGCAGTCAATGGAAACACAAAAGAGTACAGAATAAAACACCTAACATACAAAGAGTGGAGGAGGAAGAATACGAATGCAGAGAAATAAAGAATCATCAGACTGTGTTTATAATAGCATAGTAAGTGAGTTAAAGTTAGAAGGTTAGATTGTAAAGAAGCTACCCTTGAACCTTTGGTAACAATGAATCCAAAGCCTGCAATGGCAACAAGTACACATCTATCAATAATCAGCCTAAATGTAAATCGACTGAATGCACCAATCAAAAGACACAGAGTAATAGAATGGATAAAAAAGCAAGACCAATCTATATGTTGCTTACAAGTGACTCACCTCAAACCCAAAGACATACACAGACTAAAAGTGAAGGGATGGAAAAAGGGATGGAAAAAGATATTTCATGCAAACAATAGGGAGAAAAAAGCAGGTGTTACAGTACTTGTATCAGACAAAATACAATTCAAAACAAAGAAAGTAACAAGACACAAAGAAGGATATTACAAATGATAAAGGGGGCAGTCAAACAAGAGGATATAACCATTATAAATATATATGCAACCAATACAGGAGCAACGACTATGTGAAACAAATGCTAACATAATTAAAGGAAGAAATAGAATACAATGCATTCATTCTAGGAGACTTCAACACACCACTCACTACAAAGGACAGATCCACCAGACAAAATAAGCAAGGACACAAGGGAATGAACAAACACACTAGAACAGATGGACCTAATAGACATCTACAGAACTCTACACCCAAAAGCAGCAGAATATACATTCTTCTCAAGTGCACATGGAACATTTTCTAGAATAGACCACATACTAAGACCTAACATACAAAGAGTGGAGGAGGAAGAATAAGAATGCAGAGAAATAAAGAATCATCAGACTGTGTTTATAATAGCATAGTAAGTGAGTTAAAGTTAGAAGGTTAGATCGTAAAGGGCCACAAAAAGAACCTCAGTAAATTCAGAAACGTTGAAATTATACCAGCCAACTTCTTAGACCACAAAGGTATAAAACTAGAAATAAATTGTACAAAGAAAGCAAAAAGGCTCACAAACACATGGAGGCTTAACAACATGCTCCTAAATAATCAATGGACCAATGACCAAATTAAAACAGAGATCGAGCAATATATAGAGACAAATGACAATGACAGCACAAAGCCCCAACTTCTGTGGGATGCAGTGAAGGCAGTTCTAAGAGGAAAGTATATAGCAATCCAGGCATATTTAAAGAAGGAAGAACAATCCCAAATGAATAGTCTAAAGTCACAATTATTGAAACTGGAAAGAGAAGAACAAGTGAGGCCCAAAGTCAGTAGAAAGAGGGAAATAATAAAGATCAGAGAAGAAATAAATAAAATTGAGAAGAATAAAACAATAGAAAAAAAATCAATGAAACCAAGAGCTGGTTCTTTGGGAAAATAAACAAAATAAATAAGCCTCTAGCCAGACTTATTAAGAGAAAAAGAGAATCTATACACATAAACAGAATCAGAAATGAGAAAGGAAAAATCACAACGGACCCCACAGAAATACAAAGAATTATTAGAGAATAATATGAAAACCTACATGCTAACAAGCTGGAAAATCGAGGAGAAATGGACAACTTCCTAGAAAAATACAACCTTCCAAGACTGACCAAGGAAGAAACAGATATTTCATGCAATTACCTAAATCTAAACAGACCAATTACCAGCAATGAAATTGAATCGGTAATCAAAAAACTACCCAAGAAGAAAACACCTAGGCCAGATGGATTCCCCACTGAATTTTATCAGACATATAGAGAAGACATAACACCCATTCTCCTTAAAGTTTTCCAAAAAATAGAAGAGGGGGGGGAATACTTCCAAACTTATTCTTGAAGTAGTAGCACTGTAATAACAAAACCAGGCAAAGACCCCATCAAAAAAGAAAATTACAGACCAATATCCCTGATGAACATAGATGCAAAAATACTCAACAAAATTTTAGCAAACTGAATTCAAAAATACATCAAGAGGATCATACACCATGACCAAGTGGGATTCATCTCAGGGATGCAAGGATGGTACAACATTTGAAAATCCATCAACATCATCCACTACATCAACAAAAAGAAGGACAAAAACCACACGATCATCTCCATAGACACTGAAAAAGCATTCGACAAAATTCAACATCCATTCATGATAAAAACTCTCAACAAAATGGGTATAGAGGGCAAGTACCTCAACATAATAAAGGCCATATATGACAAATCCACAGCCAACATCATACTTAACAGCGAGAAGCTGAAAGCTCTTCATCTAACATTGGGAACAAGACAGGGATGCCCACTCTCCCCACTGTTATTCAACATAGTACTGGAGGTCCTAGCCAGGGCAATCGGACAACACAAAGAAATACAAGGCATCCAGATTAGTAAAGAAGAAGTCAAATTGTCACTATTTGCAGATGACATGATATTGTACATAAAAAACCCTAAAGATGGAGGCGGAGCCAACATGGTGGCGTGAGTAGGACAGTGGGAATCTCCTCCCAAAAACATATATACTTTTGAAAATACAACAAACACAACTAGCCCTAAAAGAGAGACCAGAAGACGCAGGACAGTGGCCAGACTGCAGCTACACCAGCGAGAACCCAGCGACAGGTGAAAGGGGTAAGATACAAGCCCCGGACTGCGGGACCCGAGCGCCCCTCCCCCCAGCTCCTGGCGGGAGAAGAATAGGCAGAGTGGGAGGGAGACGGAGGCCAGGACTGCTGAACACCCAGCCCCAGCCATCCGGGCCAGAGCGCAGACACAGTACATGCCCAGGGGGCCCTGGATACTGGGGGAACAGGGAGTAAGACCTCTGAGCGGGTGCTGAAGCTGATGCCCCTGTGACAAAGAAAAGCGGGGGCTTTTTGAAAGTCTTAAAGGGATAGGGACTTAACAGCTTGATGGAAACAACCCAGGTCAGAGTACAGCAGCTGGAAATTACAGGGAAAACCGGGTGCACTAACCCCCTGGGCAACAGCTCTGAGACCCCTCACGGAGGCAAACAGTCAAGCAGCCCCCCCATCCATTACCCCACCGGGCGCTGCGAAAGCAGAGATGCAGCCTGAGACAAATTCCTCCCACAGAAAGGGAAATTTCTCCCTTCCGGCCAGGCAAGACACAAAGACCCAGTCTACACGCAATTACCCAACACAAGCCACTAGGGGTCGCAGTTGTCCCAGTAAAGGAAGGCCAGTAGCAAGTGAAAATTTTGGCCCTCCCAGCTGACAGTCAATAGCACCTGTCAACATGAAAAGGCAAAAAAATATGATCCAGACAAGACTAACCCAGACAGCTTCGGCATCTGCTACATCTTCCCCTGAGAAGGAATCTGGGGAGATAGATTTAGCCAGTCTACCTGAAAAAGAATTCAAAACAAAAGTCATAACCATGCTGATGGACTTGCAGAGAAATATGCAAGAACTAAGGAAGGAGAATTCAGAAATAAAACAAGCTCTGGAAGGACTTCAAAACAGAATGGACGAGATGCAAGAGACCATTAATGGACTAGAAAACAGAGAACAGGAACGCAGAGAAGCTGATGCAGAGAGAGATAAAAGGATCTCCAGGAATGAAAGAATTTTAAGAGAGCTGAGTGATCAATCTAAAAGGAATAATATAAGAATCATAGGCATTCCAGAAGAAGTAGAGAGAGAAAAGGGGATAGAAAATGTCTTTGAAGAAATAATTGCTGAAAATTTCCCCAAACTAGGGGAAGAAATGGCCTCTCAGACCACAGAGGTACACAGAACTCCCATGACAAGGGATCCAAGGAGGGCAACACCAAGACACATAATAATTAAAATGGCAAAGATCAAAGACAAGGACAAAGTATTACAAGCAGCCAGAGAGAAAAAAAAGGTTACCTACAAAGGAAAACCCATCAGGCTATCATCAGACTTCTCAACAGAAACCCTACAGGCCAGAAGAGAATGGCATGATATACTTAATGCAATGAAACAGAAGGGCCTTGAACCAAGGATACTGTATCCAGCACGAATATCATTTAAATATGAAGGAGGGATTAAACAATTCCCAGACAAGCAAAAGTTGAGGGAATTTGCCTCCCACAAACCACCTCCACAGGGCATCCTACAGGGACTGCTCTAGATGGGAGCACTCCTAAAAAGAGAACACAACAAAACACCCAACATATGAAGAAGGGAGGAGGAGGAATAAGAAGGGAGAGAAATAAAGAATCATCAGACTGTGTTTATAATAGCTCAACAAGCGAGTTAAGTTAGACAGTAAGACAATAAAGAAGCTAACCCTAAACCTTTGGTAACCACAAACTTAAAGCCTGCAATGGCAATAAATTCATACCTTTCAATAATCACCCTAAATGTAAATGGACTGAATGCACCAATCAAAAGACACAGAGTAATAGAATGGATAAAAAAGCAAGATCCATCCATATGCTGCTTACAAGAGACTCACCTCAAACCCAAAGACGCGCACAGACTTAAAGTCAAGGGATGGAAAAAGATATTTCAAGCAAACAACAGAGAGAAGAAAGCAGGTGTTGCAATTCTGGTATCAGACAAAACAGACTTCAAAATAAAGAAAGTAACAAAAGACAAAGAAGGACATTACATAATGATAAAGGGCTCAGTCCATCAAGAGGATATAACCATTATAAATATATATGCACCCAATACAGGAGCACCAACATACCTGAAACAAATATTAATAGAACTAAAGGAGGAAATAGAATGCAATGCATTCAATCTAGGAGACTTCAACACACCACTCACTCCAAAGGACAGATCCACCAGACAGAAAATAAGTAAGGACACAGAGGCACTGAACAACACATTAGAACAGATGGACCTAATAGACATCTACAGAACTCTACATCCAAAAGCAACAGGATACACGTTCTTCTCAAGTGCACATGGAACATTCTCCAGAATAGACCACATACTAGGACACAAAAAGAGCCTCAGTAAATTCCAAAACATTGAAATCCTACCAACCAACTTTTCAGACCACAAAGGCATTAAACTAGAAATAAACTGTTCAAAGAAAGCAAAAAGGCAAACAAACACATGGAGGCTAAACAACACGCTCCTAAATAATGAATGGATCAATGACCAAATCAAAATGGAGATCCAGCAATATATGGAAACAAATGACAACAACAACACTAAGCCCCAACTTCTGTGGGACACAGCAAAAGCAGTCTTAAGAGGAAAGTATATAGCAATCCAAGCATATTTAAAAAAGGAAGAGCAATCCCAAATGAACGGTCTAATGTCACAACTATTGAAATTGGAAAAAGAAGAACAAATGAGGCCTAAGGTCAGCAGAAGGAGGGACATAATAAAGATCAGAGAAGAAATAAATAAAATTGAGAAGAATAAAACAATAGCAAAAATCAATGAAACCAAGAGCTGGTTCTTCGAGAAAATAAACAAAATAGATAAGCCTCTAGCCAGACTTATTAAGAGGAAAAGAGAGTCAACACAAATCAACAGTATCAGAAATGAGAAAGGAAAAATCACGACGGATCCCGCAGAAATACAAAGAATTATTAGAGACTACTATGAAAACCTATATGCTAACAAGCTGGGAAACCTAGGAGAAATGGACAACTTCCTAGAAAAATACAACCTTCCAAGACTGACACAAAAAGAAACAGAAAATCTAAACAGACCTATTACCAGCAACGAAATTGAAGCGGTAATCAAAAAACTACCAAAGAACAAAACCCCCGGGCCAGATGGATTTACCTCGGAATTTTATCAGACATACAGGGAAGACATAATACCCATTCTCCTTAAAGTTTTCCAAGAAATAGAAGAGGAGGGGATACTCCCAAACTCATTCTATGAAGCTAACATCACCTTAATACCAAAACCAGGCAAAGACACCACCAAAAAAGAAAACTACAGACCAATATCCCTGATGAACGTAGACGCAAAAATACTCAACAAAATTTTAGCAAACCGAATTCAAAAATACATCAAAACCATCGTACACCATGACCAAGTGGGATTCATCCCAGGGATGCAAGGATGGCACAACATTCGAAAGTCCATCAATATCATCCACCACATCAACAAAAAGAAAGACAAAAACCACATGATCATCTCCATAGATGCTGAAAAAGCATTTGACAAAGTTCAACATCCATTCATGATAAAAACTCTCAGCAAAATGGGAATAGAGGGCAAGTACCTCAACATAATAAAGGCCATCTATGAAAAACCCACAGCCAACATTATATTGAATAGCGAGAAGCTGAAAGCATTTCCTCTGAGACTGGGAACTAGACAGGGATGCCCACTCTCCCCACTGTTATTTAACAAGGTACTGGAGGTCCTAGCCACGGCAATCAGACAAAACAAAAAAATACAAGGAATCCAGATTGGTAAAGAAGAAGTCAAACTGTCACTATTTGCAGATGACATGATACTGTACATAAAAACCCTAAAGACTACACCCCAGAACTACTAGAACTGATATCAGAATACAGCAAAGTTGCAGGATACAAAATCAACACACAGAAATCTGTGGCTTTCCTATATACCAACAATGAACCAACAGAAAGAGAAATCAGGAAAACAACTCCATTCACAATTGCATCAAAAAAAATAAAATACCTAGGAATAAACCTAACCAAAGAAGTGAAAGACTTATATTCTGAAAACTACAAGTCACTCTTAAAAGAAATTAAAGGGGACACTAACAGATGGAAACGCATCCCATGCTCATGGCTAGGAAGAATTAATATCGTCAAAATGGCCACCGTGCCCAAAGCAATATACAGATTTGATGCAATCCCTATGAAACTACCAGCAACATTCTTCAATGAACTGGAACAAAAAATTCAAAAATTCATATGGAACCACCAAAGACCCCGAATAGCCAAAGCAATCCTGAGAAAGAAGAATAAAGTAGGGGGGATCTCACTTCCCAACTTCAAGCTCTATTATAAAGCCATAGTAATCAAGACAATTTGGTACTGGCACAAGAACAGAGCCACAGACCAATGGAACAGACTAGACAATCCAGACATTAACTCAGACATATATGGTCAATTAATATTTGATAAAGGAGCCATGGACATACAATGGCGAAATGACAGTCTCTTCAACAGATGGTGCTGGCAAAACTGGACAGCTACATGTAGGAGAATGAAACTGGACCATCGTCTAACCCCATATACAAAAGTAAACTCAAAATGGATCAAAGACCTGAATGTAAGTCATGAAACCATTAAACTCTTGGAAGAAAACATAGGCACAAACCTCTTAGACATAAACATGAGTGACCTCTTCTTGAACATATCTCCCTGCGCAAGGAAAACAACAGCAAAAATGAACAAGTGGGACTATATTAAGCTGAAAAGCTTCTGTACAGCAAAAGACACCATCAATAGAACAAAAAGGAACCCTACAGTATGGGAGAATATCTTTGAAAATGACACATCCGATAAAGGCTTGACGTCCAGAATATATAAAGAGCTCACATGCCTCAACAAACAAAAAACAAATAACCCAATTAAAAAATGGGCAAAGGAACTGAACAGACGGTTCTCCAAAAAAGAAATACAGATGGCCAACAGACACATGAAAAGATGCTCCACATCGCTAATTATCAGAGAAATGCAAATTAAAACTACAATGAGGTATCACCTCACACCAGTAAGGATGGCTGCCATCCAAAAGACAAACAACAACAAATGTTGGTGAAGCTGGGGCGAAAGGGGAACCCTCCTACACTGCTGGTGGGAATGTAAACTTGTTCAACCATTGTGGAAAGCAGTATGGAGGTACATCAAAATGCTCAAAACAGACATACCATTTGACCCAGGAATTGCACTCCTAGGAATTTACCCTAAGAATGCAGCAATCAAGTATGAGAAAGACCAATGTACCCCTATGTTTATCGCAGCACTATTTACAATAGCCAAGAATTGGAAGCAACCTAAATGTCCATCGATAGATGAATGGATAAAGAAGATGTGGTACATATACACAATGGAATACTACTCAGCCATAAGAAAAGGGCAAATCCAACCATTTGCAGCAAAATGGATGGAGCTGGAGGGTATTTTGCTCAGTGAAACAAGCCAAGCAGAGAAAGAGAAATACCAAATGATTTCACTCATCTGTGGAATATAAGAACAAAGGAAAAACTGAAGGAACAAAACAGCAGCAGAATCACAGAACTCAAGAATGGACTAACAGGTACCAAAGGGAAAGGGACTGGGGAGGATGGGTGAGTAGGGAGGGATAAGGGGGGGCAGAAAAAGAGCGGTATTAAGATTAGCATCCATAGCGGGGTGGGAGAAAGGGGAGGGCTGTACAACACAGAGAAGACAAGTAGTGATTCTACAACAGGTTGCTACGCTGATGGACAGTGACTGTTAAGGAGTATATAGGGGGGACCTGGTATAGGGGAGAGCCTAGTAAACAAAGTATTCGTCATGTAAGTGTAGATTAATGATTAAAAAAAAAAATGCAGTTCCTATGTGGTGACCTCTAATGAGTTCTACACAATGATATAAAGGACATATAAAAGTGTAGGCAAAGGGTCTGTTTGTGTTTATACAGAGGATCCAAGCCTAATTTGGCTACCCCGAAAATGAACTAAGATACGATATGAAAAAGAACTTTCAACATCAGCACTCTCGGGAAGACTCATGACAGAAGATGATCAGGAAAAAAAAAAAAACTTCAACAAAGATCCACGCACTGTCACAGGTGTAGATGCACTCATCCCACCAGTTCCTGGACTTGCCATGGGAAAGATGAAGGAGATACCTAAGCTGGCCTGTGCATACAGTAAAACAAATATTGGACTGGATCTATACTGTTGGAACTCAACCAAGAATTAGGAGAAGTGCAAATTGTAGCACTCCAAAATCTTACAACCACAGACTATTTATCGTTAAAAGAACATATGGGATATGAACAGTCCCCAGGAATGGGGTGTTCTAGTTTATCTGAATTCTCTCAGACTGTTTAAGTTCAGTTGGACAATATCCACCATATCATAGATAAGTTTTCACAAATGCCTAAGGTGCCTAACTGGTTTTGTTGGTTTCACTGGAGATGGCTGGTAATTACAGGTATGCTTTGGTTAGGTAACTATATTCCTATTATGTTAATGTGTGTGCACAATTTAATTAGTCATTTAAAACCTATCCATGCTGAAGTTACTCTACAAGAAGATATGTCAAAGAAATAATCAATCTTCCCAGGTTTTCTTCTGCCTGCTACTTCTATAGCTTTTCTTCTTCCTACCTAATCACAACCTTTAAATAGAACTCGTGCCACATGTCGAATTCACCGAGTATCATAATTCTTCCAAGTGGTAAAGATACCTCAAGACAGATGCTGGGCATAGAAGCCACAGGGCATAAATATGCAAAGAAGTAAAAAGCTAACCTTTTCAAACAATAAGGCTTCTCTCTCACTTACCAACTTCACATTTCCCTGTATGGCCCCGGAAGATGACTGGTTAGCCAGAGACGGGTATGATTCCTCAAGGGAGGAACAACCTAAGACAGGCACAGTCGCAGGGGGGCCATCAGGTGAGAAATTGGGGAGCAGCAGAGGTGAGGCTTAGAACCTCCCCCCTCATATTCTGAGAGAAATCTTCTGCATACATGGATGTTTATTGCCCTGGTCTAGCTCGGATTAACACATAGTCTACAGGCACACACCTGATCATCTACATTTGCTCTCTTACAACACTAAACTCTGTTTTCTACCTTTATCTTGTATCTACCTACCACTTCAGCATTTTATTAAAAATAATAATAATAGAGAAATGTGGTATCCACATATAAATCAAGTTTAAAAATCAAATGAATATTCATATTTGAACTGACTGTGTATAGTTCATAATGCATGAGCAAAACCGAAAGCTTCTGTGATGACTGCCCTTGCACTGTTCACCATGTAACTTATTCACTATGTAAGAATTTGTTCGTTATGCATCAGAAGATTGGAGACTGACGAAAATTAGGCTTGGGGTGGATTAATGATTGTGCAATGAGTAATGACCCGCCTATACAGAAATTTATTGTGGTTAACAACTATTTGATCAATAAATATGAGAGATGCCCTCACAAAAAAAAAAATATATATATATATATATAAACACACTTCCAATTGTAAAATAAATAAGTAACCGGGATTTAATGTATAGCATAAGGAATATAGTCAAAATATTGTAACAACTTGGTATGGTGATAGCTGGTACCTAGAATTATCATGTATATAAATGTTGAATCACTGTGTTGTACACATGAAACTAATGTAATGCAATGCTGTTGTCAACTACCCTTCAATAAAAAAATAAAAAAAATAAAAATAAAATAAAATAAAATAAAACCCTAAAGACTCCACTCCAAAACTACTAGAACTAATATCTGAATTCAGCAAATTTGCAGGATACAAAATTAATACACAGAAATCTGTTGGTTTCCTATACATTAACGATGAACTAGCAGAAAGAGAAATCAGGAAAACAATTCCATTCACAACTGCATCAAAAAGAATAAAATACCTAGGAATAAACCTAACCAAGGTAGTGAAAGACATATACCCTAAAAACTACAAGACACTCTTAAGAGAAATTAAAGATGACACTAATAAATGCAAACTCACCCCATGCTCTTGACTAGGAAGAATTAATATTGTCAAAATGGCCATCCTGCCTAAAGCAATCTGCAGATTCAAGGCAATCCCTATCAAAATACCAACAGCATTCTTCAACCAACTGGAACAGATAGTTCTAAAATTCAGATGGAACCACCAAAGACCCCAAATAGCCAAAGCAATCCTGAGAAGGAAGAATAAAGTGGGTGGGATCTCGCTTGCCAACTTCAAGCTCTACTACAAAGCCACAGTAATCAAAACAATTTGGTACTGGCATAAGAACAGACCAACAGAGTAGTGGAACAAAATATAGTCCAGATATTAACCCAAACATATATGGTCAGCTAATATATGATAAAGGAGCCATGGACATACAATGGGGAAATGACATCCTCTTCAACAGCTGGTATTGGCAAAACTGGACAGCTACATGTAAGAGAATGAAACTGGATTATTGTCTAACCCCACACACAAAAGTAAACTCAAACTGGATCAAAGACCTGAAGGTAAGTCATGAAACCATAAAACTCTTAGTAAAAAACATAGGCAAAAATCTCTTGGACATAAACATGAGCAACTTCTTTATGAACATATCTCCCTGGGCAAGGGAAACAAAAGCAAAAATGAGCAAGTGGGACTATATCAAGGTGAAAAGCTTCTGTACAGCAAAGGACACCATAATAGAACAGAAGGGCATCCTACAGTATGGGAGAATATATTCATAAATGACAGATCTGATAAGGGTTGACATCCAAAATATATAAAGAGCTCACGCACCTCAAGAAACAAAAAGCAAATAACCCAATTAAAAAATGGGCACAGAATCTGAACAGACAGTTCTCCAAAGAAGAAATTCAGATGGCCAACAGGCACATGAAAAGATCCTCCACATCGTAATCATCAGAGAAATGCAAATTAAAACCACAATGAGATATCACCTCACACCAGTAAGAATGGCTACCATCCAAAAGACAAACAACAACAAATGTTGGTGATGTTGTGGAGAAAGGGGAACCCTCCTTCACTGCTGGTGGGAATGTAAATTAGTTCAACCATTGTGGAAAGCAGTATGGAGGTTCCTCAGAAAACTCAAAATAGAAATACCATTTGACCCAGGAATTCCACCCTAGGAATTTACCCTAAGAATGGAGCTACCCAGTTTAAAAAAGACAGATTCACCCCTATGTTTATCGCAGCACTATTTACAATAGCCAAGAAATGGAAGCAACCTAGGTGTCCATCAGTAGATGAATGGATAAAGAAGATGTGGTACATATACACAAAGGAATATTATTCAGCCATAAGAAGAAAACAAATCCTACCATTTGCAACAACATAGATGGAGCTAGAGGGTATTATGCTCAGTGAAATAAGCCAGGTGGAAAAAGACAAGTATCAAATGATTTCACTAATCTGTGGAGCATAAGAACAAAGAAAAAAACTGAAGGAACAAAACAGCAGCAGAGTCACAGAACCCAAAAATGGACTAACAGTTACCAAAGGGAAAGGGACTGGGGACGGTGGGTGGGAAGGGAGGGATAAGGGGGAAAAAAGGGGGCATTACTATTAGCAGACATAATGTAGGGGAGGGGCAAGGGGAGGGCTGTACAACACAGAGAAGACAAGTAGTGATTCTACAGCATCTTACTATGCTGATGGACAGTGACTCTAATGGGGTATGTTGGGGTACTTGGTGATGGGGGGAGTCTAGTAAACATGATGTTCCTCATGTAATTGTAGATTAATGATACCAAAAAAAAATTAAAAAGTTTTCAGCATAGTAAAGGTAATTCTATAAAATATTAAAAGTGATTTTAGTAGCAAAAAATACAGTAGCAAAAAAATTTTTTTTAAGACACCAAAATGTGTATTAGTAAGGGAATGGATAAATAAACTGGGGTATATTTGCATGATGAAATAAAATGCAGCACTTAAAATGACTGAATGAGACTCCATATGTGTTATGATCAGATCTTGAAAATAAAATGTTGAATGAGAAAGATATCTCCCAGGACCATTTATTTCCATGTAAAAAGTGACGACAAAAGAATAATGTTATTTAAGAATATGGGTAATAAAAATGTCAAAATGTAGGTTCTTGCCCCTGGTGAGCAGGGAAAACTTGGGGCAGGTGACAAAGGGCACTTTAACTTGGTCTCTGAAATGTTATTTTCCTTTAGATAAAAAAATCTGAGCCCCAAATGACAAAATGTTTAGAGTTATTCATTTAAGGGGGTAGATATATGGGTGCTTGTTGTATTATTCCTTATACTTTCCTGTATTTTTAAAACTTAAAAAGAGAAAACGAAAAGGAAGAAAGGAAATGGAGACCCCAAAGTATCTGCAATCTTAACAAAGATTTCTGTGCAGGGTCTGGGGAGAATGGTGGTCAGGAGCCCCTCGTCCTCTAAGAGGTGCAGGAAAACTAATTCAGAATGTTCCCTGACGGCGGAGCCAACATGGCGGCGTGAGTAGGACAGTGGGAATCTCCTCCCAAAAACATATATACTTTTGAAAATACAACAAACACAACTAGCCCTAAAAGAGAGACCAGAAGACGCAGGACAGTGGCCAGACTGCAGCTACACCAGTGAGAACCCAGCGACTGGTGAAAGGGGTGAGATACAAGCCCCGGCCCGGCGGGACCCGAGCGCCCCTCCCCCCAGCTCCCGGCGGGAGAAGAGCAGGCAGAGCGGGAGGGAGACGGAGCCCAGGACTGCCGAACACCCAGCCCCAGCCATCCGGGCCAGAGCGCAGACACAGTACATGCCCAGGGGGCCCTGTATACTGGGAGAACAGGGGGTAAGACCTCAGAGCGGGTGCTGAAGCTGATGCCCCTGTGACAAAGAAAAGCGGGGGCTTTTTGAAACTCTTAAAGGGACAGGGACTTAACAGCTTGACGGAAACAACCCAGGTCACAGTACAGCAGCTGGAAATTACAGGGAAAACCGGGTGCACTAACCCCCTGGGCAACAGCTCTGAGACCCCTCACGGAGGCAAACAGTCAAGCAGCCCCCCCATCCATCACCCCACCGGGCGCTGCGAAAGCAGAGAAGCAGCCTGAGACAAATTCCGCCCACAGAAAGGGAAATTTCTCCCTCCCGGCCAGGCAAGACACAAAGACCCACTCTACACGCAATTACCCAACACAAGCCACTAGGAGTCGCAGTTGCCCCAGTAAAGAAAGGCCAGTAGTAAGTGAAAATTTTGGCCCTCCCAGCTGACAGTCAATAGCACCTGTCAACATGAAAAGGCAAAAAAATATGATCCAGACAAGACTAACCCAGACAGCTTCGGCATCTGCTACATCTTCCCCTGAGAAGGAATCTGGGGAGATAGATTTAGCCAGTCTACCTGAAAAAGAATTCAAAACAAAAGTCATAACCATGCTGATGGACTTGCAGAGAAATATGCAAGAACTAAGGAAGGAGAATTCAGAAATAAAACAAGCTCTGGAAGGACTTCAAAACAGAATGGACGAGATGCAAGAGACCATTAATGGACTAGAAAACAGAGAACAGGAACGCAGAGAAGCTGATGCAGAGAGAGATAAAAGGATCTCCAGGAATGAAAGAATTTTAAGAGAGCTGAGTGATCAATATAAAAGAAATAATATAAGAATCATAGGCATTCCAGAAGAAGTAGAGAGAGAAAAGGGGATAGAAAATGTCTTTGAAGAAATAATTGCTGAAAATTTCCCCAAACTAGGGGAAGAAATGGCCTCTCAGACCACAGAGGTACACAGAACTCCCATGACAAGGGATCCAAGGAGGGCAACACCAAGACACATAATAATTAAAATGGCAAAGATCAAAGACAAGGACAAAGTATTACAAGCAGCCAGAGAGAAAAAAAAGGTTACCAACAAAGGAAAACCCATCAGGCTATCATCAGACTTCTCAACAGAAACCCTACAGGCCAGAAGAGAATGGCATGATATACTTAATGCAATGAAACAGAAGGGCCTCGACCCAAGACTACTGTATCCAGCACGAATATCATTTAAATATGAAGGAGGGATTAAACAATTCCCAGACAAGCAAAAGTTGAGGGAATTTGCCTCCCACAAACCACCTCTACAGGGCATCCTACAGGGACTGCTCTAGATGGGAGCACTCCTAAAAAGAGCACACAACAAAACACCCAACGTATGAAGAAGGGAGGAGGAGGAATAAGAAGGGAGAGAAATAAAGAATCATCAGACTGTGTTTATAATAGCTCAACAAGCGAGTTAAGTTAGACAGTAAGATAGTAAAGAAGCTAACCCTAAACCTTTGGTAACCACAAACTTAAAGCCTGCAATGGCAATAAATTCATACCTTTCAATAATCACCCTAAATGTAAATGGACTGAATGCACCAATCAAAAGACACAGAGTAATAGAATGGATAAAAAAGCAAGATCCATCCATATGCTGCTTACAAGAGACTCACCTCAAACCCAAAGACGCGCACAGACTTAAAGTCAAGGGATGGAAAAAGATATTTCAAGCAAACAACAGAGAGAAGAAAGCAGGTGTTGCAATTCTGGTATCAGACAAAACAGACTTCAAAATAAAGAAAGTAACAAAAGACAAAGAAGGACATTACATAATGATAAAGGGCTCAGTCCATCAAGAGGATATAACCATTATAAATATATATGCACCCAATACAGGAGCACCAACATACCTGAAACAAATATTAACAGAACTAAAGGAGGAAATAGAATGCAACGCATTCATTCTAGGAGAGTTCAACACACCACTCACTCCAAAGGACAGATCCACCAGACAGAAAATAAGTAAGGACACAGAGGCACTGAACAACACATTAGAACAGATGGACCTAATAGACATCTACAGAACTCTACATCCAAAAGCAACAGGATACACGTTCTTCTCAAGTGCACATGGAACATTCTCCAGAATAGACCACATACTAGGACACAAAAAGAGCCTCAGTAAATTCCAAAAGATTGAAATCCTACCAACCAACTTTTCAGACCACAAAGGCATTAAACTAGAAATAAACTGTTCAAAGAAAACAAAAAGGCTCACAAACACATGGAGGCTAAACAAAACGCTCCTAAATAATCAATGGATCAATGACCAAATCAAAATGGAGATCCAGCAATATATGGAAACAAATGACAACAACAACACTAAGCCCCAACTTCTGTGGGACGCAGCAAAAGCAGTCTTAAGAGGAAAGTATATAGCACTCCAAGCATATTTAAAAAAGGAAGAGCAATCCCAAATGAACGGTCTAATGTCACAACTATCAAAATTGGAAAAAGAAGAACAAATGAGGCCTAAGGTCAGCAGAAGGAGGGACATAATAAAGATCAGAGAAGAAATAAATAAAATTGAGAAGAATAAAACAATAGCAAAAATCAATGAAACCAAGAGCTGGTTCTTCGAGAAAATAAACAAAATAGATAAGCCTCTAGCCAGACTTATTAAGAGGAAAAGAGAGTCAACACAAATCAACAGTATCAGAAATGAGAAAGGAAAAATCACAACAGATCCCGCAGAAATACAAAGAATTATTAGAGACTACTATGAAAACCTATATGCTAACAAGCTGGGAAACCTAGGAGAAATGGACAACTTCCTAGAAAAATACAACCTTCCAAGACTGACCCAAAAAGAAACAGAAAATCTAAACAGACCAATTACCAGCAACGAAATTGAAGCGGTAATCAAAAAACTACCAAAGAACAAAACCCCCGGGTCAGATGGATTTACCTCGGAATTTTATCAGACATACAGGGAAGACATAATACCCATTCTCCTTAAAGTTTTCCAAGAAATAGAAGAGGAGGGGATACTCCCAAACTCATTCTATGAAGCTAACATCACCCTAATACCAAAACCAGGCAAAGACACCACCAAAAAAGAAAACTATAGACCAATATCCCTGATGAACGTAGACGCAAAAATACTCAACAAAATTTTAGCAAACCGAATTCAAAAATACATCAAAACCATCGTACACCATGACGAAGTGGGATTCATCCCAGGGATGCAAGGATGGCACAACATTCGAAAGTCCATCAATATCATCCACCACATCAACAAAAAGAAAGACAAAAACCACATGATCATCTCCATAGATGTTGAAAAAGCATTTGACAAAGTTCAACATCCATTCATGATAAAAACTCTCAGCAAAATGGGAATAGAGGGCAAGTACCTCAACATAATAAAGGCCATCTATGAAAAACCCACAGCCAACATTATATTGAATAGCGAGAAGCTGAAAGCATTTCCGCTGAGATGGGGAACTAGACAGGGATGCCCACTCTCCCCACTGTTATTTAACATTGTACTAGAGGTCCTAGCCACGGCAATCAGACAAAACAAAAAAATACAAGGAATCCAGATTGGCAAAGAAGAAGTCAAACTGTCACTATTTGCAGATGACATGATACTGTACATAAAAAACCCTAAAGACTCCACCCCAAAACTACTAGAACTGATATCGGAATACAGCAAAGTTGCAGGATACAAAATCAACACACAGAAATCTGTGGCTTTCCTATATACCAACAATGAACCAACAGAAAGAGAAATCAGGAAAACAACTCCATTCACAATTGCATCAAAAAAAATAAAATACCTAGGAATAAACCTAACCAAAGAAGTGAAAGACTTATATTCTGAAAACTACAAGTCACTCTTAAAAGAAATTAAAGGGGACACTAACAGATGGAAACGCATCCCATGCTCATGGCTAGGAAGAATTAATATCGTCAAAATGGCCATCCTGCCCAAAGCAATATACAGATTTGATGCAATCCCTATGAAACTACCAGCAACATTCTTCAATGAACTGGATCAAATAATTCAAAAATTCATATGGAACCACCAAAGACCCCGAATAGCCAAAGCAATCCTGAGAAAGAAGAATAAAGTAGGGGGGATCTCACTCCCCAACTTCAAGCTCTATTATAAAGCCATAGTAATCAAGACAATTTGGTACTGGCACAAGAACAGAGCCACAGACCAATGGAACAGACTAGAGAATCCAGACATTAACTCAGACATATATGGTCAATTAATATTTGATAAAGGAGCCATGGACATACAATGGCGAAATGACAGTCTCTTCAACAGATGGTGCTGGCAAAACTGGACAGCTACATGTAGGAGAATGAAACTGGACCATCGTCTAACCCCATATACAAAAGTAAACTCAAAATGGATCAAAGACCTGAATGTAAGTCATGAAACCATTAAACTCTTGGAAGAAAACATAGGCACAAACCTCTTAGACATAAACATGAGTGACCTCTTCTTGAACATATCTCCCCGGGCAAGGAAAACAACAGCAAAAATGAACAAGTGGGACTATATTAAGCTGAAAAGCTTCTGTACAGCAAAAGACACCATCAATAGAACAAAAAGAAACCCTACAGTATGGGAGAATATCTTTGAAAATGACACATCCGATAAAGGCTTGACGTCCAGAATATATAAAGAGCTCACACGCCTCAACAAACAAAAAACAAATAACCCAATTAAAAAATGGGCAAAGGAACTGAACAGACGGTTCTCCAAAAAAGAAATACAGATGGCCAACAGACACATGAAAAGATGCTCCACATCGCTAATTATCAGAGAAATGCAAATTAAAACTACAATGAGGTATCACCTCACACCAGTAAGGATGGCTGCCATCCAAAAGACAAACAACAACAAATGTTGGCGAGGCTGTGGAGAAAGGGGAACCCTCCTACACTGCTGGTGGGAATGTAAGTTAGTTCAACCATTGTGGAAAGCAGTATGGAGGTACATCAAAATGCTCAAAACAGACTTACCATTTGACCCAGGAATTGCACTCCTAGGAATTTACCCTAAGAATGCAGCAATCAAGTATGAGAAAGATCAGTGCACCCCTATGTTTATCGCAGCACTATTTACAATAGCCAAGAATTGGAAGCAACCTAAATGTCCATCGATAGATGAATGGATAAAGAAGATGTGGTACATATACACAATGGAATACTACTCAGCCATAAGAAAAGGGCAAATCCAACCATTTGCAGCAACATGGATGGAGCTGGAGGGTATTTTGCTCAGTGAAACAAGCCAAGCAGAGAAAGAGAAATACCAAATGATTTCACTCATCTGTGGAATATAAGAACAAAGGAAAAACTGAAGGAACAAAACAGCAGCAGAATCACAGAACTCAAGAATGGACTAACAGGTACCAAAGGGAAAGGGACTGGGGAGGATGGGTGGGTAGGGAGGGATAAGGGGGGGAGAAGTAGGGGGGTATTAAGATTAGCATCCATAGCGGGGTGGGAGAAAGGGGAGGGCTGTACAACACAGAGAAGACAAGTAGTGATTCTACAACAGGTTGCTACGCTGATGGACAGTGACTGTTAAGGAGTATATAGGGGGGACCTGGTATAGGGGAGAGCCTAGTAAACAAAGTATTCGTCATGTAAGTGTAGATTAATGATTAAAAAAAAAAATGCAGTTCCTATGTGGTGACCTCTAATGAGTTCTACACAATGATATAAAGGACATATAAAAGTGTAGGCAAAGGGTCTGTTTGCGTTTATACAGAAGATCAAAGCCTAATTGGGCTACCCCGAAAATGAACTAAGATACGATATGAAAGAGAACTTCCAACATCAGCACTCTCTGGAAGACTCATGCCAGAAGATGATCATCAAAAAACCCCAACAAAGATCCACGCACTGCTACAGCTGTAGATGCACTCATCCCACCAGCTCCTGGACTTGCCATGGGAATGAAGGAGATATCTAAGCTGGCCTGTGCATACAGTAAAACAACAAATTTGACTGGATCTATACTGTTGGAACTCAACCAAGAATTAGGAGAAGTGCAAATTGTAGCGCTCCAAAATCTTACAACTACAGACTATTTACTGTTAAAAGAACATATGGGATGTGAACAGTGCCCAGGAATGGGTTGTTTTAATTTGTCTGATTTTTCTCAAACTATTCAAATTCAGTTAGATAATAACCATCATATCATTGATAAGTTTTCACAAATGCCTAGGGTGCCTAACTGGTTTTCTTGGTTTCACTGGAGATGGCTGGTAATTACAGGTATGCTTTGGTTATGTAACTATACTCCTATTATGTTAATGTGTGTGCGCAATTTAAGTAGTAGCTTAAAATATATACATGCTGAAGTTACTCTACAAGAAGATATATCAAAGAAATAATCAATCTTCCCATGTTTTCTCCCGCCTGCTACTTCTATAGCTTTTCTTCTTCCTTCCTAATTACAACGAATTCTTAAATAGAATTCGTGCCTCATATCAAATTTACCGAGTATCATAACTCCTCCAAGTGGTAAAGATACCTCAAGACAAATGCTGGGCATAGAAGCCACAGGGCATAAATATGCAAAGAAATAAAAAGCTAACCATTTCAAACAATAAGGCTTCTCTCTCACTTACCAACTTAACATTTCCCTGTATGGCCCCGGAAGATGACTGGTTAGCCAGAGACGGGTAAGATTCCTCAAGGGAGGAACAACCTAAGACAGGCACAGTTGCAGGGGGGTCATCAGGTGAGAAATTGGGGATCAACAGAGGTGAGGCTTAGAACCTCACCCCCCCTGTTCTGAGAGAAATCTTCTGCATATGTGGATGTTTTATTGCCCTTGTCTAGCTTGGATTAACACATAGTCTACAGGCACACACCTGATCATCTACATTTGCTCTCTTACAACACTAAACTATGTTTTCTACCTTTATGTTGTATCTACCTACCACTTCAGCATCTTATTAAAAATAATAAAGAGAGAAATGTGGTATCCACATATAAATCAAGTTTAAAAATCAAATGTGTATTCATATTTGAACTGACTGTTTAGAGTTCATAATGCATGAGCAAAACCAAAAGTTTCTGTGATGACTGCCCTTGTACTGTTCACCATGTAACTTATTCACTATGTAAGAATTTGTTCTCCATGTAAGAACTTGTTCGTTATGCTTCAGAAGATTGGAGACTGACGAAAATTAGGCTTGGGGTGGATTAATGATTGTGCATTGAGCATTGACTCCCCTATACAGAATTTTATTGTTGTTAACAACCATTTGATCAATAAATATGAGAGATGCCCTAACAACAACAACCAAGAAAAAGTACACACTTCCAATTGTAAAATAAATAAGCAACCGGGATGTAATGTATAGCATAAGGAATATAGTCAAAATATTGTAACAACTTGGTATGGTGATAGCTGGTACTTAGAATTATCATGTATATAAATGTTGAATCACTGTGTTGTACACCTGAAACTAATGTAATGTAATACTGTGTGTCAACTACCCTTCAATAAAAAATAATTATCTAAAAAAAAAAAAAAAAAAAAAAAAAAGAATGTTCCCTGACTAACACAGCAAGACAGGTACACTGGCTTCCAGCATCACAGAGAACACTGCATGCACCTTTTTGCAACAAACAATGTAAACTCAGGTTTTAAGACAGCTGGTACTGACGCTGTACACAGGCTTAGCTCTGCCTTTTTCAGAAATGGGACAGTTAGCACTTGAAAACAAGAAACTGTGAGGACGGAAAGGGGGAATCCGCATTTCTGGGGTAAAACAGTGTCTCAAAATACTTTCCCCTTCACACACACAAAAAGAAATCTTGGAATATTAGCTCCCATCCTGCCAACTTAAGCCTGTTCATTAACAAATACTTCAAAAGACCGATGATAGTAGTGACTTCAGGCAGAGTGCCAGGGCCAGAGCCAAGGGCACCGGCAGCCAGCTAACCCCGACGGGCACCAAGGCCCCAGCCGCCAGCTGCAGCTGCTGTGGGGACACCCCCAGTCAGACCGTCCGCTGTTCTTTAAGCAGTTCACCTCTGTTGCAGCTGAGGAACCAGACACCTCTGTCCACATTTTAGAAATGATGACACACGATCCAACATGAAGAGGACATGAACCGCATGGACAGGATCCCCAGATACAGCCCCCGGGGACTTGAGAGGAGAAGGATGACCACAAAGGCCTCCTGCTGGGGGAGAATGAGCAGGTGCCCCCCCAGCGGACACTGGCCCACTGTCCTGGCAAATTTACTAAACAGCTGCCACTAGATTGGACAGATAGCATATGGGAAATAACATACAGGTTTGACACTGAGGCTGACTGAAGAATATTCCTCAGGTGGCACTTTCTTATTGGTGGCTCTCAAAGATCTTGTGAAGCGTAGGGACAGAAGCAAGTGGAGACCCTGCCAGCAACTTACCGTGTCCAGCTCTGATTCCAAGCTGCAGTTTTTAATTTGTGGGAACACCTCACTGTATTTGCTGGGGAAAGCGGACGCGAGGTAGCCCTTCACTTGCTCCAGGTTGCTGGCTGTCAAAAAGCCATCTTCAAGGTCAAACGAATTGGTCAGCAGCAGAATCATCCTGCAGAGTAGAGCATGCAATTATCTCCATCATCAGAAAAGCTGCTGTTGACGAACCCTTTTGGAAGCTTGGATGCCGGGCTGCCCTTCCCTTGGCCTCTTTTCTGAGGTTGCTCCGGCAAAGGGAATCTTTTGATTGGTGGCCTTTTGAAGGGCAGGATGCTTCTGAAGGGCTTTGGAGAAGCCTCAGGGTCAGGGACAAGGAGCCAGCCGGCACAGCCAGGCTACCAACCGAGGACCACAAGTGCTAAAACTTCTGTGATGACGGAAATATTCTCCATCTGTGCTCCCTATGGTCCCCACTGGCCACATATGCCAACTGAGTGAATGTGGCTAGTGCTACTGAGGAACTGATTTAAATTAATTCACATTCAAATGGAAATCTATTTAAGTCAAAATTTAAATTCATTTAAATGAAATTTTAATAAAACTCACATTTTAATTTGTAAATAGCCACTCACGGCTAGCATTTACCACATTGGACAGCCTACCTTCTGAACGATGTTTCTTGTGTTTTGGGTAAGGGATGACAGGGAGCGGATCTGTAACTTCTGTGGCTCAGCTACAGGGCTTTTGGTTATTTTTGAGGTCAGGGCGGTGCGGGGCAGAAGAAACTAAGGTTTGTTGAGTGCCTCACTGTGTTAAGGGCTTTGAATATGTGAAGCTGCCCTCATTCCTTCAGGCAGCCCTTGCCTCTTGCCCCAGGCCCATCAGCTCCCAGTGGTGGTGGTGGGTGGGGTACCTGGATTTGAACCCTGGATTGAGGGCTGCAAAGCCAGTGCCCTTTGCCCCACACCCCTCGGCTTCTCTGTGTCCACGTGTTCCAAGGTGTCCCTTTGGTTTGGAGCTTTGGAGACTTCCTCCCTCCCTGGAGGCCTGGGGTTCACTAGGGTGGCCCAGGCTTACTTGTTCAAGCAGTTTTCATAGTTGAAGGTGGCCTTGAAGCCGTAGATGGAGAAGGTCACAATGCTGGCGAATACGGAGGTGGCGCTGTTGATGAGGGACACGGTGAAGGCGTGCTTCTGGCAGTCGGTGGAGGGCTCGCTGTAGCTGGCAAAGGCGATCAGGCTGCCGAACCCCAGGCCGAGAGAGAAGAAGATCTGCGTGGCTGCATCAATCCAGGCCTTGGGGTTGGTCAGCTGCTCCATCTGGAAAGCCAGCGGGACAGGGCTAATGGAACCTGGCGGGAATCCCAAGCACTCCCACCAGAGGAGGGCTGGAGGCCCGGACACGGGAAGGAACTTGCCAACGGCTCACTGCAGGTTCGAGGCAGGCCTGGGGCTGGGAAGCAGGCCTCTTTCCCCAGCAGAGAAAACACCCAGCATTTCCTCACAATCCTGCACAGCACCTGATCCATAGGAGGTGTGCAGCTGACAGACGTGGGGTGAAATAATTACACAGGGTACTGAGAGACCAGGTTCTGCACAGGTCTGGGCCTCTGGAGATGGAGGTGGGGTGGCCACGTGGTGGAGATCCGGGTCCGGACTGAAGCGCGGCCCTGACATTAAGGGCTGTTTGGAAGGTGGTGGGGGACATTTTTGGGGAGGTGCTGTCACAGTCATTCTGCTTCCAGGGGCCAGATCTGCTAAACAAAGGACTTGTCCTGTCCCAGGGCATTAGTGCCTCCCCTGACTGAGAAGCCCTGGCCCAGAGGTGCTGGGGGAGGGAGCAGGGCCCCTGTGGAGTGTGGAGTGGCCCCTCTAGCGACAGGGGGCGTGGAAGTGTGTGCGCAGGGGGGTGAGGTGACCAGGCAGCAAACAGCTTAGACCCGAGGCTGGGAGTGGGCGGGGTGAGACTAGGGCCAGGCAGGAGGCCAGCAGGCCTCGCTGGGGGCAGTGTGGACGGGAGGAGAGGTGGACAAAAGACTCCGTATCCCAGAACTGACAGGGCTTGGGGACCGCCTGGCCGAGGAGGAGCCCTAGCACCCGCAGGCAATCCTCACATCCCCCACTGCCTGGCAGGCTCACCTGCCTCCCCGGGGGCACTGCAGCTTCCACCCACCCTCCGTCTTCCCTTCTTCCCACCCATCCTGGAAGGTGGCAGGGGGAATGGCGCTTCGTCGGGGGACCCTGCCCTCTAGCCCATACCTTGGGAGTGAACATGTATGCCAGGCCGTTGGTGGCTCCATGGAGCGTGAGGCCCCTGACCAGGTAGATGAGGAGCACGCAGTAGGGCAGTGACGCAGTCAAGTACACCACCTGCAGGCGCCAGAGGGCGTGTCAGCCTCCAGGAGGCGGGGTGACCCCAGCACCCCTTTTGCCCGGGACAAACTTGCCAGTCCCGTGGAACACCACACAGGCTTGGGTGCTCAGGCTGCTCATGGCCCCAAAGCACCACTGAAATCCTGGTTCAGACGCAGCATCTGAGCTCTGGCTGGGGAAGGGGCGGTGGTGTCTGTAACCCCCTGGAAATCTCTGACTTGGTAGAGAAGAGGGAAATGTATGCGAGGCCTCTGCCCTCCACCCTCCCTTCAACCTGACCTTATTTCAGAAAGGATTTGGGGCAGCCTACCAAAGTTTATCTGTCACATTAACATTTAAAAATCGATACAGAAATTGGTGTAAAAAGAAAATGTGGGCAATGCAGTAAGATGAGCCCAAAGGAAAAGGCAGCCCACATAATACCGTGTGTGTTCTAGCCAGTCTCCAGGCCAGGGTCCTCTCTGAACTTCCCAATGGTCCAAACAAAGCAGGAAGTACAACCACAAGATCTCTACTGTCTCTAAAAGGGAAAACTTCAGGGCCCAGGGAGGGCCGACTTTTCCAGGACTGGGGGCTGAGAGAATCTTGGCCATGAGCATTTGCGAAGGAAAAGCAGTGACGTTTGGCGTAGGGGCCAATGTCCCTCTGAGAGATGCAACGGTACGATTTTCTATGAAAGGCCTCACTTTCAGTGGGCTTTAAAACTGTATGTAAATGGAATTTTGTTCCACTGAATCTCCTGCTGACATATAAGTTCAATGATGCTTTATCTTTGGTGTTCACAGTGGCTTCGGCAATAGCCTCTCCAACTCTGGATAACTCTAACCTTATGAAGCCTTAAAATAAAGACCTTAAAGCACACATGTGCCCATCCAGGTCCAGAATTTTCCCTATAAACTCATATGTATAGTAGTGCCTCTTATATAAAGCAAAGAAGTAATTTGCAAGATTCATGTTTGTGAAAGCAGCTCCCTTGAAGTTTGGGTCCTCCAGTGGGAAATGGAGCTGGTGGCCCAGGCCCAGCTGGGTTGGAAGTGCACCTGGCCCTCCCTCCCTCAGAGGTGTGGTGCTGTCTGCCTGGGAGTGCCCAGGGCCATCTGAGGAGTGCCCACCCCATCACCTGGTGGCCTGCAGGAGGAGTGGGTGCGTCTTCTCTCATTTACCCTTAGCTGAGGTCATTGTCACTTGAGAAGAGTAATAAACCCACTGGAGATCATAAGAAAATGAACCCAGCATGAGGTGAAGATGGGTGAATGGAGAGAGGCAGACACCAGGCCAGGAGCTGAAGGACATCAAGGGACAACAGGGGGGTGAGGACCAGTGTCCATGACCAGACACTGAGGGGGCATGCCAGGCAAGCCCTGGGGATTTCTCTCCTTCCCTTGGGTGAACACTTTTCCCCGGGGGCTTCTCCCCCATCTGGGAAGCTGGCAGCGTTGCTGGGCACGTGATTGAACCTAAACTCTCAGGAAAAACCATTTCTAACCAACCTACAAAAACTCTTGGAGGACAAAAGAAGATTGCAACAGAGGCAACCAGAAAATGGCACACAGTTTTTAGCAAAATTATCCCCATAAATAGAGTCGTAGGGCACTTCTCAGGGAGAGGGCTATGGCTTAAGCAAAGGACATAGATAAGTGAGAATAAATAAGTCCTCATAGTATGGCATGACTTCATTTAACACATTTGTAAATGGCCTGATAAAAGAGGCGGCCTGATTAAATCCCCAGATTGCAGATGTTGCCCTTAGATCTTTGGACCATGTTAATAATAATCTGGCAAAGACAAATTGCAAAAACATTTTTTATGAGGCTAAACTATCAGGCCAAGCTTCAAGATGGGATAGAGTGAGTCGCTTCAGGCTCTAAGCCTTCCCAGGGAAGATTCATTAGTCCCCCCATTTGGCCAGGGGTGTGGTGCTTTGGGGCCAGGATGCGGGCTGCCACAGGTCTTCGGAAACCACAAGAAAATGTTCTTCCCAGGCATGGTACTGGGGTTGGCACGGGGCTCCTACTACTGTGGGCAACTCTGGTCCTGATGCCACAAGAAAAACATGGTGGGCCAGAGGAGGCTGCTTAGGTCGAGGGGTGTGGACAGGTGGACTCGCAGGGACTTCAGAAGGGAGAAGCTAGCTGGGATTGACTAAGTCACAGAAGGTGTGGCGACAGCAAACAAGAGGTGGCTCATTAAACCAAGGCGATGGGGAGTCCGGAACAAAGCTGGGTCTGCCCTGGCTCTGCTTTCACTGGCTGGTACCCTTGGGATGGTGGCTTTACTCTCTAGGCCTCAGGTGAGAGGAATAATTAAATCTACCCTGAAGGGCTGTTGCAAGACTGAAACAATTTCTATGGCCAAGCGTGGCGAATCTGCCGCAGGAGTGACTGAATATGAGGCAGGGGCAGGGGCACCTGCTGCAGCTGGGGAAAGATGGCAGGTGATGGGAGCACTCCAAGGAAACTTTCTACAGGGAGCTCAGAGTTAAAGGAACACCTCAGCGCCACCAGGAGTATAAACCTGGGCTGCAACCAAGGATAAAAGGTTTAAAAATCAGGCCTGCCAGCTCTGTAGGGTCACTGAAAGCAGCTTAGTGCATAGGTTCTCAAAATCTGCTGCACATTAGAATCACTGGGGGGAACTCTTAACATTCCAGTGCTCAGGCTGAACCCCACCCTGATTACTCCGGAACCTTTGGGGGTAGGATGGAGACGCCAGAGTTTTAAAGGCTCTCCAGGTGATATCAATGTGCAACTAAGTCTGAAAGCCAGGGTTTACCGTGTCTTGGGGAACATTTGCAATCATTTAAAGAGGGGACACTCACTGTCTAGTTTCCAGGTACTACCTGGGTCATATGGATTTGGGACAGGCTGGCACAGAAAGGCTCATCTTTTTAGGTAGTGGGAAAGTCCTCTTTTCAATATTTAGGTTGCAACTTCAGGCCCTGTCCATCTTTATAGTCACCCAGCGGGTGGTCTTTGCCAGCAGTGCTGTTGGCGCCCTCCTCAGCACAGCGTCTGCCCCTCGACTGCAGAAGGCATCCCCTTGGCATTGCCCAGGGAGGCGCTGCAGGCCCTCCTGCCGCCCATTGCCCTGCCCCATGCTGGGCCACCCCACCTTGCCGGTTGACTCGGTGCCCCGCAGGATGCACAGGTACACCACAAGCCAGGCCAGGACGAGGCACAGTGCCGGCTCCCACCGCACGCCCCCATTCTCCTGGATGGATGGTGAGATGTTGAGGGTCTTCCTGAACCAGAAGTACTGCGTGGACGAGGCCTTCTCACACTCCTCCTCATAGCCCGTGCGGTTGCTGTTCAGCGGGCAGACCGACCAGGGCAGGGGGTCCTTCGGGATCAAGACAAGCATTACCCAGAGAGATAAGGGCTGGGCGGAGAGGACAGGCAGTGGCCCTGATAGGAGGCTCTTGGAAGAGAAGTGCACTGGGCCCCAAAGGGCAGCGGCTGGAGCACTCAAAGGCTGACTGGGCATCACAGGCTTTGGTGGGAGCACAGAGGGGCTTGAGAACAGTTTTAAAGGCTCCCCCAGTTGATTCCAGGGCACAGCCAGGGTGGAGAAGCCTTAGAGCTTGTAAGAACTTGTGAAACTGGCTGTTCCCAGCCCCCAGCCTCTCCCCCTGGGAATCGGTGGGTCGGGCTCTTGTCCTGCATCTGCATTTGAAACAGTCCCTGGTGCTCCTGCTGGGAAGGGCCCATCAGGAGGCTGGAGCCACCTCCCCCGCCCCGCCCTCTCCTGGTAGTGCATGGACAAGGACACCGGCCCTGTGGCCTGACCGCCTGTGTCACTGTCCCTGCTAAGCAGCTCCCCTCTGCCTCAGGGACTCAGTGCACTCAGCAAATTAGGTTACAGTGACGATCACATACATGGATACTTCCAAGTGCTGGGATTCTACCTGGCCCCGAGCAAGTGCAAGTGAAGGCCAGCTGCTGTTACTACCATTATTATGTGCCCACGGAGGAGGGCTCCAAAGCAGAGGGGCTAGGGGAGAAGTCCATACACCTGTGAAGGATGGCGTGCATGGTCAAGTGATTTTCAGGAATCACATTTCTGAGAGGCAGGAAAAAAGTGTGCCTTTTCTTGAGACACTTTATTTTCACCTTTGAAAGTTGGTAAAATGATTCTGATTTTGTTAGAACAAGACCTGCTGCTTCCACCTTTGGAAAACTGCCTTCATATGTATACAGATCTATAATGCCTGCAGCATGTATGACAACCCCTTAGAGGGAGTGCTGTTGTGCAGTGCACAACCTGTCCATTCATCACTGACAGCCCTAAACAGAGGAGGGGAGATGGTCTTCAGGCTGGAGAGGAAAAGGAGCTGCCCTGTTTCTACACAGCAAGCTGGGGAGAGGCAGGGCTGTGGCCAGTGTTCATGGAACTCTAGGCTGGGCCAGGTAGAGGATTAGGGGCTGCAGGGCAGAGAGGACTTCCCGTCAGTCAGGGACTTACACAGGGCATTTGCCAATGGGATGTCCTGGGTAGGGCTGATTGGGAAGTGAGAATAGGGTGTGGATGTAGTACTTTCTGAGTGTAGATGCCAAGTCCTGATTATTGAGGTCATTTACCCAAGCATTCCTTGGGGATCCAAAGATTCAAGGCTGTTCCCAAGCCCTCCAGAGAATGCCCCACCAGCTGGAGGCTAGACCGCAGGCCATGGCCAGCCTGGCCCTGCTTCTGAGCCTTGGGGACAGGGCCCACCCTGTGAGGGCCTGGCTCTGTGGCAAAGGGTGAGGCGTCTGCCTCGTTAGCTCCTGTCTCCACCCACTCCTTACCCATCTGGGAAGAGTCTGAGACGGAAGGGGCTGCTGTAAGGCAAGGCGGACAGTGGCGAGTGGGGTCCCTGAGAGTGAAAGGAAGGCTTTGGGGGAGAGAAATGAACAGGGGCTGCAGAAGGGAAGTCCCCTTGGCTTGGATGCAAAGACCACGTCTCAGTGAAGAATTAGGGGTCTCTCTTCTGTACAACTTTAAGTCCCTTCCACATTTTCTACAATGAGAGTCAGTTGTGCTTATGAGCAGAAATGCATGTTTAAAATGTTTACCTTTGGGACTAGCCCCTATTGTGTTACTGGGGTGATGATAGTCCTTCCAGGGGAACTTTGGTCTACAGGGAAAAGAGGGGCTGGGCCTGGAGTCAGAAAGCTGGAGGGACAAGTGCCCAGGCTGGGAAGGTGGGCAGGGGGGTGCAGGGAGGAGGCAGGCTGTCACTGCCTTGTGGGGCTGGTAGAACCCTTCCCCACTGGCTCTCTCCACAGACTTTCCCTGGGCCCACTGCACAGGTGCTTAATATTTTGGGGGTCACATGGTTCAGAGAGCACTTGATTAAAGCCAGGCACCTACTCCTAGACACGCACACACACGACTGCGGGGCTCCATGGATCCCAGGGTCAGCAGCCCTCTGCTCGATGCCCGGTGCCAGGCCTCCCCCCAGCCCCGCGTCCTCACACCGCTCCCTGGCTCCCCCTGAGGCTGCTGCCCAGCCTCCACCCCACTCAGGGGGCAGCCCCGCCCTCCCCTCCCCTGCCCATGGCTGCCTTGCCCTGGCGGGGGCTCGCTCACCTGGAAGGAGTGGAAGAGGTACCAGAAGGCCCAGGCGTTGATGATGTTGTAGTACATGGAGAGAAAGAAGGAGACCACCACGCTAGCGACACCTGCAGGGAAGCAGGGGGTGCTGAGGACCCTCTCATCTCCACCCCCCCCTCCCCCGCCCGGACAGGCAGCCATGGCCCCACCCCGGATGCACCCCCAGGACCCGCCTCTGGGGGTTCCCTGCGCTGGCAAGACCTCCTTCAGCGGGTTGGTGAGAGGGCCAACAGGGCCAGGCGCCTGCGAGCTCTCTCCCAGGGTCAGTCTCCTCCCCCAGCCTTCCTCCCCATCTTCTGGGAGGTGATGCTGAAGACATTTTTTTGAGATCTAAGTGCCAGGTGCTATGCTAAGTATTTACGTGCTTTGGGGCATCACAGCATGATGATCTGCACTTCACAGGGGACAACACTGAAGAGCTTGCCCAAGGCCAGCCAGTCATCAAGTGGCAGAACTGGACTCAAACCCAGCGTGAGAGGCACTTTGTTACCGCCAAGGACATGACATCACAGTTGCTCCCTCCTTGGCCTCCCTGAAGGGGGGTCTTGTGCCAAACCCTGTCTTGTGTGGCAGGGAGCAGGGATGTGAGGACGTGTCAGGAGTGGAGGGGTGGGGGTCCCCCAAGCTGGGCAGGCCTGCAGGGAACCCGGGTGGGGGGCACCCAGGGCGGAGAGAGGGCTGGCAGCCTGTGGTGCTCTGGAGCTGCTGCGAGTGCCCCTCCCAATCCCACATGCTGAGACATTGCCTGAGTCTTTGAAATTGGCCAAGATGGGCATATCAACACCACTGGTATCAGGAAGTGCTACGGCCAGGCCTTCCCCTACCTCACGCCCTGCCTGGAGAGCTGGGTGTTAAACATTCACCGCCCCCACACCCCCACCAGATGGCACAGGAGTCTGGTATCTTTCCGATGGCACAGCAAATGCTGCGTTGGAGAGGCCCTCTGTGACGGATTACTTGGGCAGATCGTAAAACCACACACCTCTGTGTTACAAATTAATAGCCACTCAAGGTGAGGAGACCGTTCAGGTCTGGAGATGATTTGTGAAGCCCCTGGACACCTTTATTTCCATGTGAGACTAAGTCACGTACAAGGTCACGTCCTCCTGGTCCCTGAAGCACAGCTTCGCTCTCCTGTGGGCCTTCCTGTCCCGGGGTGGGAAGGGGAGCAGAACTGACCGGCTGCTGCTGGCCAAAGGTCCTCCTGCTTGGCAGAGGCAGCCCTGGCACCTGAGGGCTGTGCAGGGCAGGCTAACGATCAGGAGAGGCGGGCCTGGGACACTGGCTTCTCTGAAACTCGAGGGAGGCAGGGTGTAGTAGTGCCCCTTGCTCTCCAATCCCGCCTCCTAGCAGCCCACAGCCTCTCAGCGCTGTAGGGTGCCGTAAGGAGCTCACGCATGGGTATTGCCCAGGCTGGCACCTGGCACACAGTAGGTGTTCTCATTCACAGTCAGCAGGGAGCCGTGACATGAGTTCCTCAAGCTCGGACACTGACTCCTTTGTTACAGCTCTTTTGTTTGGTGGCTATTCCCTTCTATAGATGAGCGAACTGAAGTCCAGAGAAGAGAAGTGGTGGGGTATCCATCCCCCAGGGGGTGTGCTCCTCGCTCTCTCACTGTCCTGTGGGTGGGAGAGCAGCCCTCCTCAGCCCCCGCCCTGGGGCACCACCTTCTGGGCCGTCAGTGCTCCCAGTTCAAGGGCTCCCTCTGCGGCCTCGTGCTTGCCCCTCGCTCCAGCAGCTTGGCCGGGGGCTCCCACCCATGCACCTGCTGCCTGGGGTACAGAATGGGGGTCTCGATGCAGGGGGGGATGGGAGAGCGCCCGCTTACCAACACCGCTGAGGTAGGGGCTGACGGCCGTCCAGGCCCCGACGCTGCCCCGCCGCATGCGCTGGCCCACCGCCAGCTCCAGGTACAGGAGTGGCATCCCCTCCACGACGAGCATGATGATGTAGGGCACCAGGAAACTGCCTGTGGGAGTCCAGAGCTGAGGCCAGACATCGCTGGTGGGCTTTAGTCGGCAGCCCACCCGCCGCTGTGCAAACACCCTTCCCTCCAGCCTGCCTCTTCCTTCTGTCTGTCCACCTGTCCATTCAGCCTCCTGCCTTTCCGCCCACGCGTGCTCCCAGCTTCCCACTGATCCTTCATCCTTCTGCCCTCTCGCTCTTGCACCTTTCCACCCTTTCTGCCACTCCTCTCATCCGTGTGTCCATTTTCTTCCTTCCATCCTTCCATCCTCTCATCTTCCTACTTATCCATCCACCTGTTTGTCCATCTACCCACGGCTGACATGCAGCCATGTCAGTTAAAATCTTTAAATACTTCCATCCTGGGTGATAAATCGCCACTGTTCCAAGCCCCTTGAGTGCCTTCTTAAAGCCTCAATTGCCCCAGCCCTCCTGCCAGAAACCCTCATTCCATATTCTACTGGTTGACCCGAGCCAGGACCACTGTTGTTGCACGTTTTGAGCACCACCCCTGAATCCATCCGTCTGGCAGCCCACCTCTGCACTCCTGGCTGGGGTCTTTGGTCAGCCCTGATGGCGGCCCACAGGGAGGTGGTGTGTTTAGTCATTTTACTAAGCACTTCCTTCAAGACAGGCGCTAAGCTTGTGTGGGAGGGATGGGACGTTAGCAGCCCTCCCACTGCCCTTGAGGGATCACCTGGGCAGAGAAATTCCAGCAACTCATAATTGCCCAAGGCCAGAGATTCCCTTTTTATCTTCAGAGAGGAGGCAGGGGCTTGATATTTATGTGTTGGGAGGCAAGAAGGCCCCCAGTAGACAGAGCCCAGGCCACCACCTCCTTTTATAGAGCACCTCTGCTGTACGTGTATCTGCTTTATATAGTGGCCTTCAGCCTGAAACTTCATTTTAATAAAGTGTACTATGACTCATACAAATTTTGGACCTACTGGTTCCCAAGGAGCCATTTGCAGACAAGTGCCCTGTGTGATGCTGGGGAGCCAGGGCGTGTGAATGGAGCCATGGGCGCCCCCCACCCCGACCCCACTGCCAGACATGGCACAGACACAGCGGGCCTGAGTGTGGTGTCCCACTGCCTCTGCCCACAGACAGCTGATCCCCAGCTCCTCCTGTGGGCCCCACCCCTCCTCCTCTGAAGCCCCTTGGCCATCCCTGGCTCCTTGGCAGTGGACCTGAAAAAAAGTCCAGTGGGAGAAGAGGGCAGGACTTCTGATTAGAATAAACTCTGACACTATAGCTGTGGGGATTAAGGGCTGGTTATAGAAAGAACTGACTCTGAAATAGTGAAGGTGAGCAACAAAGTATACACGCTTACATGAGCATGCAGTATTTACAGAAGACCTCCAGTGTCTGTCCCGTAACCACTGTTCATCACCAACAGGGTCTCACAGGCTCCTCCCGACCACACCAGATACCACCCAGCATCACCCTTAAGTGGCTGCACAACATTTCTCTAGCAAAGGAGCCCTGAATTCACTGCAGCTGTTGCCAGTTTCCTGCAATCTTCAACAAAACTGGGACAAAACCTGGTCCATGCAATTGGTTCTTTCCTTGGGATAGAAATCCCAGAAGTGGAATGGCTGGCACTGGAGACCGAGCAGAGGCTCCGTGCGCCATCTCACTGCGGCGAGAGCACCAGCCGTGTGCACAGGAGAGCGGGCCCCGCCACCAGGCCTCTGTAGTCCCAGCTTGGTCCTCCCTGCTCATATCTGTGCCCACAGCAAATCCTGGCCTCTGGACTCTGCTTTGAAGGCTCTGCCAGGCCCTGTTCCCTTCCTGTCCTGCAGAAATGTGTTCCAGTATCTTTTCAGGTTCTTCTCAGTAGCAAGAAGCCAAGAGGCCTTCAGGGGCTCCTACCCACCACATGTCTAACATAAAGGTTGTGTTAGAAAAACCTACTTGGAGAAACAGCAAACCCTAAATTATAAGAAAAGCTCATTTTCACCTCGGTGTTAAACAGTAACTACACAAGGCCTGGCAAGGCCCACGGAAGGTTTTTCTCTTTGACTGGGCCTGGCCTGCCCATGGGAAGGCTGGAAATCGAAGGTCTGGTGCCTAGCTGGGAGCAGGGGCTCTTTAGTCCTTCCCATCAGTTATTTCTACTACCCCTGCCCTCAACCATCCAGGCGCACAATCCCAGTGAATTTCCTCTGCAATTATTTTCTCTGCAAATGGTGCTAGAACAATTGAATATCCATATATAGAAAAAATGAACCTGAATCTGTATCTCACATTAAAAAAAAAATCTCAAAGTGGATCATCGACCTATATGTACAACTCAAAACTATTAAACTTCTGGAAGAAAAGATAGGAGAAAATTATTCTGATCTCAGGTTAGGCAAAGATTTCTTTTCAAAGGCATTATCTGTGAAAGGAAATATTGATAAATTGACTAATTTCAAAATTGTGCTCTGTGAAATACACCATTTGGAGAATAAGAAGACAAGCTTCAGATTGGGAGGAAATATTTGCATTTGACAAAGACTTTGTATTTAGAATATATAAAGGGTTCTCAAAACTCAATAATGAGAAAACAAAGAACCCATTCAAAAAAGGTTCAAAAAATTTTTCGAACAGATATTTCACCAAAGAAAATATGTGAATGGCAAATTAGCGCATGAAGAGATGCTCAACATCAATGTTCATTAAGAAAATGCAAATTCAAATCACAATGAGATGCCACTACACATCTTTTAGAATGGCTAAAATATGAAACACTGACAATGCCAAGTGCAGATGAGGATTTGGAGGAACTCCCAGACATTGCTAATGGAAATGTAAAATGGTGTGGCCATTCTGGAAAGCTGTGTGGCAGTTTCTTATAAAGTTAAGCAAGCATATGCTTGCTTTATGGCCCAGCAATTGTACAGCTATTTACTCTAAAGAAATGAAAATTATGTTCACACAAAAACCTGTACATTAATGTTTATAACAGCTTTATTCATAACTGTCAAAACCTGGGAACAACCCAGTTGTTTTCCAATGGGTGAATGGATAACCCTGCTATATCCATATAGTGGAATACCACTCAGCCAATAAAAGGGAGCAAACTACTGATTCATGCAACAACAGGGGAGAATGTCAAAAGCATTAGGCTAAGTGAAAGGTGCAAAAGCCTATATACAGTATGATTTGATTTGTGTGACATTCTGGAAATGGCGAAACTATAGGGATAGAAAACAGATCTGCAGTTGCAGGGGGCTGGGAATGGGGAGTGGCTGACCATGAGGGGCATGACAGTGGTGGTAATAACACAACTGCATACATCTGTCACGATTTATAGAACTGTATACCAAAAAATGTGAATTTTTCTATATGTAAATGTATCTCAGGAGAAGAAAATTTGTTCTATGATCACTTTGGAAACAAGTCCACTAATCAACTCTCTTACCCATGGATTGTTCCCCATGCTCCTTTTATGTAAAAATTCTGACGCAGGCTCTGTATGAGGTGGCCCTGGCACCAGGGAGAGGGGGACAGGGGCCTGATAAGGGGTGAGTTTGCTCCATGTATCTTGATGGGCCACATTGTGGGAGATTAAATATGGCCAAACATACTTTGTGGCTGCTCATGTTATGAGGCAGAGTCCATGAATCCATCTGCCGATCCAGGCTGGCTCTGGGACATGGCTGATCTGGCAGGACATGAGGAAAGGACACCATGGTTGATCCAGAACCCGGGCCTCGGGACACCGCGTGGCTGTGTCTTCATCATCTTGGATGTGACCCTGTGACCACCACATATGAAAGCTGGTCCAGGCTACCTGAGGGTGAGAGGCCACGCGGAGAACTGAGGGCCCAGCCAGCTCAGCGCCCACTGCCAGCACGGGGCGCCTTCCAGCCAGGTGACCTGCCAGCAACGCAGCCACACGAGCCGGGTCTGCTGAAACTAGTGGAGAAGTGTGCAGCCACCCACAGAACTGTGAGAAAGAACTGTCTTTGCCACCAGTTTTTTTTCTTTTTACCTCTCAGTACTTCAGTGTATAAACACTGATACAGTACTATTAGTTTACCTACACATCTTACTGGACTTTAATTACCAATTGTGGCACTCATTTTCTTTTCCTGGTCTCAGATCCAGCTCCCGGTCACAGCGGCAGCCGATCCCCACGGCTCGGGGCGCACGGCTGGTCTGGGACAGCGCCTCACACTTGCTTCGCCTCGCATGACTGCCACGTCGGAGCGTCCTGGCCTGCTGTTGTGTGACCGCCCCTCATTTGGGGCTTTGGCAGGAATGTCAAAGCCGTTGAATCTTTGTCCAGAGGTACATGATGTAGGTTTGCCCCACCGTTGGCCATGCTCACAGTGCTCACGGGGCTAAGGTGTGGCCTCCCAGGTTTCTCAGCTAAAAGTTACTATTTTCCCATTTGAAATTAGTAAGTACCTTTGAGGAAGGTATTGAAGATGAGGTAACTATCCCATTTCTCATCAGACCTTTGCCCGCTAGTTTTAGCATCCATGATGAGTCTTGACTGAAACAATTATTACTGGGTTGGTTGCCGAATGGTGATTTTCTGATGCCATCATTCCTTCGAAGTCCTTAGCTTTCAGTGGTCTGTCACTTTTAGAGTGGCAGAAACAAATGGAGCCCCTACCCCGCTTGGTGCAGATGGCCTAGCCGTGTGGGCAAGGGCGCCTTACCTGGGTGGCACAGAATCGTGCCGAGTACATAAAAGCCCATCCTCAGCCTGGTGATTCTCACTCATCACCTGCCGTCCCATCTCGACCACACCCCCTCGGGGACGTTCTTCTTGAGGCCGCCCAGCAGCTTGTGCCCCGCGGTTCATTCTTAGATCCTGTCGCTCTGTCTGCCCCGCCCCTCACCACCTCCAACCCAGCCCTGCCCGGCCAGGCGCTCCTTGCTTCTCCTTAGGCCTGGAATGACCTCTGCACTCTCTGCGGTGCCTCCGGGGCTCTGTGGAGAAGGCGCCGGTCGTCCTCTCCCAGCTGACCGCCCCCCTCCGTCCCCGTGCCTCATGGCCCCTGCAGGTCCGGCCTCCGCACCCTGGCCCTTGCTGTTCCCTTCCTGGGAGCGCCTCCTCCTTTCTCTCAGTTCTGCACCAGACCTGGCCTCCCAGAGTGGCCATCCAGTCGGTCTTAGTGAAAACAGCCTCCACACCACGGAGCCCTCTGCCTGCTGCCCTGCGGGACTTGGCTTCAGAGCATGGGAGGACGCCATGTGAAATTATGCTGCACTTCCAGTTGTTTGCTTGCGGTCTGTGCCCCCTGCATGGGTGCCCCTGCTCCCCGGTCTGCTCAGAACATTGCTAGGCAGAGAGCAGAGCACAGGGAATATTTCTTGAATGCAGAAAGGAATCCTTCACATCTCGCTGGAACTTCCACACACACTCAGGGGCCTCTCCAGATCGCCCAAAACTAAGAGGGGGTCTCTCTCTCTGGTCTCACATAGTCCCTGAGTATCTGAGTGTCTACTGCTCTGCCCAACCCAAATTTCCTGAACAGCTCCTGAGGGCAGAGATAAGGTCTGCTTGGCTCACGGTTGAATTTCCAACTCCTAACACAGGGCCTGGCATGGAGAAGGTGACCAATAAGTGTTTGTTGAATGACTTCCTGATGACAAATGGTTTTGCCATGGTTGTTCTACTTGGGTAGGTGGGTCGTGAAGCTATTACCAAAGAAAAATGACAGAGAGGTCTGGCAAAGTTCATCATGTTGCTAAAAACTGTGTGTTTAAAATCTTTTTCATATAAATTTCCTTTAAACTTTCACTTTATTTTGTGTTTGTATTAGGTAAGATGTATATTGGGCAAGTCTACAGCAGCCTGCACCTCCCTCGGAAGGGATGAGCAGTCGGGACCTATATCACACAGTAGACCAAAAAAAAGGACCACTCTAAAGTATCAGAGCAATGTCTTTCTCTGAAATAGATTTGCTGTGAGAAACCGGAAACTTGTAGCACATTTCTAGTATCTGGTCTCTAAGTGCTCAGAGGACACTGTGTTTATGGATGAGCATCAGGCAATGATGAAGAAAGGGCAATTTTAGAAGAAAGAAGATTCTATGAAGATGAAAAAGATATGATGGTTGAATTTAAAGTCAATGGAGGCAATAAGTGAAGTAAAAGACAATCTTGAGAAATTACCCAGTAGCCCAGGGGAAAAGGATAAAGAAATAGAAATCACAGAGAAGAGATGAGGAGAATGGCTGGCAAGCCCACACATTTACTCTCTAATGAGAACTAAGGAGGAGAGGATGCTGCGGACACGTCAGCTGGAAGGGCACTGTAACACCTTCCACAAGGCACTTCCTTACGTGTGCCACTGAGAGGGTTCACTAGCCCAAGGTAAAATTTCTTTTCTTCTAGTTTTTGAGATACCACGTCTGATGTGTCAGGGAGCCAAAGTGGTGGGTAGGCTCTCTGGAGGCTTGGAACTACAAGCCTGAGTGTCCTTGTCTGCAAGATTCTCCCCACAGAAAACTGGTCATTCAGTCCCATCTGCAGCTGACCAACTTGGACCTGACTGAGCATCAGTGTGAGAAAGTTTAATGTTATCTCCTGGAATCCAAAAGAAAAGGGGGCAGGGGGAGAAAAGAGACAACCCAAAAGGAAATGGGGAACCCAGGGGCAGAGCAGCCTTTTCTGCTAGAGTGGATTCCTGTACTTCCAGCCAGGGATGCCCATCCCTGAGGATTGTACCTTCTCCTGCATCCCATCTGACAGCCCATTCACAAGAAAAAACTGGCTAACGTCTATACAAAGTACGTACTTCCCAGAAAGACCTCTGAAAGACCCTGTGGCAGATAAGGAGCTGTAATCAGCACAGGATACAGGGAAGGATCTCCATTAGGCCCTTTCCCTTCATGTCAGGAGCCACCAGTCCTAGGTGAAACTGATGAAACATAGTCACAGAGCTCGCAAATTTTTTGAGATAAAAATTTTGTATAATATCATATAAATTTATATAATATCTTAGTTATATAGGACAGTAAAGAACTAATAAAAAATAAAAAATAAAATCCTTTGCAGAACTGGAAATCTGAAAAATCTTCACAGAATGGAAAAGCATGCAGAGAGTTTTGGATAGAAACCCACTGTGGTTCATTCATGTGAGATATAAAGGAAAAATCTTTCCAAACATGCTTAGAAGGTGAACCACTTATTTACTATTCCTGAAAAAGCTATTTGGAGATGAATTGCAGCCAGTCAGTGTTGGATCAAAACAAATGAACTCAAATATGGAGTTATGTTATACAAGAACTAAGTAGCAGTAAACTAGCAAACGAAACAGGATTAATTCTGAATATAGCATTGTCAATACCAATATAAAATAACACAAGTGAAAAATGTAATTCTTGAATGAGAAGACACATAATATTAGTGGTAATAAAATCATCATCATGAGTCTGAAATATTGGGAAGTGAAATGAGGATGAGGAAAGGAGCAAGAAGGAAAAGTATGCTGAAATTTTCAACTTTCATACAGTGATACTAATACATAACATTCCATTCTTGATACTGACAATTAGAGAAAATAACTAAACTTTTTGTTTAAAAATTTAAATTAACCTCTAGAGAATAAAAATTAGGATTTATACATTCAAAATCACTTGAGGGGAAAAAAGCAAAGGAAATATGTATATAACAACAACAGCAAAGAGAAAATAGCAAGGCAGTATGAGCAAGATGGAAAAACACCCAGCAACCACAGCATGATAATAAATATAAATGGATCAAATTCTTCCACTAAATGTTAATTTGGGTTATTGTAGTGTAAAAATGTAAGCAATTTAAAGTTCCACATTGGAGAATGGGTAAGTTATGTTACGTCTGTAAATGGAATATTATAGAGCTCTTTGAGTTAATATTTTCAAAGAATATTAAATGATTTTTGTAATGATTATAATAGGTTAAGTTAAAAAAAGCAAGACATTAAATTACATATAAATATGGTTCTAGTCTTTTTAAAGCAAAAAAAATGTGTTAACAGTCATGATCTCTGAGTTCTTGGATTTGGAATGATTTTGTATTTTATTTCTTTGTACATGTATCTATTTTCCAAAATTTCTACCACAAACACACACTACATCTATAATCCCAAAACACACATGAATATATTATTCTAGAGCATGTTGCTGCTTATCTTAATAATTATCAGAGCTAGTACCTTACCTTATCTGTTTGCTAATCTCAAGAATCTCACTACAAGAGAAATTTTTCTCTGTATGAAATTTATCTCTACAAGCAATCACATCTTGCTCTGTCTCCTTTAAACCCACAAAGAGACAAATTAATCAGACATAGCTACTTGCCTTATGCAGGTTCCCAATGCTTGCTCTCCTTTATGTATCTTTGTCCTCTAGAAAAACCACACAGGGACTTTTTTTTTTTGGTATCATTAATCTACAATTACATGAGGAACATTATGTTTACCAGACTCCCCCCTTCCCCAAGTCCCCCTCACATACCCCATTACAGTCACTGTCCATCAGTGTAGTAAGATGCTGTAGAATCACTACTTGTCTTCTCTGTGTTACACAGCCCTCCCGGTGCCTTCCCCCACATTACACACAGGGACTTTTTAACCTGACCTTTCCTTTCGGGTATGTGTGTGTATTTAATTTAAGGCACATAGAGCACAAATTCCCAGGTAATGCTGAAGATGCTGGCCCAGGGACCACACTTTGAGAAGCACTATTCTATCCTCTGCAACACTCCACACTACTGCCTCCTTTCCCTCATTCGTCCCCTCCCATCTTGACTTTCCTAAAAAAAACTGGAGTCAGACACAGTTAAATTTTTGGAAACAAAAAACAAATACATAGATGAGAAAATTGAAAGTCCCCCTTACTTTGGCAGACCCCTTGGTCTAAAACTTCCAGATCCGCATCCTGTCTGTCCCTGCCCTCAGCAGCAGCATCAGTTCACCACCTACCCAATACACTCCTGGCCTCCATCTTGGCAGTTTCTGTAAACCATGGCTCTGACCACATCACCTCCCTACCTAAAATTCTGACTTTGCTTCAGAGTCAAGATCTATGTTCTTAGCCTGTTATTCAAGGCCCTTCAGTTTGGATTCCTGCTGACCGTCCTTCACCTCGGGCTTCTACCCCGCTGTTGCCCTGGCCCCCAACCCTGCTTATCACAGCCAGGTAGGGTTTCCAGCCATTCCCCTCAATGCACAACCTCCTGTGCCTTTTTGCACAAGCCGTTGCTTCTCCCGGTAATGTTTTCATCCTAAATCCACCTGATGAGCTCCAGCTTACATGTCAAGGCCTTGATTGAATGTTGCCACTGCCAGAAGCCTTCCTGGGTCCTCTCAAGCAGCTAGTCTTTCCTCTTCATATTTCAGTAAAGTCTCTCAACAGTCCTCTTTCCCTGTTCTGTACCCAGGGGACACTTTTACATAGCCCCACCTCTTAAGGGCAGTCACTCAACTCCCCCCTCAGCATAGTCCCTGGCTTGCAGCAGATATTTCAAGAAGTATTAATTGAAAGACTGAAATTAAGTGCCTAGAAGGTTTATATTGTTTATTGCATAATTTTTATGCACTTTTCTGTTTGAAAAAGGATATAAGGTAGTGGTTCTCAACTCTGGTGCACAGTAAGATCCCCTGGGGACCTTTCAAACTCCTACTGTTCAGGCCACACCTAAGACCCACTCAGTCAGGGTTTCTGGGGACGGTTTTCCAAGATCCCAGTGATTCTAATGTGCAGAAGAGGTGGAGGCTTCTCCACCGGCAGGTGGACACTGCATCCTGCCTGGGAGATCTTCCTCTCCATTACCAGGTGGGGGGAGACGCATCAGACTCCGCTGTGCTGCATATAGGGAGGCATGGCCCTAGCCTGTGTTACCAAGGAAGAGCCACCTTTAATGTAGGGAGGAGGCGGTTTCCTGGGCAGGGTGAGGGGCACAGGGTACCCTTGGCAAAGGGGGGACACCAGACATCTGGGGAAGGGTGAGGTGGAGAGGAGCTGGCCCAGAAGCAACACGGGCTTCTCACAGTAGATGCTGCAAGCACAAGGCTCCTGGGCAGGCCCCCTCCCGGGTGAGGGCGAGGCCCTGGCTGAGTGTCACATCAGAAGTGCACAAGGAAGGGCCTGGAGCCATGGCCATTCTGACTCAGGGTCCTGGGAGGAGGTCTGGACTTCTGAGGCAGCCTCTCCTGCCCTGCCTTTATCAGATTAAACACAGACACTGGAGGGGCTGGGGAGAGAGCCCTGGCTTGGACACGTAAGTGGCTGAGCCCCAGGGACTCCTCCAGAAGCCACCTTTCCTTCTCTGAACTTGTTTCCCATCTCCAAGTGGGGGTGACAAGACTGACTCCAAGAGTGTTGTGGAGAATGTTTTGCACTGTGCCTCATACATACTAGGAACCCAATAGCATGGTTGTTACCAGGACTGAGTCTAGAAATCCCAGGATGAGCAGCAGATGTGGCCTCTCTAGGGACTCCCTGACCATATTTTCTGATGCCTGGGGCCTAGCATCTTAAGCTTACTTTGGAGTTTTATGTGTTTGGTACTTCACAACCTCTGCATCTCAGGCTCCTGTGTGTGTGCTCACACACTGTACAAGTGAGCAGTGGTAGTGCTGCCCACCCCTGTGTCCACGGACGGACTGGGGGTTGCTCGGTCCTGGGCTGGGGACTGGCCTGCAAGGCTGTGGCTCTAACGCGGAGCCACTCTGGTTCAGAGCAGCTCACAAGAGCCAGCAGTGCACACTTCTCCCCTGCCCCATGGTCCAGACATCACACTGGTAGTCTGAGATCAGCCATGGTGAGAGCATCTGCATTACAGCAGTCAGCAGATGCTGCGTGTTAGGTCCTGCTCGTCCCACCAAAAGAAGAACAGAACGTTTACCAGCACCCCACTGCCTGGCTCCCAGCAGCTGGTTGCATGGTGGGGGGGCACAGGAACCACCCTGACTTCGCCTCTGAAGCGCAGGCTGTGGACCTGCAGCCGCCGCATCACCAGGAGCGGGTGAGAAAGGCAGGCCCTGCCCTCCTTCAGGTCTCTGAGTCAGAAGCCTGGATGGGCTCTAGGGACCTGCAACTGACCAAGATCCTCACTGAGCTGGAGTTCGAGATGCTGAAGTTCTAAGCACCAGACGAGAGCAGAAGGGGTTTTGAAGGCAAGTGTGACATAAGTTCTGAGAGTGTCACTGGCCCACTGCAGTGCGGTGTCCTCTGATTTCTCCCTCTTTATGGTTCAAATGTAGAGAAAAAAGCCCATATTCCACCAACCACACAACTGTTCTTATTGTTCCACATTTCTTCCATGATTTGAACATGTCTGTATAAAAATCAATCACTGGTGCGTTTATTATCTGCACATAATTCAGCAGCACATTTGCATCCCAATTTCTTCCTGAACAGCATTGCCTGAGACTCTGACATGGTCGGCAAGACCTGCTGACTTTTGCAAGAAATATACGATCCCTCAGCTGCCTTTTATTTTATTCCTGCGCTGGTGTGCTGTACAAGGTGGTTGGAACCTGGAATGTATTCTTCAGAATTAACATTCCTTGTGCTGGGCCTTGGCCGGCAAGCAGGAAGGAAACAAGCCTCTCCAGTCATGGGCAGAGCTGCCTGGAAAGGAGTGCAGACCATAATCTGCCTTACGCTGGGAAGTATTTTGGCACAGCTTGGCTCTGCAGCATATAAACAAGTTCTTTGTTGGGTGGGGGTGGTGGGTCACAGCTCTGTTGAGCACCTTTCATGATGTGACTGGTCTACCCTTTAGCTTTAGGTTAAGATGGGTCTGGAAACTGCATGGGGTTGGGGCCACATAAATCACTTACTACTAGGTGGCACTACTGGGCAGTGAAAAGCACTGGGAAGCCTCCAACATCCCCACTTCACAGCACCTGCAGATTTTCTAACAGACCAACAAATGCTCATGGAGCACCTCCTCTGGCCCCACCACTTCACAGAGATGGGGCTGTTGGGGGACGGAGAGACCCTAGGGTGCCGTGCAGCCAGCTGAGCAGGTCCTCACCTGGCCTGACAGGTTGAGCAGCGAAGGGCCAGGAGGCAGACTGAGAGAAGGCAGCGCTTGGCACCTGGTGGGAAGGCACTGCATGCTCCAAGAAACAACAGCCTCCGGTGGGAGGACATACCTGCAAAGTCTGGAGGCAGGCAGAGCTGTTCAGAACACTTGGGGGCTGCCCCAAGATGAGCAGGAAATGAGGTGGAAATAGGGGCAGGTGTTAGGGGCTCAAGGCCTTACCTACTGTGCCAGGATAAACTGCTTGGTCTTTATTTGTTCTGTAGACACTTATGCTTGAGAGGGAAGCACCCATCCAGCCTAAGTATAATCTGTACCAGGCTCAAGATTTCTTCTTTTTTTTCTTTCTCCTGGGTCCTAAGGGTCTTGCAGTTCTCGCAACTCCTTGTAATACATTCTAGTTCAGAACTACTCAGACCTACCTGGGTGCACCTGTAGACTATTCAGGTGATGGTGTAGTTATTAACAAGGAATTACATAACAATGTGACGGCAAGGCCCACCCGGCATGAAGGCTGGGCAGCATGCAGCCAGGATAAAGGGACCACCATGGGTAGATGTGCTGGGCACAGAATGACCTGGAAATCTCATCCAGACAAACAATTCTTTCAAAAGGCAGTTATGAAGCTGCTATACATATGGCAACACATGTCCCTCACATAATTATCATGTATATATGTCCTGCAGAATCAGAGAATTAAGAACTCACTACTTAGAAATAAACCTCTGTGGAGTAACCTTTTGTCAAGATTTTGGGTTGTTTTTTAAGCTAGTGGGAGCATGGGCAGGAGCCGTGTTGGTCTTAAACAGATTATATTTTGCACATACTTTGGTCTAACATCTTTCACTGTCCTTTCATTGTCATTAAAACCCCCTTTTCCTGCTGATTACAGAAGACATTACACACAAGTGCGCACACACATTGTACTAGGTAAGGAAAGATCACCCAGAGAAAACAACTGTTAACATACACTCTGGTGAATTTTTGTTATCTTTTCTCCCTATATGTTTACAAACATAATTGAGATCATCCATTTATACAGCTTTGAATCTGACTTTCCCTCCTTCCACTTAATATATGATATGAGAAAATACTCATATAAAATTTTTTGAAAACTCCATCTTAATGCTGCAAAGAGCACCACTGCATGGATATTCCATAATTTATTGAACCAATCCCCATTAATTGAGGGCTCAGGAAGTTTCCAGTGTTTTGCTCTTATTAAAAGACCATCCTTCCATTTTCTACCTTCTGTCAACAACCCTGATTATTTCCTTTAGGTAGAGTTCTAGAAATGGAACAACTGAGAAAAAAGGTTTTTAAAATACCCAGACGTCAATCCCTTTTGCCACAACTTTCCAAAAATGCAGCGGGACTTCACAAGAGGCCCTTCGGCATGCCATGGTCATGGAAGGTGTCCCTGCTCTCTGCAGTACGAAGGGACTGGGCCGTGTGCTGGTCCGCCTACCTAGAAAATGCACTGCGATGTTTCAGAGGAAAACTTTGTAAAAAAAAACAAAACAAAAGCAAAAAACATAAATAGAATTATTCTCCTTTCCTGCCATCTGTGGTTCCAAACGCAAACTAACTTTTTATGAAAAGTTTACAGAAATGCTTCAAGATTCTTTAACCTGAGTTTCAAACTGTGCTGCTGGGAATGTAAATTTCTGACCTGAAAATTGTGTGTAAGGAGTTTCTGTTTCGCCAGGTAATTTCCTGCTCCCTTTATAGGCTGACACTTAAGGTTTAAGGCACGCAGTCAGATTGTCGCCCCCTGTTCTCCCAAAGGGCGGACCACGGGTCGCCCGCGCCTCCCACGCTCTCGCTGAGGCTGCCTGGAGGACTAGGCGGGGGCGGGGGCGGGGGCGGGGGCGCCTGGCCCCTGGGACGGGGCTGAGGGTCGCGGAGAGCTCCGGAGCGCGGCTCTGGGTAAGAGCTCCGGCTTGGAGCGAGATGTCCGGGGTCCCATTCCCGGCTCCGTAGCTTTGTGCACATCACGGCCCCTCTCGGAGTCTCAGTTTACTGGTCTGGAATACGGGGCCACTCGAGCGCGCACCCGCGGGGCGTCGGGCGTATCGCCGCTGGCCCCGGACGCCGCGGCCGCACTCACCTCCGCCGTGCATCTGGCACAGGTAGGGGAAGCGCCACACGTTGCCCAGGCCCACCGCGTATGATATGCAGGCGAACACGAACTGCAGCGGGTTGGTCCACAGCGGCCGCGCCTTCTCCATGGCCCCGGAGCTCCGCGCCGGGTCCCCGCTCGGGCGCCGCGCGGCTGCTGGGGTCGCGGCCTCCCTGCACACTGTTCCGCCTCGGCTCAGCCTGGGGTGGCCGCGCGCCTCTGCCTCCGCCGCTCGCCCTCTTTTTAATTGCTAATCTCATTAACGGCGCGCCCGTCGGAGGGGCGAGGCTGGTAAATGGGTGACGGCGAGCCCCACCCCGCCTGGCCGCCGCGGCCGGGAAGGCACCCGAGATTGCGCGGTGCCTGGGTTCCTACGGCTGGACGTCCGAGCCTGTGTGTCGGCTGCCGCCTTCCTGCAGTGGTCAGGTTCCCCCACCACTTATCCCTGAGTTACTGAGTGCCTACTGTGTGCCAGGCTTTGGAGACAGGGCTGTGAACAACACGAACAGCCCCAACCCTTCTGGAGCTGGCACTCTGCTAGAGGGAGATGCTCAAACTGGTCTGGATAAAATGTCCTATTTTTAACTACTCTGACCAACAGAAAGACCAATTTCACATGGTTCATTCTAGACCATATATAAGACTGAGACACGCAAGGAAGGCAACTAAGGCAGAGCAAAGGGTTCAGCAGTCCTGGGGTGCTCAGGGGGTGCTGCCCAGAGAGCGGGGCTTGACATCTGCCCGGAGACCAGTGGGAAGGAAGGGAGAGATGCCCTCTCCTCTCACACCCGCACCCACCATGTTGAGGCATAGCTATCCCGGCAGTAATGTGTCCTCCCATCCACAGAGAGGCCCTACTTGCCTACTTTGTGTGGGGCTTTGTGGAACCCTGTGGGGCCAGGAATCAGGGTCTGAACAACTGCCATTGGAGACTACTGTTCAGGCCAGTCAAGGGGCCGGAGATTCTGATTCATTAGGCTTGGACTGGGCTTCAGAAACATAATTTTAATACCAGTCTGGAAAGGTGATTTGGTTCAAGGGGGTCACTAGACATGCCTAAGCCTGGTGTTTTGAAGTAATGAAGGACTTGGCTTTGAATCTCAGCTCTAACACTAACTTAGCTGTGTGACCTTGGACAAGTCCCTTAACCTCTCTAAGCCTTTGTCTCCTCATTTGTAATGGGAACATGTATATTTCCCCTTACAAGGGCTCATGTGAGAATTAATGGACAACTTAGATGGCACATAGTAAATGCTCAATAAAAAGGCCCTAAGTCCCCAATGGGCTGAATGAATGAATAGGTAATATACTAAATACCTTAATAATAAAGACATACTTTGACCAGTAGTTGGTACATAGTAAGAGCTAAGAAAATGCTTGATAAATAAATTAAAAAGATATGAAAAACAGTTGCTAGTGGAAATCTGACTTGAAAATAAAATAAAATTGCTACTCTGGGATGGCCCCTAGCTGGGCTTTCCCAACACTTCCTGCCTGGCTGGGGGCAGAGGAGAGAGGGGGTGCGGTGAGGAAGGTGGAGATTCCTCAGACCAGAAAAAGTCCAAAGTGCAACAGGGGAAACTATTTTGGTTTTTAAACTTTGGATTCTAGAAAGTATTTTCCCTACCTCTTGCCTGCTCCCCAGAGGAACCACTCTCCTGGTTTCTGCAGGTTAGTTTTAGCCGCTCTGGTCTCTGCTCCTGCAGTATGTGCTGTGTGGCACCTTGTTTCATGTGTGGGGGTCACTGGTGTCCTCACAGCTGCATGGTATTCCATGGTGTGAATCTACTCTAGCTTACTACTCATGGCCATTTGCGTTGTCTCTTTTGGTGCTACTTTGATTAAAGCAGTAAGGAGCATACTAGTACACGTCCTTGGGTGGATAAATGTGCTCACTGCTGGAAACTGCTGGGCCATAGCGTAGGTGTAGGTTCAGCCTTAGTGGTGCTGCCGAACTGTTTTCCAGAGAGGTAGTAGTGTACAGTCCCGTGAGTTTAGGTTGCTCTATATCCTCACCAACACTTGTCATCCTGTCTTACTCAGTCTTGTGGATGTGTTGTACCAACTCACTGTGGCTTTTAGCTCTGATTTCCCTAAAGCTGATAGTGCTGCATTCCTTTCCTCAGGCCAGCTGGGCCATTTGGACATCCTCTTTCATGAAGTGCCTGTTCAAGTCTTCAGCCAGTTTTCATTTGGCTCATCTGACTTTTTCTACTGATGTACAGTTTTAATCTATTCTGGCTATGAGCTCTTGTCAGTTTTATGTATCACAAATTTTTTCTCTCAGGCTGGGAGTTACCTTTATATTCTATCAGTGGTGTCTTCTGATGAGCAGATGTTCTTAATATTAACAAAGCCCAATTTACAAATCTTTTAATGTTCTCTGAGTTTTAAAAAATATCTTGCTTAAGAAATTTCTCCTTTATCAACTCCAAGGTTACAAAGATATTGCTGAAAATTTCAATTTGTGGCAAAGTCTGTCTCAGCAGTCTGAGTTAGGGCTGCTTTGTGATGTCAAATCATTCAGCATGTTGCTCCCTGTCTGCTTGGCAAGCTCTTGTTCTCACGAATGAGTTTTCCCTAGAGGGTACCTGGCTGTGCAGTGGCATTCAGGAACTGGTATCTTGGAGAGATGCCCAGCACAGTTGTCTGTAAAAAATTAGGTTGTATAAAGTAACAAATAAATTATTTAAAACAGAGGAGGTAAGCACTCAAAACCCACCACTTCCTAATTATTTCCTACATTGTTATCCATGCTCTTGAGGTTATCTATATCTGTCGCATATGTATGGTGCAAATCAATATAATGCTACTGCAGCCTCTCCCCGACTCCATGTTTAGTGACTCTGCACTGGAAGCTTGGAATTGGGAGTATTAACACCATGGAAATTGGTAAGCACCACCAATCAGAGCTTTTTCTGCAGAAAGCTGACTGAGAGATGCCTAGCATAGTTGCCTGGAACGTGGAACATGAAGCTGCTCGAATCTGTTGGTTTGATACGTAGGCAAAGCCTCTCTTCAATTCCCCACCCCAGGGATCAGGCCAGCACCTTCCCATCTCCAGCCACCCTGCCAGATTCCCTGGGAGCCTGACCAGGTTGTAGGCAGCACAGAGACACATCCTCATAACAGGACTATGTAAATCCTCAGGGGCAGATGCTCAGGGCTTCTGGTAAGGCCCCCCGATCTTTCTGAAACCCTGAGAGCGCTGATCTGACCAGACCAGTTGTGCTGCTGGGAGTGTGGATGTGCTTCCAGGGGGAGCTGGCCAGGCAGGGGTGGGTATCAGCAGGGGAGGGCAAGCAAATGTTTAGCAACCAGATTTCTGTAAAAGCAGCTCTCCTTTGTAGTATTTACCAATTTCTATGGTGTAAATACTCCCACTATGGCCATTCCAAGCTACCAATATAGTATCATGGAATGTGGAATTGGGGAGAGATGTGCAGTAGCATTCTATTAATTTGCACCACACATAAGCCATAGAAACAGATACCCTAAAGTGCATAATGATGTAGGAAATAATTAGGAAGTGGTGAGGTTTTGAGTATTGATTACCTCTATTGTAATAATTTGTTAGTTTATATACCTTAATTTTTAATAATGGCAGAGTTTAACAATCAGTTCACAAACTCCCAGTTGGCACTCACCAGCCATACTGACTGCTTCCAGCTCTCCACAGGGACTTGGGGTTTCTGTGTGGCAGGGGCAAGGGGGCCAAGTTCAGCAACCAGTGGCTGGGGCCCAAGGGCAGCAGGGTTTCCAGCTTAGCTCAGTCCCGCCCTGTGCGCTCGCTGGGACCTCCACTGCCTGTATGGAGGACACTGCCTGTGGACAGGCCTGTCCAGCCTCACTGTGCCCTGTCGGTCGGGAGACAGCTCCCTGAAGGACAGCAGGCCAACCCACCAGAGTGATCTGATTTGGGGAGGAGGGTGTAGGAAGGGGGCGGTCCTGACTCAGTTGCATGGGCATGGTCCCAGGCACATGCCAGGATCCCAGTCTTACCCCACAATTCTGGCCATGCTGCTCTCAATAATGTGCTCAGCCCAGTGACCCTGATGCCACTTAACCCCCATCAATGGCTCCCAGTTCCCCACAAGATAAAGTCCAAACTCCTCAGCCTGGTCTGTCAGGCCCTGAGCAACTTATTTTTTAATTGGGCCCTGAGGAGTTTGACCCTTGCTCACCTAGGGTCCAGGAGAAGCTACACTTTTCACCTTCCGGAAAATGCTGTGTGTTTTTACCCTTCTGGGCAGTTTCCTCAGCCAGGGACACTTTCTTTCTTCTTGACCCAGGAAAAGCCTGTCCATTTTTCTTGACCCTGATGAAATGTCACCCTTTGTAAGAAGCCCCAGCTCCTCATCCCCAGCCAGAATATATTTTTCCCTCCTCTCTGTCCCCCTGCCAGGCTGCATATCTGGTTTCTAATGCTTTCTGTGCTGCCTTGTCACAATGAGCGTCCCCTCTGGTCTGTGGCTGGTATCATGTCTTATTCATCCTTTTCTCCCCAATGCCAGGTACATGGTTGAGTCCCAGTAAAAGTTAGGTGATGAATGACAAGCCTGCTGCAGAATCTGAGCTCTTCGGTATAAATTCACCCTCATGGTTGTACAGTATCAACAACCCTAAGAAGTCCGCATTTCAGAATGTTTCTCCAGATGTTCAAGTTTCTATTGCCCACCTACCATGTGCCAGGAGCCTGCTAGGCTCCTGAACTCGAGGCAAAACCACCGGACATGACTGTCCATCCTCCCCACCTGCTGTCCAAGGTACCTGCTCCCTCTCCTTTGGGAGCAGAGACACACAGTGCAAATGGGAGTGTGGAAGGACATTGGGCAGAGGAAGCGCAGCGCTGCAGGGGACCGGCTCAGCTCAGGAGGTAGTAGGAGGGTCCTCCCAAGAGCCTGTGGAGCCCTGCTCAGGGCTGAGTGGGTGCCCGTGTGTGTGTGAGCGTGGCATGCACGCGTGCACTTGTGTACGTCTGTGCATGTGTGTGAGTGTAGCCTGTATGTGTGCTCATACGTTCACTGTATGTGCGTGTGCATGTGTGCGTGTCTGTGCAGGCACGTGTGCTGAGGAGGTGGCGTGTCCTGTCACTTTTTCCCGAGCCCTGGGACTCTCTTGGCTTCGGGTGGAGCTCCCGGCCTCTGAGCACAGGGATCCCAGGGCGGCAGTGCCCTTCCCAGCAGTGATTCTCAAACGTCAGGGAGCCCACAAATCCCCTTGCGTCTTGTTAAAATGCAGATCCTGCCTCGGTGGGTCCAGGATGAGCCAGGATTCTGCATCTCCAGCAAGCTGCCAGGGGATGCCGTGGCTCCTAGTCCAGGACCCTAGATCTCCAAATCAGGCCTTCAGGACTTCCCATACTCCAGCCGTGTCTGCCATTTTTTCTAACCACCATTTTTGCAGTATTAGTGAACCACGTGGACTATTTTTTCTTTTAATTCATTTTTTCACTAAAATACATTTAAGAATGAAGTTTCCTATCACTATCATGCATGTGAAGCTAGTGTTTTTCTGATGCACTTAAGATAAATTGATAAATATTAAGGTTTTAAAATGTCTATCTGTGGTGCCACCTTGAACTACCTCATGTACCATGTACACCCGGTGGTATGTATGCCTTACTGGACGCCATAAACCTAGTCCACAAACTGTGCCCACAGAGCTCCAGAATTGCCAGGGTGTGCCCAAGGAAGGCTTGGTGGGGTGGTGGGAGCCCAGGCAGAGCAGCCCCACCATGATGTTTTTATGTATTGTGTTTCTGTGTGGGACTTCATCAAGAAAAGAGTTATATATAGTCCCAAAAAAGTCCCAGAAGCCCACTGCCAATCCCATACCTTTGTTTTAGAGGTGAGGACCTGGAATTGTGCTGTCCAGTATGGAAGCCACTGGCCACATGTGGTCTCTTAACTTTAAGTTACATAATAAAATGAAAAATTGAGCTCCTCAGTGATGCCAGCCATAGTAGCTGCATGTGGCTGGTGGTTGCTGTGCTGACAGTGCAGATACAGAACATTCCTGTAACTGCAGGAAGCCCCATCACTGGACTGTCCCGACTTGGTGGACAGGGCTGGAGGGAGGGATTCTTTGCTGATTCCGGCCACAGGACTTGACCCTTTCTGGGCCTGGACTGTGAGCTGCTCTTTGGGGTGGCAATGTCCTAATGCTATCCGTTTGTCCCAGAAGAGGAGAGATGGGGCCTTCCTTCTCGTTCCTCTGTCTCTCATGACTCTGAGCACAACAGTTTGTCCTCTTGCAGGGAGGCTGGGTATGCCATGCATGGCTCCATCCTTTGAAGCCACTTGAGCTGCAAGGTGGGAAAGCCCAACACTGTCCTCTGGACCCAGCTCCAAGTCCCCCCACTGCCTTTCTAGTCTCCTGGGACCAGGAATCCACTGCTGGCCCTGGTCTCTGGTCCTCCCTGTTTCCTAGTATCTTCCTCTCTGGCCTGGACCTCACAGCCAGCCAGCCAGTTCTGCATATTTTCCTCCTACCCACCTTTGCTCCTAGTCCTTCTGCCATCTTTCACCCAAGTGCAGCAGTCTCTGTTAGAGGCTTTGGGAAGTACCCCGCAGAGCTGTGACTGGGTCATCTGCAAACACAGGTTGTGAGGCTGAAGCAGGGCCCTGCTGCTGCTTGCTCCTTTGAGAGCATCTCTGGTAAAGCCCTGTGCTGTGGCCCTGGTCAAGGTTCCAGATCTTTTCTGTGTGCCTCAAACCTCTCTCTCTATCCCGCTTTTCCCACTCATGACTTGCAAAGGTCCTGAGAGTCCTGCAGACAGTCCCTCCAGGCTGGGCCCCCACCTGCAGCTCCCTGGCTGCCAGCCTCCCGGAGCAGGGGCTCCCATGCCCTCCCTTACTCTGGGGTCTCCCCCACCAGCCAGCCCCACTCTCCCGAGCTTTGCTATTAGCTTTTCTTTTTTTTTGGGTGTGTGTGGCCCACTTTCTTTGCCTCCATTCATCACACCATTACTCCTTTACTTCACAGAATGTGGCACCTAGACCCAAATCCTAATGAGTCCACGCTGCCCGGTATACCTGGAAACATGCACCATCCTTTCATTTCCTTCTGTTATGATGGGGATCCTGTCTTCCTTGCTAAGCCCTCCTCCAGTGCCAGGACTATGCATGCCTCCCGCTTCCTCTGTCACCTTGCATACCCAGGCTAACACTAAGTATATAGTAATTTAAAAAGTAAAGTCTAATGACTTAAGCTAAGGATAGGATATCAATATTGTTAGCGAATGAAGAAATTTGGAAAATCATCTTAATGAGTAGAAAAGAGATATGTATAGATTGTATTCCTTTTTTCTTTTCATAGTGAGATATAATACACATACAGAAAATTGCACACATGAAAATCTACAGTTCAAAACTTATCATCTCACTCAGGTCAAGAAAAGGATTGTTAGCACCCAGAAAATCCTAGTCACCTATTCTGCCTTTCAGATCCCAGCCCTCTCCCACGGAAGGAAACTCTGTGCTGAGAGTCTCTTGCTCACTTTTCTGTATGGTTTTACCACCTAAGCATGAATCCCTAAAACTATGCTTTCATTTTGACTGCGTTTGAACTTTCCATTATGGGAAAATACAGTGGCTATTCTCTAGTGTCTGACTTTTATTTGCCTCACATTATTATTTTTTTTAAGTTTCATCCAAGTTGATGTTGTAGCTCTAGTTGATTCTTTATTTTTTGCCACCGTATTATATTCCCCATATGATTATAACCAAGATCATTTGTTCATTTTACTATTGATGGACACTTGTATTATTTATGGGTTTTGGCTATCATGAAGAATGCTGCTAGTGCCATTCTGGTACATGTGTCCTGGTACATATACATAAGCATTTCTATGGATGGAATTGCTGAAACATAGTGTGCATTTTCAACTTTGGCAGATGATCTCTAAAGTGGTTGTGAATGGCAGATGATACCTAAAATGGATATGAGTATCAATTCATATTCATATTCGTGTCAATACTCCCATAGCAGCCTGAGAATTCTAGTTGCTTTATATTTTTGCAGAATCTGATGAAAGGAAAAAGGAGGAAGAGAGTTATTAAAAATTCAGAACAAATAGAAAGCAAAAAGATGAGGAAATAAGTTCAAATGTGTCAGTAATCACAGTAAATATAAATGGATTAAATGGACCAGGTGAAAGACTGGGATTTAAAAAATTTGCCCACAGTTACACACCATTTATAAGAGACATAGAAAACATAACACCACAGAAAAATTTACATTAAAATGATGAAAAGGATATAGCAGGGAAATGTTATCCAAAAGAAAGCTAAGGGGAGCTATGTTACATCAGACAAAATAGACTTTAAACCAAAAAAAAAAGTGTTATTAGTGATAGAAAAGAATCTATCAATAGAAAGATATGACATTATCAAAGTTGAATACAATTAATAAAATAGCTTAAAAAAACAGGAAGCAAAAATTGATAGGACTAGGAGGAGAAATTGATATATCTGCCATGCTGGAGATTTCTGCACTTTTCCTATGGATAGACAAAGTAGAGAATAAAAAGTAAAGAGCAGGGAATGAAAAATGATACAGATTATTAGAATAAGAACCAAATGGAAATTCTAAAAGTGAAAAATGCAATGATTTTAGGTATTAGAATCAATGAATGGTTTAAAAATGGATTAGACACAGCTGAGGAAAGATTCGATGAACTTGAAGATACATCAGAAGAAACTTTCTGGAACATTGCACAGAGAGATAAAGAGGTAAAAAATAGGAAAAAAGGATAAGATATGTAGGGCAATAAAGTACTATATGCTTACCCAGAATTCTAGAAGGAGAAGAAGAGAGAAACTGAGAGCAATATTTAAAGTACTACGAGCTTAGCATTTTCCATTCCAGATTCATGGAGCCCAATGACTCCTGTGTAGGATAAAATATGTGTATATCAGGAAGCATCCTGGTGATGCTCCAGAACATCATGGTGAGCCCTTAATCTATGGCAAAGTTCTCAGGATAAAGCAGTGCTTAGTTTGTGGGATTTAAAAAAATAAAAAGGTACAACTTAAATCTTGGTCAGGTAGAACAGCATGATTTACAAGAGTGATCAGAGCTTAAGTCTTCTAAGTTGTTGAACAACTTTAGACTTGGTGAAAGTATACGAAATGCTTTTTATAGCTCTCCAGGATCTGACTTAGGGTTCATATAATACATTTGGTTGTTACAAATAGAGTTGCTTTTAGGATAGTTTTCTCACCTTTTTATTTTCATGACATTAACTTTCTGAAGAGACCAGGCTGTTTAAATTGAAGAATGGTCTCTATTTAGGATTTGTCTGGTTGTTTTCATGGGGGTGGTGGTGAGAGTCATTTAACACTGGCCTTTTTCTCCCTGTAACTTACAGAGATGTGTTCAATTTAGTCTTTATGTGGCATATATATCTTACAGCATTATATATGCACTCAGGCAATTAACTGTGTCTGTCATTGATGGGTTTTGGGGGAAAAAATGAGTGTATAACCTTTCTGAGTTTACATTTTATATTTGTAAAATGGGAGCTAGTACCGACCTTCTTCAGTGAACACTTCCAAGCAGTTTAGACTATCTGGCAAATCTAAATGAGGCAGTGACCCCAGGACGGTGCAAAACTCCTGGCTGGACCTGAAAGCAGAGTGTCAGCAGGACCTGGGGCCAGGGTGGCAGCTGTAGGCCACAGCTCTGTGTCTGGCCCTGTTTCTGCTGTGGGCTGATGAAAAGTAATGGGACACCAATGGCTTTAATGGCAGCTTTAAAAATGAAATAAAAGAAAACGAAGTCTAAGGCTTGAAAGCCAAGAAGACGTAATTTAGAGTACCGGGTGGGAAGCTGAAATAAAGGTTGAGTTTGTGTATTTTACTAGTATGTACTGGTAAAAACTCAGGGGTGTTCGTGAGACTGAGAGTAAGGCTAGAGAAAATAAATTCAATATACCGTGTCCTTTTGTCTGTATGCCCACTTACAAAGGACAACTGTTTCAACAGAGTAACCTGAAGGGATTTTCTGTGAATTGCTGCTTATATTGTCTGAAGTAACTAATTTGGGTAAACACCACCAAGCGGGCATTGTTCAGAAAGGCCCAAATGGAACAAACAGGAGTTTTGCAAGGTCAGAGAGAGCAGATGCAGAGATGAGCTTATCTGGCAAACACCGTGGCTTCTCCCCACGACCACCTGCATTTGGACGTCAGCCACACACTATGAAAACACCAGGCCAGAGAGCAGTGAGGAATCCTTCTGTACTTTTTGCTGGTGTTGGCTTAGTTTATTTCTTCACCTCAAATATTTCTGCTGGGAACAAGCAATCCAGACCAACTTGAAGGCATGATCTGACGGAGAAAAACAGATGGAGCACTGTGAAAATATTTCAAGGGTCAGCGTATACCTGGGGCCACACTGTCCCAGTCCGTGACCCCCCGAGGAACCCACTGTGTCCTGCTGTGCTGTTCTGTGCTTGTTCTTTCATTTCATAACAGGAGAAGTCCTGTGAATCTCACTCTACCAGAAAACACATGCTCTTCATTTCACAAGCTCAATAGTTCAAATTATATTGGATTTCTTTCACCTGTCAATACTCAAAATGTGGTCTATGGTGCTACTGAGAAGCTTGTGGGAAATTCAGGCTCTCAGGTTTCTCTCCAGACCTCTTAAGTCAAAACCTGTGTTCTAGCAAGACCCCTGCATCGCCCCACTGCCCCCCAAGGGATTTGTAGGCTCGTTAATGTTTCAGGACCACGCTGGGTTCTGAAACCTGGTGAAACGTCAGCACCATCTATGGAGCTTTAAAACACAGTGACGCGGGTTGCAGTGAAAACCTGCATGGGCCCAGGAGTGTCTTGACTGCTGCCTTGAGAGGCTGCATGATGCCTGTGCAGGCCGCCTTGTCCCGGGAAAGGAAGAGCACTGCCGCTACTATTCTGCACTCGTTTTATTTGAAGTTACAGATCTTTTTTCCAAGAAATCTCCCTTCCATTTTCCATTTCCCATTGCCCCTAAAGACCTTTGTGAACTGTCCACTTCTGCCTGTTTTTCTCCACCTTTGCAATAGTTTTTCTAAAATACATTCAGAGTCAATAGAAAAAAGATCTTATTTTTGTGTGTATATGCAACAAAAATTACTTCTCACGAACTTGAGGACCCCAAATCTGTTTCCTGCTTGCTGAGGGGCCACATTACCAGGAGACAGCTCAGGAGCTCTTTGGGAGTGGTCTTGCCAATAGATTCCTTGCAGAATTTCAGGGAGTTCTTTGCTTCTAAAATGGCCCTTCTGACTTTCTGGTTTCCATTTCTCAATATACAACCTACCTGGAGTTACATTTTATTGTGGTCTGCCATATTTTGTTTTCATTTATTCAGTACTCTAAAAATTATGACATTTAGCATCCCTATAGAAAAACACATAGAGGATGTTGTGTAACAAATAATTATAAAGCTGTGTAATTATTATATTTGTTGTGTAACAAATAATTATAAAGCTATATAAAATAATTATATATAACCACCCAAGTGAAGAATTAAAGTCTTTCCAGTTCTCCAGAGCACATCCCGTCCCTACATTTTCCAGTTCTTAACTCCCCCAGCCCCCAGAAATTACCATTATCCTGATTTTTATGGTAACTACTTCTTAGCTTTTCTTTACGATTTCCCTATCTATCCATGCATCCTAAAGAAATGTGGCTTGGTTTTGCCTGTGTTGAACTTTATACAAATGGAATCATAATGTTTTTATGTTTCACTTCTTCCTTTTTAAAAAAATGTCCTGTTTGTGGGTCACATCCATGACCTGTGGAGCTATAATTTGTGTATTTTCATTGCTCAATTTTGTGGTTATATGTCAATGTTATGATTACAGCTAATGGGAGTTTTCAGTTAGAACATACTTTGTGTGATTCAGTCTGTTGAACTTGGTTGAGCTTTCCTAACTATTCTGTAGGTGCTTAGATGGAAAATAGTGCTGCAGTTTGAGAGGGGAGCTTTCCTGTCCACTGGGTCAGATTTGCTGTCATCTGGCTCCTGTCCCCTCACTGATATTTTTATCTGCTTGTTCTGTCAGTCACTGAGGGAAGTGTGCTAATATCTTCCACTATAGTTGTGGATTTATCTAGTTTTCCTTTTGTATCAGTGTTCACTTTATAGAATTCAAAGCTGTTAGAGGTAATCAAACTTTAAATGGTTTTATCTTCCTGGAAGATTAAAACTTTTATCTTAAGGGATGACTGTTTATTAGTGTTAAGTTCTCTTTTTATTTGAATAATTGACCTGCAGATTTTCTACATCGTGTATTTTCTACATTCACAGTCGTGTCATCTTTGGATAATGCCAAGGTTATTTTTGGCCCCATGCTTTAGTTGGACCTCCAGCGCAATGTTGAATAGAAGTGGGGATGGCAGAGGACTTCACCATGTTCCTAAGATCAAAGGGTAAGCATACCACATATCACCACTAAGTAAGGATGTTGATTTGATATGATAAAGTATAAATCAAATCAGGTCACTCACTCCTCTGCTCAGATTTCCAAGTGGCTTCCTCTCTCACTAAATACAAAAGACAAAGTCCTTACAGTGATCTGCAAGGTTCTGCATGACCTGACCTTCATTGTTTCTATGATCTCCTCTCCTGCTACTCTTCCTTGTTCATACAACTCCAAGAACAGCACCCTAGATGCTGTTACTCCAATACTCCAGCTTAGTTCTGCCTTTGGACCTTTGCACTGGCTGTTTTCTCTGCCTAGAATGCTCTTCTTCTAGATACCGCCTGACCAGCTTCCTCGCTTCCTTCAGATCTTTGTTCAACAGTCTCCTCAGGAGGCCTCAGTGATAATGCTATCTAGAATGTCAGTTACCAACCCCATATTTTATAGCCTCTTTCCTGCTTCATTCTATTTCCTTGGCACTTTTCAGTATTTAGCATATTATGTGTTGCTCACTTAACAGGTCTGGCTCACCCATTTATCTATGGGACAGTTTTCAATGCCCCTATGTGCTAGGCCCTGTTCTTGGTCTGGGGATCCACAAGCAGGACAGCCCCGGCCTCAGCACTCTTGGACGTACATTCCAGTGGAGAGGAAGGCACGGAAACACGCTGCTCCTTCCATCTTGAGAGACACGTCCCTTCGCCTGGTGTCACACTTTCCCCTTTGGCACCTGCTCTGTTATTTGTTGTTACATTTTGGCTGTTTTTTGTTTTTGGATTTATTTTACAGCAAAACTCATCAAAAGATATCTATACCTACTCTTATCTATATAAGAAGTCTCTCCTCTCATAACTTTTTAACAGTCAGCTCACCAGAACTACCCCCACCTAACGAAACCACCTTGGCTAGGTCACCGGTGGCCTCCTCGTGGCTAAGTGCAGTGGCCAGGCCCCAGGCCTCCCTCCCCTGCCTTCTCAGCCGTGTCTGACCTGGGTGATTGCTCCTTCCTCCTGGAATGCCTCTCCAGCCTGTGTTCAGCACTCTCTCTTGGTTTTCCCTGTGTCACTGGCTGCTGTTCTTCAGTCTCCTCTGCTGTTCCTCCTCTTCAACATTGTGATCTTGTGATATTGGGGTGCCCCAGGGCTTCTCACCTGCACTCACTTCTTTCATGGTTTGAAAGCCATCTATACCATCTGTACAGTTACGACTCCCCATGTTGTATCGCCAGCCCAGACCATGCCTCAGACATCTAAACTCGTATGTCTATCACCTCCTCAACATCCCCGTTTGGATGTCTGGGAGGCACGTCGATCTTGTCTAAAACAGAATTCCTGATCTTCAGCTCCCAAGACCTGCTCCTCAGCCCTGGTGATACCAAGTCTAACAATGAGTTGCTCAGGCCAAAACCTTTGGTCTCATTATTGACTCCTTTCTTTCATATCACTTCTAACCTGTGTTGATATCTTAATCATTTTACCTTCAAAATGTACCCAGAATTAAACTCTCCTACACTGCTAACAGAATACATTGGAAAACTGTGGGGCAGTATCCATAATGTAAAACATTTGTATATGCTATGATCCGGCAAGGGCACTCTGAGGTAAAGGTCTCCTTGGTAAGGTCTGCTCCAGGTGTCCTCGACAGCTCTGTCTGTACTGGCCCAGAACTGAACAGCCCCGGAGGTCCAGCAGCAGTGGATGGATAAATAAATTATGGAATAGTCACACGAGGGAACACTAAGTAGCAATGACAATGAACAAAGGATTGTCACATACAATAACAGAGATGAATCTCACAACTAACCTCAAAAGAAACTGGACACAATATATACTGTATGAGTCCATGTATATAAAGTTCAAAAGTAGCCAAGATGAATCTCAGGTGCTAGAAGTCAGGAGAGTGGTTACGTCTGCGGGGAGATGGTGCCTGTGGGGAAACACAGGAGGCTTCTGGGAGAGGGCAGAAAATGGGTGATTCTTCAGCTGGGTGCTAGTTAAAATGTTTATTTTGTGAAAATTCTTTGAGCTGTACACTTATGATCTATAGGTTTTACTTCAGTTGGGAGAAAAAGCACAGCCTCCATCACCCTTACTTCCCCCTCTGCTCTTTCCTCGGTCCAAGGCCTTGGTTCTCACCTCATACTGCCCTCGCTCCCAATCTTGCCCAAGGATTGGCTATTCTTAATATAGCCACAGGGTGGTCCTTTTAAATGTCATCCGATTTTAATAATTCCAAGGCTCACAACTCGGAGTAAAATCATTTGTTTCAGATTAAAGTCTTGAATCTTTCCAGGAGGCTCCAGGGCCGGCATGATCCAGTCCCACTCTCTTCACTGGCATGGCTCAGCCCCGTGGCCCCTTCCTGCCCTTCAACATGCTGGGGCCACTCCCATACAAAGCCTTTGCCCTGCTGTTCCCTTGCTTTGGGGTGCTTATACCCCAGGGCCAACTCCTCCTTGCAGTCTTTGCTCAGTGTCTCCTCAGTGAGGCCTGTTCTGACCAGCCTGCTGACCTCATATCAAGCATCCCTCCAGCACTCTTGAGCCTCCTTGTTCTGCTCTATTATTATTATTTTACCAGAGCACTTTCTTCTTCTAACATAATGTAATGGTTTGCATGCTTGGCCCCCCAAAAAATCTGCCCAGAAACTATGAATGTGACCTTATTTGGGAAAAGGGCCTTTGCAGGTGTAAATGAGTTAAGGGTCTTGAGCCAAGATCTTCCTGGATTAGGGTGGGCACTACATCTAGTGCCAAGAGTCCATGGAAGAGAAGACAAGGGAGAAGACACACAGAAGAGAAGGTGAAGTTAAAACAGAGGCAGAGATTGAAGTGATGAGTCTACAAGCCAAGGATTGCTGGCAGCTGCCAGGAGCTGTGAGAGAAGTGTGGACTGGAGTCTCCCTCAGGGCCTCCAAGGGGATCCAGTTCCACCAACACGCTACTTTTGGACTTCTGGTCTCCAGAACTGTGCAAGAATGAATTTGTTGTTTGAAGCCACCAAGATTTGGTAATTTGTTATAGCAGTACATACAATATAATTTATTTATTACTATGTATTGTCTATTTTCTGTATTCTCTTACTGTTAGCTCCTAAGGGCAAAAATTGTTATTTTGCTCATGATGTATTTCAAACACCAGTGCCTGGCACATAGCAGGCACTTAAGGCTGACAAAGATTTGATTTTACTTATGTGGTGAACACTGGTTAAAGTAATCTAGGATTTGGTTGAATAAATTGTCATATATCCATACACTGAAGTACCACGCAACAATAATAGGAATGAACTACCAATACACACCCCAAGATGGATGAATCTTAAGTACATTTTGCTGGGTAAAAGAAGCCAGACATGAAAGAGAACGTTTTACATGATATCATCCTATGACATTCTGGAAAAGGCAAATCTAAGCTATCAAGAGGGAAAGCAGACCAGTGGCTTCCTGGGGTCAAGAGTAGAGAAGACTGAGTACAAAGGGGAATGAAGGAACTTTTGGCAACTTGTAAAAATGCCCTATATCTTGACTGCAGTGGTGCATGCCTGGTATCTACATTTGCCAAAACTCTGCAAGTGGACCCTTAAGATGGGTGTATGTTATTGTGTGTAAATTATATCTCAAAAAGGTGATAAAATAAGGTGGTTTATTTAGAAAAATGTAATATTATCTAGAGCAAATACCCACCTTGAACCCTGGAGCAGGCCTAAAGATGTTAGAGTCCAAAAATATGTGACAAGAATGTACAGTACAAGGAAGCAGAAAATATAAAACCAAAGCAACAGAAAAAAGATCGTTCAGACCTTTGATTGGGAGTCTGATCAAGGACACGTGCACAATATGTCACTGTTCACAGAGTCCATGTTTAGACCACACAACAATGGCTTCTCACCTGCTGCATCGAATTCCTGGAATGCAAATCAGCTGCCTCGGTCATGCATGGATACGTTTACTGTGTTAGCACTGTCTGAAGAGATACGGTAGTTATTTATTACCCCCATCTACCTCACTTACGCTTCTCACTCTGTCTGCTCTTTCCTTTAAGATGGGCTTAATGTTGATGACATGATTGATTTTACTTACAAAGTGGGGTAAACACTGGCTAAAGTATTCGAAGGTTTACTTGAATATTAATCAGTTGTTGATTCAGAAACGCTGGAGGTAGCTTTCAAATAAGCTGTTTTACAAGGAAGGAAAATTCCAAACCAATCTCTAACATGAATATTGGTGCGCACACCCTAAATAATGTATCAGCTAATAGGAACAAGCAAGATATAAAAGGACTGTCCCTCATGACTGTTGCAGGTTAGGCACCTCGGGAAGCTGACTCGGACAGAGACTGGTGAGCAGGGCATCAGCTGGGGAGCGCCCTTGCGAAGGGAAGGAAGCAGGGCTGGCAGGCCCAGGGGAATGGCTCTTGACCCTGTGGGGAGTTCTGAAGATGAGACACACTTTGTCAGTGCCACGCTGGGGTGACAGGGCCTGGCCTTTATTTTTTTCCACTGATTATGGTCGGATGCAGCCACCCTGAAGGGGAGCTTAAACTTGGGCAAGGTGGTTCTCTTTAGCTGGGCCGTCTGCAAAGGGCAGACAGCTGAGGGTTGACTGCCAATATTTCCAACAGGCAGGACCATAGTCATTTACTCCTGAAGGGAATTATCAAGCACTCAGCAGCAGTCAAGGCTGGACTAGATCAGATGGTAAAGATAGAATGAGTGTTAGACTCAGACTCACTTTTAGACTCAAATGGTTTCTTACTTACACAGGCCATGAAAGGAATAGAGTAAGGCAAAGGCGCCAGCTCCCTGGGTCCCTCCCCCACATACAAAAAGGCAGAACCTACACAGAAGGGGCAGAATGACTGCAGCACAAGTTGTGGGATACTACGTCGCTGAGGAACCAAGTCTACACTGAGGCCTCAGCAGTTTTACATTCTGCAGACCTATCCTGCCCTCATCAGAACTTCATCAGAATCCTTGCAAGGGAGACAGGCAGGTGAATGGGAAATGGCACTGAAGCAGTTCCACACAGCCTCCCATCCTCTTGTCTTCTGGGAACATCACAAGGCGGTCGGCCAAGACTCAGATGAGCTGTGGTTCAACTCTTACCCACAGGTGCTATGTGCCAGAACACCTATAGCACCCATCACACTGACCAAGTAGAGGGTCTAAGGAAAGTTTAACATTAGAAAATTAAGTGTAATTCACAACATGAGCAGGAAAAAGAGAAAAATTATTTTATTATCTCAATAGATGCAGAAAAGACATTTGGCAAAATTCAACAGCCATTTGTAATTTTTTTTTTAATTGAAGGATAGTTGACGCACAGTATTACATTACATTAGTTTCAAGTGTACAACACAGTGATAAAACATTTATATACGTAATTCTAGGTTCCAGCTATCACCCTACCAAGCTGTTACAATATCTTGACTATATTCCTTATGCTATACATTACATCCTGGTTACATATTTATTTTACCATTGGAAGTCTGTCCTTTTTTTTTTTTCCTTTTTTTTTTCTTCTTTTTTTTTTCTGTGAGGGCATCTCTCGTATTTATTGATCAAATGGTTGTTAACGACAATAAAATTCTGTATAGGGGAGTCAATGCTCAATGCACAATCATTAATCCACCCCAAGCCTAATTTTCATCAGTCTCCAATCTTCTGAGGCATAACAAACAAGTTCTTAGATGGAGAACAAATTCTTACAAAATGAATAAGTTACATGGTGAACAGTACAAGGGCAGTCATCACAGAAACTTTTGGTTTTGCTCATGCATTATGAACTATAAACATTCAGTTCAAATATGAATACTCATTTGGTTTTTATACTTGATTTATATGTGGATATCACATTTCTCTCTTTATTATTATTATTTTTAATAAAATGCTGAAGTGGTAGGTAGATACAAGATAAAGGTAGAAAACATAGTTTAGTGTTGTAAGAGAGCAAATGTAGATGATCAGGTGTGTGCCTGTAGACTATGTGTTAATCCAAGCTAGACAAGGGCAATAAAACATCCACGTATGCAGAAGATTTCTCTCAGAACGGGGGGGTGAGGTTCTAAGCCTCACCTCTGTTGATCCCCAATTTCTCACCTGATGACCCCCCTGCGACTGTGCCTGTCTTAGGTTGTTCCTCCCTTGAGGAATCTTACCCGTCTCTGGCTAACCAGTCATCTTCCGGGGCCATACAGGGAAATGTAAAGTTGGTAAGTGAGAGAGAAGCCTTATTATTTGAAAAGGTTAGCTTTTTACTTCTTTGCATATTTATGCCCTGTGGCTTCTATGCCCAGCATTTGTCTTGAGGTATCTTTACCACTTGGAAGAATTATGATACTCGGTAAATTTGATATGAGGCATGAATTCTATTTAAGGGTTGTAATTAGGAAGGAAGAAGAAAAGCTATAGAAGTAGCAGGCGGAAGAAAACATGGGAAGATTGATTATTTCTTTGACATATCTTCTTGTAGAGTAACTTCAGCATGTATAGGTTTTAAACTACTAATTAAATTGCGCACACACATTAACATAATAGGAGTATAGTTGCATAACCAAAGCATACCTGTAATTACCAGCCATCTCCAGTGAAACCAAGAAAACCAGTTAGGCACCTTAGGCATTTGTGAAAACTTATCTATGATATGGTGGGTATTGTCCAACTGAACTTGAACAGTCTGAGAGAAATCAGACAAATTAAAACAACCCATTCCTGGGGAATGTTCACATCCCTTATGTTCTTTTAACAGTAAATAGTCTGTAGTTGTAAGATTTTGGAGCACTACAATTTGCACTTCTCCTAATTCTTGATTGTGTTCCAACAGTATAGATCCAGTCAAATTTGTTGTTTTACTGTATGCACAGGCCAGCTTAGATATCTCCTTCCTCATTCCCATGGCAAGTCCAGGAGCTGGTGGGATGAGTGCATCTACAGCTGTAGCAGTGCGTGGATCTTTGTTGGGGTTTTTTGATGATCATCTTCTGGCATGAGTCTTCCAGAGAGTGCTGATGTTGGAAGTTCTTTTTCATATCGTATCTTAGTTCATTTTCGGGGTAGCCCAATTAGGCTTTGATCCTCTGTATAAACACAAACAGACCCTTTGCCTACACTTTTATATGCCGTTTATACCCTTGTGTAGAACTTGTTGGATGTTACCACACAGGAACTGCCCTTTTTTTTTTTTTTTTTTTGCTTAGTTTTTGGTATCACTAATCTACACTTACATGGCGAATATTATGTTTACTAGGCTCTCCCCTATACCAGGTCTCCCCTATAAACCCCTTTACAGTCACTGTCCATCAGCATAGCAAAATGTTGTAGAATCACTACTTGCCTTCTCTGTGTTGTACAGCCCTCCCTTTTCTCCTACCCCCCCAAGCATGTTAATATTAATACCCCCCTACTTCTCCCCCCCTTATCCCTCCCTACCCACCCATCCTCCCCAGTCCCTTTCCCTTTGGTACCTGTTAGTCCATTCTTGAGTTCTGTGATTCTGGTGCTGTTTTGTTCCTTCAGTTTTTCCTTTGTTCTTATATTCCACAGATAAGTGAAATCATTTGGTATTTCTCTTTCTCCGCTTGGCTTGTTTTACTGAGCATAATACCCTCCAGCTCCATCCATGTTGCTGCAAATGATTGGATTTGCCCTTTTCTTATGGCTGAGTAGTATTCCATTGTGTATATGTACCACATCTTCTTTATCCATTCATCTATCGATGGACATTTAGGTTGCTTCCAATTCTTGGCTATTGTAAATAGTGCTGCGATAAACATAGGGGTGCACTGATCTTTCTCATACTTGATTGCTGCATTCTTAGGGTAAATTCCTAGGAGTGCAATTCCTGGGTCAAATAGTAAGTCTGTTTTGAGCATTTTGATGTACCTCCATACTGCTTTCCACAATGGTTGAACTAACTTACATTCCCACCAGCAGTGTAGGAGGGTTCCCCTTTCTCCACAGCCTCGCCAACATTTGTTGTTGTTTGTCTTTTGGATGGCAGCCATCCTTACTGGTGTGAGGTGATACCTCATTGTAGTTTTAATTTGCATTTCTCTGATAATTAGCGATGTGGAGCATCTTTTCATGTATCTGTTGGCCATCTGTATTTCTTTTTTGGAGAACTGTCTGTTCAGTTCCTCTGCCCATTTTTTAATTGGGCTATTTGTTTTTTGTTTGTTGAGGCATGTGAGCTCTTTATATATTCTGGACGTCAAGCCTTTATCGGATGTGTCATTTTCAAATATATTCTCCCATACTGTAGGGATCCTTTTTGTTCTATTGATGGTGTCTTTTGCTGTGCAGAAGCTTTTCAGCTTAATATAGTCCCACTTACTCATTTTTGCTGTTGTTTTCCTTGCCCGGGGAGATATGTTCAAGAAGAGGTCACTCATGTTTATGTCTAAGAGGTTTTTGCCTATGTTTTCTTCCAAGAGTTTAATGGTTTCATGGCTGACATTCAGGTCCTTGATCCATTTTGAGTTTACTTTTGTATATGGGGTTAGACAATGGTCCAGTTTCATTCTCCTACATGTAGCTGTCCAGTTTTGCCAGCACCACCTGTTGAAGAGACTGTCATTTCGCCATTGTATGTCCATGGCTCCTTTATCAAATATTAATTGACCATATATGTCTGAGTTAATGTCTGGATTGTCTAGTCTGTTCCATTGGTCTGTGGCTCTGCTCTTGTGCCAGTACCAAATTGTCTTGATTACTATGGCTTTATAGTAGAGCTTGAAGTTGGGGAGTGAGATCCCCCCTACTTTATTCTTCTTTCTCAGGATTGCTTTGGCTATTCGGGGTCTTTGGTGTTTCCATATGAATTTTTGAATTATTTGTTCCAGTTCATTGAAGAATGTTGCTGGTAGTTTCATAGGGATTGCATCAAATCTGTATATTGCTTTGGACAGGATGGCCATTTTGACGATATTAATTCTTCCTAGCCACGAGCATGGGATGCGTTTCCATCTGTTAGTGTCCCCTTTAATTTCTCTTAAGAGTGACTTGTAGTTTTCAGAGTATAAGTCTTTCACTTCTTTGGTTAGGTTTATTCCTAGGTATTTTATTTTTTCTGATGCAATTGTGAATGGAGTTGTTTTCCTGATTTCTCTTTCTGTTGGTTCATTGTTAGTATATAGGAAAGCCACAGATTTCTGTGTATTGATTTTGTATCCTGCAACTTTGCTGTATTCCGATATCAGTTCTAGTAGTTTTGGGGTGGAGTCTTTAGGGTTTTTTATGTACAGTATCATGTCATCTGCAAATAGTGACAGTTTAACTTCTTCTTTACCAATCTGGATTCCTTGTATTTCTTTATTTTGTCTGATTGCCGTGGCTAGGACCTCCAGTACTATGTTAAATAACAGTGGGGAGAGTGGGCATCCCTGTCTAGTTTCCGATCTCAGAGGAAATGCTTTCAGCTTCTCGCTGTTCAATATAATGTTGGCTGTCGGTTTATCATAGATGACCTTTATTATGTTGAGGTACTTGGCCTCTATTCCCATTTTTCTGAGAGTTTTTAACATGAATGAATGTTGAACTTTGTCAAATGCTTTTACAGCATCTATGGAGATGATCATGTGGTTTTTGTCTTTCTTTTTGTTGATGTGGTGGATGATGTTGATGGACTTTCGAATGTTGTACCATCCTTGCATCCCTGGGATGAATCGCACTTGGTCATGGTGTATGATCCTTTTGATGTATTTTTGAATTTGGTTTGCTAATATTTTGTTGAGTATTTTTGTATCTACGCTCATCAGGGATATTGGTCTGTAGTTTTCTTTTTTGGTGGGGTCTTTGCCTGGTTTTGGTATTAGGGTGATGTTAGCTTCATAGAATGAGTTTGGGAGTATCCCCTCCTCCTCTATTTTTCGGAAAACTTTAAGGAGAATGGGTATTATGTCTTCCCTGTATGTCTGATAAAATTCCGAGGTAAATTCATCCTGCCCGGGGGTTTTGTTCTTTGGTAGTTTTTTGATTACCGCTTCAATTTCGTTTCTGGTAATTGGTCTGTTTAGATTTTCTGTTTCTTCCTGGGTCAATCTTGGAAGGTTGTATTTTTCTAGGAAGTTGTCCATTTCTCCTAGGTTTCCCAGATTGTTACCATATAGGTTTTCATAGTATTCTCTAATAATTCTTTGTATTTCTGTGGGGTCTGTCGTGATTTTTCCTTTCTCGTTTCTGATACTGTTGATTTGTGTTGACTCTTTTCTTCTTAATAAGTCTGGCTAGAGGCTTATCTATTTTGTTTATTTTCTCGAAGAACCAGCTCTTGGTTTCATTTATTTTTGCTATTGTTTTATTCTTCTCAATTTTATTTATTTCTTCTCTGATCTTTATTATGTCCCTCCTTCTGCTGACCTTAGGCCTCATCTGTTCTTCTTTTTCCAATTTCGATAATTGTGACATTAGACCATTCATTTGGGATTGCTCTTCCTTTTTTAAATATGCTTGGATTGCTATATACTTTCCTCTTAAGACTGCTTTTGCTGTGTCCCATAGAAGTTGGGGCTTAGTGTTGTTGTTGTCATTTGTTTCCATATATTGCTGGATCTCCATTTTGATTTGGTCATTGATCCATTGATTATTTAGGAGCGTGTTGTTGAGCCTCCATGTGTTTGTGAGCCTCTTTGCTTTCTTTGTACAGTTTATTTCTAGTTTTATGCCTTTGTGGTCTGAAAAGTTGGTTGGTAGGATTTCAATCTTTTGGAATTTTCTGAGGCTCTTTTTGTGGCCTAGTATGTGGTCTATTCTGGAGAATGTTCCATGTGCACTTGAGAAGAATGTATATATTGTTGCTTTTGGATGTAGAGCCCTATAGATGTCTATTAGGTCCATCTGCTCTACTGTGTTGTTCAGTGCTTCCATGTCCTTACTTATTTTCTGCCCAGTGGATCAATCCTTTGGGGTAAGTGGTGTGTTGAAATCTCCTAGAATGAATGCATTGCAGTCTATTTCCCCCTTTAGTTCTGTTAGTATTTGTTTCACATATGCTGGTGCTCCTGTGTTGGGTGCATATATATTTAGAATGGTTATATCCTCTTTTTTGACTGAGCTCTTTATCATTATGTAGTGTCCTTCTTTATCTCTTGTTACTTTCTTTGTTTTGAAGTCTATTTTGTCTGATATTAGTACTGCAACCCCTGCTTTCTACTCACTGTTGTTTGCTTGAAACATGTTTTTCTATCCCTTGACTTTTAGTCTGTACATGTCTTTGGGTTTGAGGTGAGTTTCTTGTAAGCAGCATATAGATGGGTCTTGCTTTTTTATCCATTCTGTTACTTTGTGTCTTTTGATTGGTGCATTCAACCCATTAACATTTAGGGTGACTATTGAAAGATATGTACTTGTTGCCATTGCAGGCTTTAAATTCGTGGTTACCAAAGGTTCAAGGTTAGCCTCTTTAGTATCTTACTGCCTAACTTAGCTCGCTTATTGAGCTGTTATATACACTGTCTGGAGATTCTTTTCTTCTCTCCCTTCTTATTCCTCCTCCTCGATTCTTCATATGTTGGGTTTTTTGTGCTGTGCTCTTTCTAGGAGTGCTCCCATCTAGAGCAGTCCCTGTAAGATGTTCTGTAGAGGTGGTTTGTGGAAAGCAAATTCCCTCAGCTTTTGTTTGTCTGGGAATTGTTTAATCCCACCGTCATATTTGAATGATAGTCGTGCTGGATACAGTATGCTTGGTTCAAGGCCCTTCTGTTTCATTGTATTAAATATATCATGCCATTCTCTTCTGGCCTGTAGGGTTTCTGTTGAGAAGTCTGATGTTAGCCTGATGGGTTTCCCTTTATAGGTGACCTTTTTCTCTCTAGCTGCCTTTAACACTCTTTCCTTGTCCTTGATCTTTGCCATTTTAATTATTATGCGTCTTGGTGTTGTCCTCCTTGGATCCTTTCTGTTGGGGGTTCTGTGTATTTCCGTGGTCTGTTCGATTATTTCCTCCCCCAGTCTTGGGAAGTTTTCAGCAATTATTCCTTCTAAGATACTTTCCATCTCTTTTCCTCTCTCTTCTTCTTCTGGGACCCCTATAATACGGATATTGTTCCTTTTGGATTGGTCACACAGTTCTCTTAATATTGTTTCATTCCTGGAGATCCTTTTATCTCTCTCTATGTCAGCTTCTATGCGTTCCTGTTTTCTGGTTTCAATTCCATCAGTGGCCTCTTGCATCCTATCCATTCTGCTTATAAACCCTTCCAGAGTTTGTTTCATTTCTGCGATCTCCTTTCTGGCATCTGTGATCTCCCTCCGGACTTCATCCCATTTCTCTTGCGTATTTCTCTGCTTCTCTGTCAGCATGTTTATGATTCTTATTTTGAATTCTTTTTCAGGAAGACTGGTTAGGTCTGTCTCCTTCTCTGGTGTCGTCTCTGTGATCTTTGTCTGCCTGTAGCTTTGCCTTTTCATGGTGATAGGAATAGTTTGCAGAGCTGGGACGAGTGACGGCTGGAAGGACTTCCTTTCTTGTTGGTTTGTGGCCCTCCTCTCCTGGGAGAACAGCGACCTCTAGTGGCTTGTGCTGGGCAGCTGCGCGCAGACAGGGTTTCTGCTTCCTGCCCGGCTGCTATGGAGTTAATCTCCGCTGTTGCTGTGGGTGTGGCCTGGCTCGGGCAGCTACTCCAAAATGGTGGAGTCGCGTTGGAGCAGGAGCGGCTGGGAGGCTATTTATCTCTGTAAGGGGCCTCCCTGCTCCCTGCAGCCCAGGGGTTAGGGTGCCCAGAGATACCCGGATTCCCTACCTCTGGAGTAAGTGACTCGCCCTGCCTCTTTAAGACTTCCAAAAAGCACCCGCCAAAACAAAACAACGACCGCCGAAAAAAAAAAAGAAAAAAATTTTTAAATTAAAAAAAAAATTTTTTTTAATTAAAAAAAAATGGTGGTCGCTTTTTTTCTTTATTCTCCGGTGCCAGCCTCAGGCCTCTGCTCACGTGTCTTGCTGCCCTGTTTCCCTAGTATTGGGGTCCCTGTCCCTTTAAGACTTCCAAAAAGCGCTCGCCAGAACAAAACAGCAAAAAAGCAAAAAAAAAAAAAAAAAAAAAATGGTCACGCGCTTTTCTTATGTCCTCCGGCACCCGGCCTCCAGTGCCCGCTCACTGATCTTGCTGCCCTGTTTTCCTAGTATCGAGGGCCCTGCACTCTGGCCTGGATGGCTGGGGCTGGGTTTTCGGCAGCCCTGGGCTCCGTCTCCCTCCCGCTCTGCCTATTCTGGGGGGAGGGGCGCTCGGCTCCCGCGGGGCCGGTTCTTGTATCTTACCCCCTTCGCGAGGCGCTGGGTTCTCTCAGGTGCGGATTTGGTCTGGATATTGTCCTGTGTCCTCTGGTCTTTATTCTTGGAAGGGTTGTCTTTGTTATATTTTCATAGATATATGTTGTTTTGGGAGGAGATTTCCGCTGCTCTACTCACGCTGCCATCTTCCGCCCCCCATTTGTAATTTTTATAAATGCTGTTAGCAAATTGGGAAAAGAACTTTCTTAACCTAATACAGAATATTGTAAACATTATCCTTATTGGTAAAATATTTAAATCTCTTCCCAGAGATTAGGAATAAGGCAAGGATGCCCTCTATTATCACTTCTAGTCAACATTGTACTAGAGGTCCTAGCCAGTGCAATGAATCAAGAGAAATAAGTACAGGCTTAATAGCTCACTTGTTCAGAATTGGAAACTGCAACTATCTGAAACAAAGCTGATAAGCAGCATTTGGTGTTGCCAGTGTTCTGGATTTCAGCCATTCTAATAGATATGTAGGGTACCTCCTTGTTGTTTTAATTTGCATTTCCTTGATGACATATGATGTAGAGCATCTTTTCATATTTTTTACTTGCCAGACGGATGTCTTTTTTTGGTAAGGTCTGTTATGATCTTTGGCTTCTTTTTAAAGTCAGGTTGTTTTCTTATGGCAAGTTTAAGAGTTCTTTATATATTTTGAATAACAATCCTTCACCAGATAGGTCTTCTACAAATATTTTCTCACAATTTGTGGCTTGTCTTCTCATTCTCTTCACATTGCCTTTCACAGAAGTTTTTAATTTTAATGAAGTCCAGCTTCTCAATTATTTATTTCATGGATCATGCCTTTGGTATTGTTTCTAGAAGGCCATTGCCATACGCAAGGTCACCAAGGTCACTCTCCTATGTTATCTTCAGGACTTTTACAGTTTTGGATTTTTATATTTAGGTCTATGATCCGTTTTTAATTAATTTTGTGAAGGGTGTAAATGTCTGTGTCAAGATTCATTTTGTTGCATGTGGGTGGCCAGATATTCTAGTACCATTTGTTGAAAAAACTATCTTTGTTTCATTGCACCTCTTTTGTGCCTTTGTCAAAGATCAGTGGACTATATGTGTGTGGTTCTTTTCCTGTTCTATTGATCTAGTGGTCTATTCTTTCACGAATACCACCTCTTGATTACTATAGCTGTATATGTAGTAAGTCTTGATGTTGGCTAATATCAGTCCTCCAACTTTGTTCTTCAATATTATGTTGGCTATTCTGAATCTTTTACCTCTCCATATAAACTTTAGAATCATTCTGTTTACAAAATGATGTCTACATACCTACAAAATAACTTGCTGGGATTTTGATTGGGATTGCACTTAATCTATAGATCCAGTTGGGAGGAACTGGCATTTTGACAATATTGAGTTGTTCTATCCATGAGCATGGAATATCTTTCCATTTATGTAGCTCTTCATTGATTTCTTTAATCCATTTTTTAGTTATCCTCAAAAAGATTTTGTACAGATTTTGTTAGATTTATACCTAAATATTTCATTTTCGGGGGTTTTAATGTAAATGGTATTGTGTTTTTACTTTCAAGTTCCATTTGTTCTATACTAAGATTTGGGCATTTTATTTATGTATCTTAATATAAAAAATTTAGAAAGTATTTTTAAAAGAGAGAAAATCTCTCAATAACACAGTCCAGAGCTGGGAAATTTCAGAGAAAAGAAACTTTTCACATGAAAAAAAATTCCAATGTTCATTGCTGGTATATAGGAAAGAGATTGACTTTTGTGCATTAACCTTGTATCCTGCAACCTTGTTATAATTATTTATTAGTTCCAGTTTTTTTGTTGATTCTTTCATATTTTCTCTCACAATTTTATTTTTTTCCTTCCCAATCTGTATACCTTCTATTTCCTTCTTTTGTCTTATTGCATTAACTACAACTTCCAGTACAATTCTGAAAAGGAGTGTTGAGAGGGGATATCTTTTACTTGTATCTGATCATAGTAGGCTTCAAGTTTCTCACCATTAAATATGAGGGGTGGATCTTTTTGTCTTTAGTTAATGCTTACAAGAGACTGTCCACTGCAGAAGGTGCAGAAGAACAACTAGGTGGACAGAGTGTCTTGTCCACATATGTCAGCCAGCCTCTGCTCTTAGCTACCTCAGTGCTTGCATAATGAACCCATAAATGAAGAGATTGACTTTTTACATTAACCTTGTATCCTGCAATCTTGCTATAATTATTTATTAGTTCCAGGAGGTTTTTTTTGTTGATTCATGGTGGTAGAGATTAGAAATTTGGCAGGCATTAGAAATTTGTGCTGAGACCTTCATATAGTTGTATCTCTCTAGGAGAACAATCAGCCAATTTGTTACAGGGTGATTAAAATAAATCTCTTCCATTCTGGAAGGGGCATTCATTCATCTTTATTAGAACTGGTATATCTTTTAAACATGGGTTTGCCTTATCTGTCCATGCCTCTGCTAGTACCACGATATGAAGGCTCATGTAGGATCTTGCATAACATTGTATCAGACCAAGGGACCCCACACAAGGTCCAGAGAAATACAACAGAATGGGCACACGGACAAAGGTCTACTGGTCCTGTCATACTCTGCATTACTTGGAAGATGCCAGATTATGAAATGTTGAAATTAATTTATAATGATGGGGCTGAGGTATTGTCCTTCACAATGTGGTATTACACATTGAACCAACAATCAGCACACAATTTGGGGAACCAATAGGTATAAAAAGAAGTGGCTCCTTTCACCGTCATGTTGTTACTTGCTTGGAGATTTTGTGTGGAATAACAAACAGCAAAGGCTTTATCAAATAGGACAACAAATTCAATGTTAAGCAGTATTTTCCTTATGAAGAGTTATATAAGACACAAGAAGATGTTCATTAAACATTTAAGTCTAATAGACTCAAAATATAATAATGAGAAAAAATAAACAAATATTGAACAGAAGAAATAACAAAACCCTTTACATTTTTGTCAACAAAAGGTCTGAGTCATAACTTAATGGTAACCTTAAATTTTTAGGTTAAACCAAAGCTGCACTGTGACAGCCACCAAAGCAATCTGCACAGCTCACCATACTGAAGGCTCAATCACGGTTTGAGGCAACATTCTTAGAAATCCAAAATATAAACTAAAAAGGCTTTCTTTCTTAGCTAAATAAGCCTTAAAACTAGGTATATATCTAAAACATAAAAATTTTAAACTGTATTTGCTAAGGGCATGAATTAAAACACATGCCCACACAGAAAAGTGACAAAAACAGAGTACAAAAAGAAAGTATTCATGTGTGAAAGAATCACCATGTTGATTTATGTCAAAGAATATCATATTTGAAGAATATGTGAAGTCTGAAAGAATATCTATATGTGAGGTGTAGTTAGGTTGTAAGATTTCAGGAACACTTGAATTTATTATTGAACTGGAACACACCATATAGAATACAGGCATACCTTGTCTTACTGTGCTTCACTTTATTGCATTTTGCAGACAATACATTTTAACATTGAAGGTGTGTGGCTACCCTGCATTTAGCAAGTCTGTTACAGCCATTTTTCTAACAGTGTTTGCTCATTTTAGGCCTCTGTGTCACATTTTGGTAATTCTCACAATATTTCAAACTTTTTCATTAGCATTATATTTGTTCTGGTGATTTGTGATCAATGATCTTTGATGTTATTATTGTAATTGTTTTGGGGTGCCACAAATTGTGCCCATAAAAGATGGTGAACTTAATCAATGCATGTGTGTGTTCTGACTGCTCTACCCACAGGCTGTTCCCCCATCTTTCTCCCTCTCCTCAGGCCTCCCTCATCCCTGAGACACAATATTGAAATTAGGCCAATTCATAACCCTTCAGTGGCCTCTAAGTGTTCAAGTGAAAGGAAGAGTCGCACGTCTCTCACTTTAAATCAAAAGCTAGACATGATTAAGCTTGGTGAGGAGGGCATGTTGAAAGCCACGACAAGCTGAAAGCCTGGCCTCTTGTGCTGAAGTCAGGCAAACTGTGAATGCAAATGAAGAGCTCTTGAAGGAAATTAAAAGTGCTCCTCCAGTGCACACACACATGGTGAGAATATGAAACAGCCTTATTGCTGACATGGAGAATGTATGAGTAGTCTGGATATAAGACCAAAGCAGGCACAACATTCCCTTAAGCCAAAGCCTAAGTCAGAGCCAGGACCTAACTCTTGTCAACTCTGTGAAGGCTGAGAGAGGTGAGAAAGCTGTAGAAGGAAAGGTTTAGTATAGCAGAGGTTGGTTCATGAGGTTTAGGAAAGAAGCTGTCTCCTATCAGCAAGTGCCAATGGGAGCTGCAGCAAGTTATCCAGAAGATCTAGCTCAGATCATTCATGAACGTGGCTACACTAAACAATGGATTTTCAATGTATTCAAAACAGCCTTCTATTGGAAGAAGATGCCATCTAGGACTTTTATAGCTGGAGAGGAGAAGTCAATGTCTGGCTTCAAAGGACAGGCTGACTCCCTGGTTAGGGGCTGCTATAGCCAGTGAGTTTTAAGTTGAAGCCAATGCTCACATACCATTCCAAAAATCATAGGGCCCTTAACAATTATGCTGTCTACTCTGCCTGGGTTCTGTAAGTGGAATAATAAAGCCTGAATGACAGCACATCTGTTCATAGCATGGTTTATAGAATATTTCAAGACTACTGTTAGAAACTACTGCTCAGAAATAAAGATTTCTTTCAAAGTATGTACTGCTCATCAACAATGTACCTGGTGACTCTGATGGAAGATGTCCAACAGATTAATGTTTTCCTATCTGCTAACACAACGTCCATTCCACAGCCTATGGACTGAGGTGTAATTTTGATGAGATCTGACGTCTTATTATTTAAGAAATACATTTTATAAGGCTGTAGCTGCCATAGATAGTGATTCCTCTGATGGATCTGGGCAAAGTAAACTGAAAACCTTCTGGAAAGGACTCACTATTCTAAATGCCATTAAGAACATTTGTGATTCATGTGGGGAGGTCAAAGTATCAACATTAACTTCAGAAGTTGATTTCATCCCTTTGAGGGATTGAAGACTTCAGTGGAGAAAACAGCTGCAGATGTGGTAGAAATAGCAAGAGAACTAGAATTGGAAGTGGAGCCTTAAGATGGGACTGAATTGCTGCATCTTATGATAAAACTTGAACAGATGAGGAGTTGCTCCTTATGGAGGAACAGAGAAAGTGGCTTCTTGAGATGGAACCTACTCCCAGAGAAGAAGTGCGAACATTGTTGAAACGACCACAAAGGGCTTAAGAATATCACGTAAACTTTGATAAAGCAGCAGCAGGGTTTGAGAGGATAGACTCCAACTTTGAAAGAAGTTCTAATATGAGTAAAATGCTATCAAATAGTATCGCATGCTACAGAGAAATCATTTGTGCAAGGAAGAGTCAATCTATGTGGCAAACTTTGTTGTTCTAAGAAATTGACACCCCCACCCCGGCCTTCAGCAGCCACCACCCTGATCAGTCAGGAGTCAGCAACACTGAGGCAAGACCCTCCACTAGCAAAAAGATTACGACTCACTGCAAGCTCAGATGGTTAGCATTTTTTAGCAATAAAGCATTTTTTACTTAAGTTATGCAATTGTTTTTTTTTTGACATAATGCTATTGCACACCTAATAGACCACAGTATAGTGTAACTATAATTTTTGTGTGTACTAGAAAACAAAAAATTCATTTTGCTTGCTTCATTTTGATATTTGCTTCATTGCAGTAACTCACAATATTGCCAAAGTGTGCCTGTATTTCAAAGTTGCTACCAAAAAACAAGTTAAAATTCTATCTGGCAATTTTGGTTTCTCAACGTATTTTCCTTCGATATGGGCATCAGACTAAGAAAGATGTAGGGTAAAATAATTAATGGTTTCTGAAAGATACACTAGCCATCTAGTTCTGTTTCTGAATCATACAGAATATCCTGGTCCATAAATAATGGAATAGATTTTTGGAGAGGGTATCAATTTTGGGCTAAGGAACTATGGGCTGAAACAGACCCTTGGTGAAAGTGTGGGACACAGAAATTGATAAGTGACCTAAATATTGAAAGCCAGGTGAGGAAAGAATAGGCAGTAAATGCTGGCTTGTTGGATTTTTTCCCCTCCTTTCTTTGATTCATTCATCTTTCTAAGACTGCCTTTTCTGTATCTTTATCATTTGTTTGTTCAATATTATAACATAAAGATTAGAAGAAAAAGAACAAATTCAAGGCCAGTATTTAAAAGCCTGAATAAAAATAACAATAAGCCTATCCTCTGATCAGTAAACTCTTCTTGGTGAATAAAATCTTAATTTTTGTGGAAGTGGGTGACTTTAGTAGAGAGCATTAATTTGGGGTGTGATACTCTGCTTTTGAAAGTGGGAATAACTACTTTCTCAATAATGTGCTAAAAGTAAGTACTTTCCTTTTGAGGCATTAATGTTTTATGGAGTTTTATTTATCCTATTGTATATCATTGCATTACACAACTGCAGAGATGTAATGCCTAATTTCTAATGACTTATCCGAAATCACTCAGGAAAAAGCAGGACCAATGGAAATATAATCAAAACCTCTTAAAAATGTTACTGTAGATGCATATAAATAAACTACAATCAAGAGTTGAATTTGAGGTCTGGTAACTGATTTTTTGCTGAAGAGAAGACTTTTTAAAAGTGTTACTTAACATTTAAATGTAAAAGATTTAAAAGAACATTCTGGAAACTGAAGTATAAAGATTACATTTATTCTGAGTCTAGGTGCTTTCTCAACTGTAGAAGTACAGGACAAATCTGACGTTTCCATCAGTAATACAGATTCAGGCTAAGCTGGGCTGCAAAAATGTCTGAATCTCCTCTAGCATTTGGATAGACCAAAAGAAGTTAATCAAATCTTCATGTTTACTGTTAATTTTCCTTACAGCTGGTAAAAATGCTGCCTACAATAGATGGCATTCATATTTTCAATGAATTCATATTTTTTTTGATGAACAAATAGACAAAATGAATTAGACTTCATTTTTAAAAATAAGGTTTATCTGTAGTATTTTAATAACTCTACTTTTACCCTGGAGAATATACAAGTACAGACAATGCTAGCTTTCACATTTATTAAAAAGGTATACTCGTTACACTAATGCAAAAGGACAAAACTCTTTTCCTATTCAAAAAATCTTTTCTTACTATAAAGAATTCTTTCTACATTTGAGCTAGGATGCTGGAGCATTTGGGCGAGAGGAGTTTGGGATGACTGGCCAGAATTTGTTTTCTCTTTTCTCAATTGAGTAACTGAAATAGGAACTCTAGTTCTAAGTATTAGGAGCAAAGTCTAAATATTAGAAAAACAGAGAGAATGTAATAAACTGCTTCAAAACACATGCCCCAGATGAGAGAGAGCTTGTACTTTCATGTGGTGGCAGCTTCCAAATGAAATCTTCATTTTTTAATCTTCGAGTTCATAGCTAGAAAGAGATGTGAATTAAAGCACAGTGTCATGGTAGTTTCCATTGTTGGTATCACTGTTACCAAATGATTTTCCCTGAAACATCTCCAGTGACTAACACACCAATGTTGCATTTTTCCCTTAAACCCACTGCTCAGTACAAGTCAGATATGGCCCATATATGACAATGACAAAGGGGATTCCTGCATCAGGTGGGAGAATGGACCAGATAATAGCTAAGGTACCTTCAGGTCTCAGATCTAGCATTTAGACTCATGATAGCTTAGTGTAGTAAAATGCAATAATTATCTAAATTATCAGACTGGCACTAATATCTGATATGGCTATGTGAGTAAAGGGCTAACAAACTCCATTCTCTAAGGACTAATTTGATCTTGGATTTACTTTCTGGCTCTGTTCCCCTGGAATTCTGATGAATATAAAATGTCAGCTGAGTTTCCAGGCAAAACTGCTAATGAAAAAATGACTCTTATGAATAGACCACATGTGTGGTAGAAGAACTGTGAATGAGCTATAAATACATGGTAGGAGTCACGGGTTCAGGCTTCCTTCTGTGTGGGGAGTTCTCAGCCACCAAGTCCCTGCCTGACACCATGTGGTTACACTAGGATCCCGGGGCCCTAGGGGGAACATGGATTTCTAAGCTGTGGCACCCATCTGTATGGACCTCATTCTCTAGCACCTAAATTGTCACTTGAGGGCACTCTATGACCAAACAGATCTTGGATGCTGGAAGGACACTACTGAGGAGAAATGCCTAATGTTGCCCTGTTAATTTGCTCTGTTTCCTATACAATATCCTGCTAAGTGAATCCATTGCCAAGAGCAGCCTATTGTAGTCGTGTGTGAGTATAAAGTTGTAGCTGAACCTAAAAAGAAGCCCTGGTGGGCATTAAGGACAAGGCCTGGACAAAGCTCCTCTTTCCTCAAACACAGGCTTCTGGATTAAACGATAGAGTGGCTACCCACTGGCCTGACCTCTCTGCACACAGCTTGGATTCACCGAAGAACAAACATCAACCTAGCAGGGAGACAAATCCGAGAGGCAGGATCAGCATGGCTTACTTGGCCAGTCTTTTCCTCAGGTCTTTGATTTGGTCATTCTTCTTGCTAAGAATCTCTTTCATGTTTCGATAAGCTGCTGTTTGCTGGAATTTCTTCTCTAATTCCTGAATAATTAAAAATGTCAGCCCATTACTAAGAAATAATTAAGGAAAGAAGTAACAAATCTGATGAAAAAATATGTTTTTTTTACCTAATTTTACTAATATTCTTCTGTTACTTGCTAATTTCTTTTAAAAATATATATAAAATTAACTCTCTAAACTTTTAAAATATTCTTTCATATAAGAAGTCAATAAAATAGTACTATTGTCCCAAGTACAATGTTAACATATAACTCAAACATATCATGCCCTAGACATAAGAATTCTATTTGAAATAGTAAACTAATTTCCAGCCAAAATAAGCATGAACTTTTCTAAAGTAGTGTTGGTATTTTAGGAGGAGGACAAGAGCAACATGAGGGTGCAGGGCCGTGGATGTAAACCACCGTGGTGGGGATTTTACTACACCCTAGGAAACTTTTTATTATCGTAGATACTTTGGTGCCAAGGATGGAAGAATCCCAGTACCCAGAAATGATAAATCTTTAGAACACATATTGGCTAATACCTTGAGAAAAAATGAGATGAATCTGCAGTTGTCCAATGTTTCTGTTAGTCACACTGGTCCCTCTATACTGCATTCATCACTTACTGGGACATAAACAGACAAATCTGACCTTTTCAGCCATGCTCAGCTGCTCCTGAACCCTGAGTAGGTCATGCTTGGCTGTTGCTAGACTCTCCTCCAGGGACTTCTGGTTTTCTGTATGGTCATTAAGTGTCTTCTGAAACTCACTCTTTAAAGCAGCAACTGTGTTTTCTAGGTCACTCAAGTCTTGGGCCTTTACAAAATCCTATGAAAAATATATACATTAACATAATTTCATGTTGACATCCCAAATAGTAACTGTTAGAATGGTGACTCAACATCGTGAGGTGAAAGCAAATGGTGTCATGTCTGCTTGCAGGCCTCCCTCACCAGCTCGGGTTAGCTCCAGCCCCTTGGGGTGCCAGCACCCAGTTTACCCTCACTTCTCCCTCAGCCCTCAGTGTGTGGTGTTTGCACAAGGCAGACACTCTGGTCACTGATTCCCAAGTATGTAAATAAATATGATTTGTGAACTGATGGAATTCCAAAGAGGAACAGGAGAGAGGTGAGATCCTAAATTTGACAAGGTTTTGTGTCCCTGAGTTGGGATGGCAAACAAGTTTTCATTTTTGAAAAGTTAAAAACAATCTTGGTGAAGAATTTTGAATGAAAAGATGGAAAAATAATAAAATTTTAAAAATTTATATAAAAATTTAATAGATGTTTTAGTCATTATTTACAATAAAACATTACACAAGCTTAATTAGTTCTTACTGCCTATACAGCTTGCTAATTTTACAAGATTTTAAGTTTTTTGTATTAATACAATATACACATTTACATGCTTTGTCAGCATTATACAAGCAGCTGATCTTGTTTTTGACTGGATAAAATTTATAATAGAAAATAGTTGTATTAATAAGACAGGAAAATAGTCTACAATTGCTAAATATGAAGATGAAGCAGTACTATCAACAGAAGAAAAATTCTTTACTCATTTTTGAAATCTGGTGTTTAAAAGGGTTTTATTACATTGCAACTAGTAAAAGCATGGATGGATCTGCTTTTGACAAAATCTCTAAAGTAAAACTGGAGCAAAATCCAAAATGACTTTTAAAACAAATTCATCATCCAAAAATATTGCAATTGTTTTACTTCTGAGACATTATAAAGCTATTCTGGAATATTTAGCTCTGTTTTATAAATCTATGGGTCCTTGTTGTATAATGATTGAAAACCATATATATATTTCCTTTGCTTTTTTAGCCATATAAGAAGCCATACAAAAAATCTTGCTATTTTAAAATTATCTACAGATGAAATGATGTAACACCTGAGATTTGCCTTAAGAAACCATGGGGTGGAGGGGAGAAGAAAGTAGAGGTAAATATGAAACTAGACTGGCCATGACTGATGATTGGTAAAGCTGGGGGTGCCTTATACTATTTTCTCTACTTTTGTATGTTTGAAATTTTCCATAGAAAAAGTATAACAGAAGTCTAGTGAAGTAGGTTTGGTATTGTTTAGTAGATGCTTACAATGACAGTATAACCACTAGAAGACCCAGTGCTGCCCCTGAACATTTCCTCAAATGGTCCCACTGGCATGAAATCTTCCCCAGCACCCAACCCAACGGGAAGGCCATGGGAAGCGGAATGCGCACGCTGACTCCCTGCAGGCGGCACGATCCTCAGTTGTCCGCTCAAACAAACCCGGAGAACTTCAACACTGGATGTCACCATACTGCCCAAGTACTGCTGCATATAGATGGGCTTGACGGCGCATAGCCAGGAAAGTCATCGTTCTGTTTTGTCATACTCACCAAAGACAAATGTAAGTTATAATGAGTTCTGTTTAATAAATCCCTAATACAAATGCATTTAAGTAAAGTTTCTTCATTTCCTTTTCTCCTTTTTGTAATTGGAATGTCAAAGGGAAAGGGGGAAGAATTTTAAAAAACATGTCTTAAGATCAATTTAAGAATGTGCGTATGCAGTGGGCTCTCAGGATGTGGGTGGCCCATGAGCAGCGGGTCTGCCCCCTCCCTCCCCAGGCTCTCACCTGGCCTCTCCCGGACAAAGACGTCCGAAGCAGAGCACTGGCATTCTTCTCAGGGAGGGCATAATGAAGAGTCATTATGACTTCATATTAAGTTTATAATTTTATTCTATTTAGAAAACATGAAAAAGATAGCTAAGACATATTTTACCTTTTGATTTCCTTGATCAAGCTGTAAATCCTGAAGTGCTCTCTCTAGTTTTGATTTCTCATCCAAAGCCTTTGTTGTCTATAATCGAGTTTAAACAAAACACATTTCAGTATTTAGTCTGCAACTCTCAATAATTCTGTTTAAGTATTTCTCAGTTACCTGTATTTCCGTGGTCTTCAGCCTTGACTTCAATTTCTCATTCTCTTCTTGAAGTCTTAAGATTTCCTTTGTGAGTAAATCCAAGTGTTATTACTTCAGCCAAAGTATTTTTAATACTTGAGGTTATTTGTTTTACTTAAAATTTTTAAATTAAAATTAAATTATGTAATAGCTCAAAAATTGGCAGTTTTACCTAACCTACTGGCCTCAACACCATTGAGTCATCTTTGGCATTAAGACTTCTAGTTCCTTCTTTCAATCTCTCAGACTCTCTTCAGCCCTCTGTTCTCAGCCATTTTGCAAAGTCCTCCTCCGCTGCCATTTCTTACCAGCTGGTCCTGTAACTCTTGGGTCTACTCTGGGCCTGCCCTGTACACCATGTGCTGCTTGTCTTACAAACACAATTTTGACTGTTCCAGTACTCTATGCCCAAGTTGCTAAATGATTCTGACTGAGTTGAGGCCAAACACCTTTATTCATATGCAGCTGTGTCACAGGAATCACCTGCTAGCCCAGGCTTCTTACTCTGCCCCAACACCCCCACCGGCCCAAGTAAGAGAGCACTACACTCTGTTCCAAATCATGCCAGCCTCCTTTCTGCCTCTGACTGCTGCCCATTCTGTTCTCTTGCTGCCATTTCCTCTTCTCTTTCCTCCAACGTTCAACCTGTCTTTACCCCTCAGCCCAGCTCAGGTACTGCCTTACCCCAAAGGCTGTCCCCACCACTCTTACCCACATGGAACTGTGTCTTCTCTGCCACCAGTGGCCCCTGTGGCATACAGGTGAGCATTCTCCTATCCCTCTTTCCAGAATATTAATTCTCCCTTCCCAATGAGACTATAAGTTTTTTGAGGGCAAAAGGCAAGGTGTTACACTGCTTTTTATCTAACAATACCTCATATAATGTTGAGAATACAGGAGTCATGAGACTTTTTTTTGTATATTAGTAATCAATGGTTATAAACCTGAATAAAAAATATCCCTTCATTGTTACTACAGATCATAGGCTTCAAATGTTCATCGATAAACACCATCTAAATTCTGTGCTCTTCACTTCACCGTTAGAAGATGCAATCCAGAGCTGCCTCAGACTTTCTGGAAGGTAAGGATGCCCTCTTCTGGCCTGCTGGGCACTATTAAATAAAAATTGCAATGGACTAATTACCCTCGGTGGACCAAAGCCTGAATCAATCTCCTCCTACCTTGGTTTCCCCACCCTAGAGCTGTGCCAGCAACGAAAGGCCAGAATTAGAGGGTTGGCCATTTCTCAAAATGCTACCCTTACCTTGTTGAGGAGTTCTGCTGTTCTACCTTCATTAAGTGGAGCAAGTTTTGGCTTTACAGTATCTATGATGGGCTAAAATGAAATAAAGAAGCCAAAGTGAAATCACCACGGAATAAACCACACATAACCACTGGACACTTTCTAAGTGGGAGACACTGTGTAAACATGCCCACTGGGATGTCAGCTCCACAAAGGGGGAATGTGCTGGTTTGGGTCTCTGCTTCGTCTCTGTGCCTGGCCCACAGTGCCCAGTATAAATTAAGAGATAAAAATGAAACCTATACTCTCCAAATCTTGTTTCAAAACTACAAATGGAAAGGAAAGGAGGGAAGGAAGGAAGGAGGGAAGATGCTCAGAGCCAGAGCAGATAGAGATCTGGGTCTTCAGGAGCCCCAGACCCTGGGAAAAACTGTTAATTCTGATGAGAATTTAGGCAACTACACTACCAATAAAGAGTAACTTGACACAAATATCCTGGTAGTTTAGCCATATGTATTAAAATCAGAAGAATCCATGTCCTCTGACCCAGAAGTTTCTGAGCCAGAAATATATGAAAAGCTGACCATATGAAAGTTTATCGAAAGAATGGCAGTTTCTTAATAATACGTTCCACAGGAATTACCAGAAAATTGTTTTGTACATGTATGTTCATGGATATCTTAACAGTGTTTTACTATCCAACACCAGGGGGTATTTATGGTGCATCTATACAGTGAAATGTTAAATGGTCATTGCAAGTTATGGAAATGATTAAAAAGAAAAGTAGGTAACTACTAGTATAGACAGCACTTGACAGATGAGAAAAATGAGGGGCCGCCTTCTCAGGTACCTGTTCAAGGTCACGGCCAGGGAGTGACCGAGCCAGGATGTATACCTAGGTTTGGCTGACCCCAACGCCTATGCCCTCCATCATCTGCGGGAAGGGTTTCTCCGGCTGGGAGTCAGATGGACTGCAGGGATTTCACACATGTGTTTGACAGACAAAATCAGTTTTACATAGTTACTTCCAAAGCTTTTCTTCTTTTGCCTGAAGATCTGAGAGGCAATATTTGAATCCTGATCTTGAATTGAATACTTTTCCTTGAGTGCTCTCACGTCAACCTCTGAATGCTCTGAGCAACTTGGGAATTTTAAATAAAGGCTATTAAGATATGGACTTAGAATGACCAAAAATTACCTTTTTACTTGAAGATATGAATTCTGCTTTTTCAAATTCTGCAACTTGTTCTAACAATTCTCTTGAAGATAAAAGCAAATGTGAAAAAACAACATTCATTTAAAACAGATTTGCATCATACATATAATAATAAAATCACTGGTACCAATGTTACATGCTAGAGAGAACAGAGCAAGATGAACAAAACTTTGCCATATCAAAAATGATATTTAGTTATTAATGGTTGAGAATCCAAACCACATGGGCTCAGATTTGAATCTTCCACAGAACCTAGGATTTTGCCCGGACTGTGCAATGTAACTATTAGAACTAAACTATTAATAGAAATATGAAATCTTTAGTCTACTCTGTATTTTTGAGGTGCTATAGAGAAATTGCTAGTAGATGTTCAAGGAAGACAACTGATTTTAATAGAGGAGCTCAGAAAAATGGAATTAGTTCATAATGTCTACTGAAAAAGTGTGATATATCCTCCAGACAGATGGCTGGTTTGGGGTGTCTACCTGATTATTTCCTCTTATTTGCCAAGGTAAATGAGCAGACTATATGAGGCCTTATAGAGAGAACAGCAATTCCTTAATAAGCTTCTCAATAGGTCAGTTTCTCACCAGTTACTTACTGACAGTTGGTGAAGTTACATGGTTTTCCTTCCCTGCCATAGGCCATACTCTCCACATGAGCCCACATCCTGCAGCTGTGTTTGGAGACCTACTTTTAGGGCTCAGTGGTCCATTTTTCCTGATTTCTGGTATGACTTTTCTTAAAATTAGTTTTAATTTCATCTTACTATATTTTTTTAAATTAATGAACTCTTTGATACTGTTTAGATTCTAAAGCTTTTTTTTACATTTCCTATTTTAAAGATAAATGTATAATTTTAAACATAATTATTTAGAAATAAACTTCTAATTCTACTAGTCTGAACTGATGGTATATGAATTAAGTTTTCAACTGTTCTATAATCTTTAATTCTTAGCTGACCTCTCTCTAAAGACTTATTACAATACTCACCAGGCTGTAAGAAACGATCAATAATAGCCTGAAAAGCAGTTTCATAAATCTCAAATGCCCTATAACACCTAGGCATGGTAGAAACAAAGAATTCTGAAGAGGACATTGAGTGGCACTAAGAGTTCACTCAGTAACCAGATGCTCTGCTACCCCCCTAGCCAAATTTTCTCACACACCGGTCCCCACAAAAGAAACAACAAAGACATTCACTGACTTTTAAGATCATGCTTGGGCCACTACTGTCATAATTGCAGGTACAAACTTCTTTACCTGTTTTCGAGTTCAGAGATATCTGTTTGTAGCTTGAGGTACCACTTCTCAGCTTGTGAGAAAAGCTGCTGCAGGAGTAACACATTGGTGTAGGCCATGTTGATGAGCTCAGTCTCCACCTCACTGTGCACCACAGTCTGTAACCCAGTCAGGACTTCGGAGACTTCATCTACGGTGAAGGTCTCCTCTACCAGCCTGAAAAACAACCGTGACCTAAAATTACTGGATAAACAACAAAAATCATTTACAAAATAAAGCAAACCTAAGAAACCCACATTCATGTCACCTTAAGGGGTCAAGGGCTATAGTGAAAATCTCCCTGGAACTGTCTTCTTTATTAATAAAAATGACTGAAAATAATTGATGTACATTTAAATGATTAACTGTGGCTCATTCTTCAAATGTGCAGTCTTTAATATAAGTACATGCTCAGAAACAGTCCCCCACACTTTAACCTTTAATTTTTCAGTTAAAATTTTTCACTTTAATTCCACTAAAATTAGTCTTAGCACATTTAATAGTTTCAAAAGTCACTTGGAAGGTAGAATTTCTCCTGACTTTCTTATTATTTGTCCAACATTTCAATAATTGCATAAACTATTCATATGGTAGTAAATGCCTATCAGAAAATCTCTGGTAATTATATATTGCTTCTCTTAGCATTCTGGGCCCAAGAGAAAAAAAACAACCCCAATGTATCTTAGTTAAAGCCTGATTGACCACTAACCGCTCCATAGAAACGAACATCATCACTGATAGTATTACAAATCTACTCTTACACAGAGAATGTTTGGGTTGGGAGACAGCTTGGGAGCCCTCTTCTTTAGTCCCTTCACTTTATAGGCAGGAAGGCAGGCTCAGAGGGTGGAGGTGATATGCCCATGGTCCCACTGGGGGTGACTCAACCCTACAATCATTTCCATCAATCTCAGCAACATGGCCACCAGATGAATCTTGAGAAAGCTTCTGTGCATGCCTACTTTCAGTGACAATTTGACAGTACCAGAGTCCTCCCCTCCCTACCTCCACCCTCAAGTCCCTTATCTCTCAGATGTCCAGCAGGTAAAGACCATCAGCCCCAAACCTGGGTTTATCTTCTTCCTCACTACAAAAGGACACAATGAAGGGCTTTGTACCAAAGCCTTATTATAGTTAGTAGTATTTTGATTTACCACTCTTTAATTTTTCATTTAGCCACCAGAATTTAACCAATCTAAAAGACCAAAACTTCAATTATTTTTTATTTAAGTCTTTATTAAATATATTAACAATTTCCCAATATTCTTTACTAGAACATACCAAATCTGCTTAGGCCTTTTGTTTGGCAACCCAAGATCATTGTTATGAATAGAAGTTAAGGTACTTGGACCTATAAAGTAGCTTCTTTGGCTCAAAGCCTGGCCAATTAAATTGTTGCTCACAGCTCCTGGGGATTAGGAAACCAGATTCCCAGATTAGATTAATGGGCTGAACAGTAACAGTCTACAGCTGATAGTATCTGCTACTGAGTGAAGTGGCAGCTTTATGACCAAGACCTCACTTGGAGGCCTTTTTCATTTATTTACTCGACACTTCACTGTGCCCACATCTGACTCCTAAGTAATCTGATGTCTCCATATTATTTAGTTCTTTCCTTTGGTTTCCCTATTATCCTCTAGATCAAGCATACATTATCTATGGACTTCAATTATATTCCATTATTGATCCAACCAAACTATCATCTTATGACAAATCAACAACCATTTCAGGACTAGGCAGCAAGCATTTCATGGTTTCCTGCTCTTTTCCCCTCTCCTAATTCTTTAATATGAACTGTGTAGGCATTTTCTTGTTAATTGCCTTGTCTTATGGCTCTAATTCTTTAATTAATAACTCAAGTGATTAGTTTTGGAATCTTTAATACACTAAGCCAATCATTAACTTACATGCACTTTTACAATTTCCTGACTGCCCTTTTGAAACTCTGCAATCCCATAATTGTCATATGTACATGTTTGCTAATAGATTGCTCCCACAACAATCCAACAAAGCTTGGTGTAACTGCTCTCAGTGAGTAACGGTTCACGAGAGTCCCGGCAATGGTTTGTAGGGGCTCTGCTATCGCAACCCCGTACTGGCTACCAGAAAGGATTCATGCTTCCATTGCGTTTCGTTGGAGGCCTCTGATACCTGCTCTTCTTGAGGTCTTGGAAGCAGGAATCTACAGTTTTGAGTCTCAAGCCTCTTTTTGAACGAGCAAAACGCATATAATTAATAATTTCATTTTGATGGTGCTCATTTAGGCCCAACTCTGCCTGAAAGAGAGAGAAGTAATTTAATTGTTAGTTTTGAAGATGTGATAAATGAACCAACAAGAAAATATACAGGATATCCTATGGTAGAGACTGCTAGATGTCCATCAAATTCTGTTCTTCCCTTCTTCCTGAATACCTGGTTGCCAATCTAAAGGACACCTCTTAGCCCTCCTTGCAATGAGGTATGGCCACATGACTACTTCTCAGCAATGGATGTGAGCAGAAGACATGTGGGCTATTTCCAAAGCCTGGGCCTTAAGACATGGGGCACAGTGCCCAGGGGCTGGGGAAAGAGCAAGATGAGGGCGACCTGTATCCCTAACTCGTCCATGGAGCAGCACTGACATACCCACCTGAGAGGGCAGTGGGAGGGCTGCAAAGTGAAGAACTCAACTTCTGTATTCCTTAGGTCACTGTTTTTTGGATCTCTACTACAGTAACTTAACTGTACCCCCATCTAATACAGCTTTAAAAAATGTTTTGGTTTTGAAATAACCATTAATTGCTCTTTATTTTAAACCTTATGAGAGGTTGATAACTATGAACTAGAGATTAATGAAGTTCTTTTTCATTTTACAGTTATACTGAAAAGAAAAGAAGAAATTATAAAAACTGAACATCTAATGAAGGGGACTAAATGGTTCAGAATTATCTTTAAGAATAATGATCTATCATAGCCTTCTTATGGAAGACAAAGGTCTAACTTCCAAGCCTCTTTTTTAGGCTTACCTCTCATTCCCTCTCACAGGGTTGCCTCTGACATTGAGGAAGCCAATACCGAGGCCATCGGATTTGGCAAGATCCCTGTACCCCACCCACCTCAAGTCCTACACTGTGTCTTTTCTGCATCCACATACATCCTTACCTCCTCTCACAGGCTAAGGACATAAGCCTCTGAGGCCGGGACCTTACCCATCTGGTTCTCTGAGGCACCCCCAAGTACCAATTGTAGTGCCTAGCGCACGACAGACATGTACCCAACAAATGAACTTAAAGACGGTTCCTCCTTTTGAAGGTCACTTCTCCATGGGGACTTAATTGGTTCTTTTCTAAACTCCTGGGGGACTTTAACCAGTTATGCCCCCCTCTCAACATTGTATAGGTTTCTTCTGTGCTTCAGAGTAGCAGAAAGACTATGTACATATACCTCATTCAGGCTAAAAAAAGTTCCTGAAACCTGAGATTCCCTCTAGCTACCACTGCATTTCTCTATGTCCCTTCTATTACTATTGCTATCTCCATTCTATTACCTAGTCCTTAAACCCATATGCTACTCAAATTGCTTCTGTAAAGCTCATTAGCAACCTCTGAATTACCAAAGACTAATGCCTTGCTCTCAGCTGACCTGCTTCATTCTTTGGCTGCTAACTCCTGCCTTCTTGATCTCATTTGTAGGCTCTTCCTTTGGGGCTTGCTTTAAATATCTCTATTTCTTAGGTCCCTGCCCTTGGACCCATGCTCTTTTCACTCTCTATCTTCCCTTTGATGGCATCATTTATCTCAAGGTTTTAACTGCTACCTATATATAGATGACCTACACATGTGTATCCCCAACAACACGATGAAAGCTCCACCAAGTTTCCCCCCATATTGGTTTTAATATTTCTACAATTCAAGATGTTAAAGTTTCATAACTTTATTAACCCAAGACATCATGCTAACGACTATTTATCAAATAGCTAATGTTTCAGAAAAACTAGTTGAGGTATTTTGACCAATACAAACCAACACATTTGAGGTATATACTTACATTTCATGACTCTGTCTTATTTGATTAATCTGGTAATTAAGACTTTGCCTTAGGGCTATACAGTGCAAATGGAAAGAAGGAAGAATTTTCTTATGCTTTGGAAATACTGATTTTTAGCCAATTCTCTGAATGAATGTCAAATTTTAGAAAAAAATAATAGCAATGATGATAAGAAGTAAAAGTCATTCAGAGGTTGTAATGTGCCTGGCATGACCTCATAAAATCCTCAATATAACCCTGTAGAAAACTGTGGAATCGTTCCTACTTACAGATAGAAAAGTGTGATTCAGAGAAGAATTTTTTCCCCAAATTACTGAAATGGCATATGGTAGAACAGAGATCTGAACCAGATCTAACTCCAGAGCCCATGCTCACCTCTGCTGTTTCAAATCATTTTTGGGATATGGCAGAATTTATGTAAATAAAAGGATATATACATGTTAGATTTGCATATGCATCTTAAGGTGTGACTCACAAAAAGACAGGTTTCCCTTAGCCACTAAAAAAAAAAACCTGAATGCCTACATTAGAAATGATGTTGTCTTTTATAGTCACATAAGTTTGGGCAAGGATATCCCACAGTTAGAAAATATCTCAAAACAATGTCACAACTTACTAAAAAAAACCCTAAAAACAGAACCACAAACACAAATTCTCATTCTTCGCTGTTTATAGTATAAAAGCTACACTAATAAGCCTCCAGTCTCCCCAAACACTTTCCCTAACCCTCTTTCCCAGGTTCCTATTTTAAGAACACTTCTTCAGTCAGACTAGTCTGCTCATTAGCCTGGAGGTATGACATTTCTTGCCTCTACTTTCACTCACATTACCCTCCCCTTGCCTAAAAGTACCTCTCTATTCCTTTTAAAGAATCTGAATCCTATCCAGTGGTGTGCTGGTAAATGACAAGCAGTGGGAGGTGGGGAGAATGTGAAACTCTTGATTTGTAGCTTTTGCCAATTTCTATGGTTAAATAATCCCACCATGGCTGACTTTAAGCTACCAATATGTCACTGAATGAGTAGTGAGAAGAAATGCATACAGTTGGCTTTCACCTACCAGTATCAGCATGCTCCAGCACATCACCGAACTCCTACTTATCCTTCAAGGCCAAACCCATTTTACCTGCTCTGTGAAGACTTCCAGTATACCCTTGGTAACTCTAGTTATACCTTCCTTTAAAAATTAGCACATATCATCTCTGTTCTAAATGCAGCCGCTACTTATGCCGGCATGCTATATCCGCTGGAGAAATTAATGGCTATGTTTTAGCATACAGGAAAACCTGGCCTCCATTGAACAAGTCAAAACAAAAGAATTATGTCATCCAAGTTTCCTTAAATGTGAAGTGGGATGCCTGGACTCTTAAGTCTCTGACGTCAGAAAATTGCATTCGATCACTGTTCTCCCTCCTCGGCTCGTCAACGCATGATCGGTTTTGTTGCCAAAGGGTGTGTGTGTGTGTGTGTGTGTGTGTGTGTGTGTTGCCAAAGGGGTGTGTGTGTGTGTGTGTGTGTGTTGCCAAAGGTGTGTGTGTGTGTGTGTGTGTGTGTGTGTGTGTTGCCAAAGGGGTGTGTGTGTGTGTTGCCAAAGGGTGTGTGTGTGTGTGTGTGTGTGTGTGTGTGTGATCGGTTTTGCTGCCAAAGGGGTGTAATGTGTGTCCGTGTGTGCGTGTGTGTGGGAGCCGGTAACCTGCGACGTGTTATTTGGCCCGGGCAGTCCTGGGAGGGGCGAGGAATGAAGTGACGAGGCGGAGCGAGACTATGCCTATGATTATGCCAGAGGGATTTGGCCGCGGTTAACTGAGGCCCGCACTCGGCGCAGCCTCCCGCCTCAGCAACTTCAACCCCTGCAGGCCACGTCATCACTCCCGGTCCCCGGCCTCCCCTTCCCCTCTGCGCATGGCGGGCCGTTACTCACCATGGCTGCGGGCGGGAGTAAGCAGTCTAGAGGACCAGGAGAGGTCTGGCGGAGCCTCCTCAAGTAGGGAAAGACAAGGGTGACTGAACCGCAGAAGACGGTAAGGGAGGGCACGTTGTTTAGAAGCCTCTGGTTGCTAATGGGAACGGAGGCACGTGAGCAGAATTACGAGCTTTTATTGGTCATCTGGACGACGTAACAGGAAGTGCAGTGTGCTCAGCCTATCGCTGCATGCGCATTGGTTTCTAGAGCCAGGAAGTCCCGCCTTCCGTGCTACGCTGACTGTGGGGTCAGGCCCCCGTTGCTAATGGTAACCGCGGGGAAGCTGCTTCCTGGGGTACTGCACTCAAGCGCGTGGCGGAGCCAAGGACTGGATTATCGAGAAGGGCTTGACACTTACGGCCCACTGCCTGGCAGCCCCGACGGCCGTAGCCTCGACTGCCGACTCCCTACCTTTTTTAATGGTCTTATGGGGCGTAGGGAGCGTATGCCTGACTTTATATCTCTCCTCTCCAGGAATTCCTGCTTGGCCGAGGTAGGCTGCCAGCACCAGAGCTGCCAGGTTCCTGGATAGAGCTTTGAACGACCCTCTCCCCACCCCGCCCATTTTTTCCCTCTTATTTATATTTCTGGTAAAAATCTCCAAAACACCTTTTCTCCTAAAAAATAAGCTCAAATGAAGTCGGTGAAAGAGCAGTGAATTTCAAATTGTTACACCTGCAATCACCAGGTGATAGGGAAAAATTTATAAGGACAGCAATCTAGTCCAGGTGGCTAAAACAACAGAACACTTCCTTAATTCCCGCTCTGCCAGGCACTCGCTCCCTAAACTTACTCCCCTTTGCTTGCTAGAAATGTTGCAGATAAGGAAGCAAAAAGATATATATTGCTCCCCTTGTCTTTGTTCCGGGGGCTCAGACCTTGGGAGATTACTCCCCTCTGAGCCCGCCGGTGTAAAACTAAAACTTCAACACTCCAAGACCTCCAAGTGCCGCTTGGTTCTTCCGTCAGTGATCTAGTCCAGGTTTTTCAGGTTTTTGCTTCACACAAGGAAGCTTGTTGAACAATGCTGGCCTCACCCCGAGAAATTCTGAATCACAACGGTCTAGCATGTGTCTTGGAACCTGCAGTTTTCACTGGCATTCCAGGAGTGGTATGTCACTCTCTAAGAAGCACGGTCCTTGAAGAAGCAAAGGTGTTGAATGAGATAGATTACTGGACATACCAGCAGTTTGGGGCTGTGTGGGTGAAAAGCCATGAGAGGACATAAGCCATAATTGGCCATTTCATCAGGCCCAGAAGACAGAAACTGAGGCAGATACACTGGGGAGGCAAGCAATAAGCTAAAAAGTCAGATCAGTGAGATAAACATTGAAACAAGAAGCAGCACAGAGTGAGGAGCTTTTTGAGACTCTGGGAACCTTAAAACTAAGGGAAGGATATTGGCATTAGCCCTGGCTCATGAATAAACGAATGTAGCTAATGCTTTTATGTTGTTATTGGCCACAACACAGTGCAGCTTAAGATGGATCACACTTGGGACCTAAGAGTCTGGAAAGGATTTGAAAGACCTGATTCCACCTGCTTAATTTATGGATGAAGAGACTCAGAGCCAAGGTCCATTGTCCAAGCCTGAGGAGGGCTATGTAGAGGCATCTCAAATTTGAGTCTGTGATGAAGCTAATACAAACATGTTTTCAAAAGCAAAACCAGAAAGCAGGTGTGAGCTATTCTGGTACAGTGGGTGTGTTAAATCTTATTCTGGTTTCAGTAATTTCATTTTTCTTTTCATTTCTTGCCACATTCATTTAATTCAGTATAAATGATCTAAGTTATATACAAAGCTTGGTAGTTGTACCAAGGAATGACTCAATACTTAAAAAAATAAATTTAAAACATTTTCATTGCTAGAACAAAGTGGTGACAGATAAACTCTGTAGAATAAAGCTGACTTAGAAAGGGATGTTTTCTTTAGAAAAAGATGTGGAGCAATTAAAACATGTTTACTAATTAAATGGTGATATAGAAATACGGAAATAATTAAAATGGATAGTTTTCAATACAGACAAAGCAAGAACTAGAGGGAAACAGTATTTTCAGATGAAGAAAGGCAGCTCAGAGCAGTGTAAGGCCTTGCTCAGTAATGGAGGCAGCAGAGTCAAGTCTGGAATCCAAATCTCATGATTACTGCTAAGAGTTTCTTGACCAGTTAGTCCTACCCAAGCACAGGTGAGAGGGCTTTCTCTTCCACATTTGTCCCCAACCCTCTGAATGTAAAGCCCCTTGCCCTTTGTTTAGGGGAATTTATGAGGGTCCCATAACTGTTGGAAAGAAGGGAAACAAGGGGTGGTTTTCCAATATGGATTAGGCTTGGCAAAATCATGGGGCATAGTCAGGAGTCCTTCCCTTAGATGACCCAGGGATGATATGAAGGCAGTTGCCCATGGAAGCATCTTAAGCCTCAGGGACAAGAAGAGCTGACATTTCTTTGGTATGTAACCTGGAGCACTTTCCTACACATGGAAGGATGGTCTGCAGGCATGGTTTGGCTATGCCCAGCTTCGCTTTTGGCCTCCCAGTGGCACCTGGGTAGACTCTTTGCCTCCCTGTCCATATGGTATGTTCTCAACCCCCTTCCTCATCATGACCCCCTCCAAGCTCAGTTAAATATCCACTTTATACCTGCCTTCTCTCACAGTTCTGTTCAGTGAGTGTTTGCTGATTCAATAATGTTGCCACTTTTTAGTGCCTACTGTGCCCTAGGCATATTCCAGTCCAGGAGTTAATCCTCAAAATCTGTGGTTCTTTCTTACCACAGTAGAAGTTCATGAGTTCCATTATCACTTTACTAAGTGGTGTGGATGCAAGATAAAGAATAAATTTCATAAACACTTTGAGAACATTTAAATAAACAAGGCTGTTCATCAGATTGCATTTCTAAGGAAAGAAGCGTATTTTCCCACAGGCAAACTCCTGTACTCATTAAATGTCATTAATTTAAGGGGACCAAAGAAGTGGGTGGATCATGCAAATATTTCATTTGTGTGTATATTTGTGGTTTGGGGATTTTTAAAGTTGTTTTGCAAAGCTGTATCAGGTGGTTATTTTAATTTAAAATTTAATCTAAAATCTTCTGTACCAAGGATGTTACAATATCACTTTTAGCTCATCTACCCAGCTGAGTTGAATGTTGTTACATAAGCTATCTAAATAGTGTCAGCAAATATGAACATGTATTTTTGGTTTCAAATTGATGAATCTGGCTCATGAGAAGGCTGAGCTTGTGCTTTGGGTTGTTTACTTGCTTGGGTTGATTACCAAAGCAAACAATTCGAGCAGTGAGGGAGAAAAGCTCCACCCTAATAATGAGCTTCTTTGTCTCACTGCATTTTTAAAAAATCACGACGACCATTTTAAAAGTGTGTGTGTGCGCTTGTGTGTAGATTTGGAAGAATTAGATGGGAGGCATACAAACAAGGCCATTATATACCTTTTAGTATAGTTCAACATAAAATGAGCATCATCTTTTAGATTACTATAAAATGAGATTCTTTTGAGTTTGTAAACCACCAGTCATAACACTGGGACCACCAATTCAGGGTGTTTGCAACCTAGATTAGGCAAGAGGAGGAATAGGAAGGTGATCCTCGTCTTCTTAACACTGTTGACAAATTCCCTCATTCTGCCACTATTTAGAGAGCCCTGTTGTGTGCAAGGTTCTGTGGCCAGGAGATTGCGAATCTGAAGGGAGACGTGAGGGGAATCAGAAAAGCCCATCTTCCCTACTATATAGATGTTTGGGTGATATTGGTGCAGGCGGCAGGGAGGCTAAAGTGAAGCTCTGACTTAAGCAAAAAGTCAAAATAATAAAAATGATTAAGTAAAAAATAACACAGGTGGTACCCAGGAAAGGCAAAAATCTCAAAGGTTTTATGGGAAAAAGGAAAATATGAGAAACACTGGACTGGTGGTATGTGGGAAGGGGTTGGGAAAAATCATATGGGGGGATTATTTTGAAGAAGGCAGAGGCTTTGGAGTATAACTGCTTACATGTAATGCTACTAGGGTCCCCTCCAATTTCTCCACCCTGCCTCGTTAGAACTGAGAAAGGAGCTAAGACTTTAAAGAAGGGAAGAGCTCAGGATTGAAAGGGTCTTTACAGGAGCTATGGCATTTCAGTGGGTCTCTAGTGGGCAAGAGGCTATTTTTAGTTCCGTTTGTTCCCTCAGTCAGTTGGTTTCAGAATGTTCTGGTGACGGGCAGAGTTTTGGAGGATGCTGACAGATTAGAGTAATTACTGCCACATGCATTAAAGGAGGTCAGGCAAGGAAGTGGTTCACCAGAAAACACAACTCTCTTTAAGATTGTGTGGAGGATGACAATTTCCTAGCCCCAAAAATAGATTTTTTGTTTCATGGATAAGCTTCATATATTAAGGAAACAAACACCAAAACTATCAAAAATGAACCCAAAAAAATGTTAGGATTTGGTTGTGGGGAATATCTTCTTGTTGAAGTACAAGAAAAATTGATTGTAAATGTGATGATGTGCGCTGAATCCTTATTCCACACCCCCATTTGCACATATATGCTTGAGGTACACCCACAAGCTCAATGCTCTTAATCAGTGATTGTTCATGGAAAACTAGATACATGAAAGACACTGTGGGGGAGGGGACAGTGAACAAGATGGGACTTGTCCCTTTCAAACTTGGCCTTATAATGAAGCCAAGGGAAAATGCATGGTTGCAAAACAATTTTGAAGGAGATGGTAAGTGGTAAGGGAGTTCAGAGAAGGGAAAGTCCATTTCTATTGAAGGTGGAGGAGAGGTTCAGGAGAGTCTTCCTGAAGGCAGTGGGATTTGGGCTAGGTTTTGAAAGATGGGTATAAAAGCAAGTGTGACATTGTGGGTGAGGGAGAGTTGTCCTAAGCAAGGAATCAGAATTTTCATCAGGTGAGGTAATGGAAATGTCCAGAGATGTTCATTTAGATTTGGTAGTATTTCAAGGATTGAACTGCAGGTAGAGATATACAGTGATGGAGTGTACTTGCCTCTTGTTCAGGAATCTGGGCCTTCCTAATTCCGTGATCTTCAATAAATGTTACCTGGACTATGGTCATGTAAAGGTGTGCACTGGCTGCCTCCCTTCTTAGAAAATGGAAAACAGACTTAAATTGGCTCAGGAAGTTTTGCCTTCAAAGGTGGAAGTGTGCAGTCCCTTTGGGAGGTCTGGATGGCCCAGTGCCAGCAGCGCTCATGAATCTAAATATTCTCAGTGGAATGGGTAAATAGAACAAAGGCAAAAGAGAACATTATTCTTATTTTATTCATGTTTTATCTTTCCCACTAATACATTTCATTCTCCCTGAAGGAAGGAATCTTTATATACGATCAACTTGAGCCCCCCAGAGGGCTGGCTATAATAAGCTCTGAGCAATGCTTATAGAATCCAATTAAGATAAACAGGAACATCTCAACAAACATTTGAGTTCCTGTTGGGTGCCAGACACTGTGTGTGTGAGTTGTTTTTGGCCCTGGGCATGCCTTTTCTTGGAACATGTATCATATGATATCAAACACATTCAGCTATCCCTATTTCCCATGTTAAATGCAATTGTTGAGATGGTTTATATAACTTTTACGATTATGAGTTTTTTAGAATGAATTATTTAGTTCTTGTGATTTAACCCTATGTTCTTATGTAACTATGAATTGAATTCTAGTTCATCAAGTTGGCATAATGTTGCATTTTGAAGATATCCCATGAAACAATTACTGATTTAGATTTTGTGGTTTTCTTTTTCTTATGGTGGGCCCACAATAATAATAAATAATATAATATAATATAATATAATATAATATAATATAATATAATATAATATAATATAATATAATATAATATAATATAATATAATATAATATAATATAATACAATATAATAAAATACAATATAATATAATTAATATAATATAATATAATATAATATAATAATCTGAAATACTATATTTCAGACCTCAAACATTTAAAAGCCCCGGGTCCTGTGTCTTAAATGCCCATTGGATGTTGGGAGAACAAGATCATTGAAACAAGGTCCCTGCTCTCTGGGCTCCTAACTGTGTAGCAGGACAGACCCATTAGAAAGTTTTGTCAACATAATGTGGTCACCTTCTGGGAAATCAGATGGAGCACTTAGCTTAACAGAGGGCTTCAAGAAAAGCATTGAGGAAGATCCCTGAACTGAATCTTGAGGGACTGGTGAGTTAGCCTGGGAAGGGCAAGGTAGAAAGGGCAGAGAGAGTATAACAAACCTAAAACAGTGTGTGAATTCCTAACAAACCCCAGTAGCTTAAATATTAGATTAGTATATACTTTTAGGAGTTTCTGTTGCCAAAATTGTCATTGGTTCACTAAGAATATTGGTGAATAAATTGTGAGTAGAAAAACAAATGAACTTTACAGGGCAGAAATAACCCAACACAGTAAAAATCAAGGAGATATAAAGATAAGTTGAATATTTGGTTTACTGTTACCATGGAGGCTGAGATACCCATCAAAGGCATTGTTGTTAACCTCAAGGGGGGATGTTTTCCTGGAAGTGGAGCGTATTTATCCGACCTGCACTTGGTTAGCCTGCAAAGCTTAGTCAGCACTGTCAGGTACAGGTGGAGGAGAAATGGGGTAGGCATAGCTCCTTAAATCATTCGTGACCAACCTGTGGAGGATAAGTTTGAACAACTAACACCCACAGAATCAATACCTCTAGTCATTAGAATTGGGGCTGAATCGTCCCTCCTTGTTCTTATCTGATGTAATTTGGACATACTTAAAAATAGTGAGACTTGAAATAAACCAGAAGGCAACACAATTAATCTCTGCATGTAGAGCACAGAAATAGTTTTGCATTTTAAGAGATTTAATGTATGAATTTCTGTATTTGGTTTTGTGTGAGAGAAACCATTGAAGCCAACCAGTTTGTTTTTTACTAGGCTTTCTGCTTCTATTCACATAAGAAGCTTCCATCTGTGTGTTGAGAGACTGTCCATATGCCCAATGCATTTTATTATTATTATTATTATTTGTTTGTTTGTTTGTGAGGGCATCTCTCATATTTATTCATCAAATGGTTGTTAACAACAATAAAATTCTATTCTGTATAGGGGAGTCAATGCTCAATGCACAATCATTAATCCACCCCAAGCCTAATTTTCATCAGTCTCCGATCTTCTGAGGCATAACAAACAAGTTCTTACATGGAGAACAAATTCTTACATAGTGAATAAGTTACATGGTGAACAGTACAAGGGCAGTCATCACAGAAACTTTCGGTTTTGCTCATGCATTATGAACTATAAACAGTCAGTTCAAATATGAATACTCATTTGATTTTTATACTTGATTTATATGTGAATACCACATTTCTCTCTTTATTATTATTATTTTTAATAAAATGCTGAAGTGGTAGGTAGATACAAGATAAAGGTAGAAAACATAGTTTAGTGTTGTAAGAGAGCAAATGTAGATGATCAGGTATGTGCCTGTAGACTATGTGTTAATCCAAGCTAAACAAGGGCAATAAAACATCCACGTATGCAGAAGATTTCTCTCAGAACGGGGGGGTGAGGTTCTAAGCCTCACCTCTGTTGATCCCCAATTTCTCACCTGATGGCCCCCCTGCGACTGTGCCTGTCTTAGGTTGTTCCTCCCCTGAGGAGTCTTACCCGTCTCTGGCTAACCAGTCATCTTCCGGGGCCATACAGGGAAATGTAAAGTTGGTAAGTGAGAGAGAAGCCTTATTGTTTGAAAAGGTTAGCTTTTTACTTCTTTGCATATTTATGCCCTGTGGCTTCTATGCCCAGCATTTGTCTTGAGGTATCTTTACCACTTGGAAGAATTATGATACTCAGTAAATTTGATATGAGGCACGAATTCTATTTAAGGGTTGTAATTAGGAAGGAAGAAGAAAAGCTATAGAAGTAGCAGGCGGAAGAAAACATGGGAAGATTGATTATTTTTTTGACATATCTTCTTGTAGAGTAACTTCAGCATGTATAGGTTTTAAACTACTAATTAAATTGTGCACACACATTAACATAATAGGAGTATTAGTTACATAACCAAAGCATACCTGTAATTACCAGCCATCTCCAGTGAAACCAAGAAAACCAGTTAGGCACCTTAGGCATTTGTGAAAACTTATCTATGATATGGTGGATATTGTCCAACTGAGCTTGAACAGCCTGAGAGAAATCAGACAAATTAAAACAACCCATTCCTGGGGAATGTTCACATCACTTATGTTCTTTTAACAGGAAATAGTCTGTAGTTGTAAGATTTTGGAGCGCTACAACTTGGACTTCTCCTAATTCTTGATTGAGTTCCAACAGTATAGATCCAGTCAAATTTGTTGTTTTACTGTATGCACAGGCCAGCTTAGATATCTCCTTCATTCCCATGGCAGGTCCAGGAACTGGTGGGATGAGTGCATCTACACCTGTAGCAGTGTGTGGATCTTTGTTGGGGTTTTTTGATGATCATCTTCTGGCATGAGTCTTCCAGAGAGTGCTGATGTTGGAAGTTCTTTTTCATATCGTATCTTAGTTCATTTTCGGGAAAGCCCAATTAGGCTTTGACCCTCTGTATAAACACAAACAGACCCTTTGCCTACACTTTTATATGCCCTTTATACCCTTGTGTAGGACTCATTGGAGGTCTCCACACAGGAACTTTTTTTTTTTTTTTTTTGGTATCACTAATCTACACTTACATGACGAATATTATGTTTATTAGGCTCTCCCCTATACCAGGTCCCCCCTATAAATCCCTTTACAGTAACTGTCCATCAGCATAGCAAAATGTTGTAGAATCACTACTTGCCTTCTCTGTGTTGTACAGCCCTCCCCTTTCTCCCAACCCCCCATGCATGCTAATCTTAATACCCCCCTACTTCTCCCCGCCCTTATTCCTCCCTACCCACCCATCCTCCCCAGTCCCTTTCCCTTTGGTACCTGTCAGTCCATTCTTGAGTTCTGTGATTCTGCTGCTGTTTTTTTCCTTCAGTTTTTCCTTTGTTCTTATATTCCACAGATAAGTGAAATCATTTGGTATTTCTCTTTCTCCGCTTGGCTTGTTTCACTGAGCATAATACCCTCCAGCTCCATCCATGTTGCTGCAAATGATTGGATTTGCCCTTTTCTTATGGCTGAGTAGTATTCCATTGTGTATATGTACCACATCTTCTTTATCCATTCATCTATCGATGGACATTTAGGTTGCTTCCAATTCTTGGCTATTGTAAATAGTGCTGCGATAAACATAGGGGTGCACTGATCTTTCTCATACTTGATTGCTGCATTCTTAGGGTAAATTCCTAGGAGTGCAATTCCTGGGTCAAATGGTAAGTCTGTTTTGAGCATTTTGATGTACCTCCATACTGCTTTCCACAATGGTTGAACTAACTTACATTCCCACCAGCAGTGTAGGAGGGTTCCCCTTTCTCCACAGCCTCGCCAACATTTGTTGTTGTTTGTCTTTTGGATGGCAGCCATCCTTACTGGTGTGAGGTGATACCTCATTGTAGTTTTAATTTGCATTTCTCTGATAATTAGCGATGTGGAGCATCTTTTCATGTATCTGTTGGCCATCTGTATTTCTTTTTTGGAGAACTGTCTGTTCAGTTCCTCTGCCCATTTTTTAATTGGGCTATTTGTTTTTTGTTTGTTGAGGCATGTGAGCTCTTTATATATTCTGGACGTCAAGCCTTTATCGGATGTGTCATTTTCAAATATATTCTCCCATACTGTAGGGATCCTTTTTGTTCTATTGATGGTGTCTTTTGCTGTACCAAAGCTTTTCAGCTTAATATAGTCCCACTTGTTCATTTTTGCTGTTGTTTTCCTTGCCCGGGGAGATATGTTCAAGAAGAGGTCACTCATGTTTATGTCTAAGAGGTTTTTGCCTATGTTTTCTTCCAAGAGTTTAATGGTTTCATGGCTTACATTCAGGTCCTTGATCCATTTTGAGTTTACTTTTATATATGGGGTTAGACAATGGTCCAGTTTCATTCTCCTACACGTAGCTGTCCAGTTTTGCCAGCACCACCTGTTGAAGAGACTGTCACTTTGCCATAGTATGTCCACGGCTCCTTTATCAAATATTAATTGACCATATATGTCTGGGTTAATGTCTGGATTCTCTAGTCTGTTCCATTGGTCTGTGGCTCTGCTCTTGTGCCAGTACCAAATTGTCTTGATTACTGTGGCTTTATAGTAGAGCTTGAAGTTGGGGAGTGAGATCCCCCCTACTTTATTCTTCTTTCTCAGGATTGCTTTGGCTATTCGGGGTCTTTGGTGTTTCCATATGAATTTTTGAATTATTTGTTCCAGTTCATTGAAGAATGTTGCTGGTAGTTTCATAGGGATTGCATCAAATCTGTATATTGCTTTGGACAGGGTGGCCATTTTGACGATATTCATTCTTCCTAGCCACGAGCATGGGATGAGTTTCCATCTGTTAGTGTCCCCTTTAATTTCTCTTAAGAGTGACTTGTAGTTTTCAGAGTATAAGTGTTTCACTTCTTTGGTTAGGTTTATTCCTAGGTATTTTATTTTTTTTTGATGCAATTGTGCATGGAGTTGTTTTCCTGATTTCTCTTTCTGTTGGTTCATTGTTAGTGTATAGGAAAGCCACAGATTTCTGTGTATTGATTTTGTATCCTGCAACTTTGCTGTATTCCGATATCAGTTCTAGTAGTTTTGGGGTGGAGTCTTTAGGGTTTTTTATGTACAGTATCATGTCATCTGCAAATAGTGACAGTTTAACTTCTTCTTTACCAATCTGGATTCCTTGTATTTTTTTGTTTTGTCTGATTGCCGTGGCTAGGGCCTCCAGTACTATGTTAAATAACAGTGGGGAGAGTGGGCATCCCTGTCTAGTTCCCGATCTCAGAGGAAATGCTTTCAGCTTCTCGCTGTTCAATATAATGTTGGCTGTGGGTTTATCATAGATGGCCTTTATTATGTTGAGGTAGTTGCCCTCTATTCCCATTTTGCTGAGACATTTTATCATGAATGGATGTTGAACTTTGTCAAATGCTTTTTCAGCATCTATGGAGATCATCATGTGGTTTTTGTCTTTCTTTTTGTTGATGTGGTGGATGATGTTGATGGACTTTCGAATGTTGTACCATCCTTGCATCCCTGGGATGAATCGCACTTGGTCATGGTGTATGATCCTTTTGATGTATTTTTGAATTCGGTTTGCTAATATTTTGTTGAGTATTTTTGCATCTACGTTCATCAGGGATATTGGTCTGTAGTTTTCTTTTTTGGTGGGGTCTTTGCCTGGTTTTGGTATTAGGGTGATGTTAGCTTCATAGAATGAGTTTGGGAGTATCCCCTCCTCCTCTATTTTTCGGAAAACTTTAAGGAGAATGGGTATTATATCTTCCCTGTATGTCTGATAAAATTCCGAGGTAAATCCATCTGGCCTGGGGGTTTTGTTCTTGGGTAGTTTTTTGATTACCACTTCAATTTCGTTGCTGGTAATTGGTCTGTTTAGATTTTCTGTTTCTTCCTGGGTCAGTCTTGTAAGGTTGTATTTTTCTAGGAAGTTGTCCATTTCTCCTAGGTTTCCCAGCTTGTTCGCATATAGGTTTTCATAGTATTCTCTAATAATTCTTTGTATTTCTTTGCGGTCCGTCGTGATTTTTCCTTTCTCGTTTCTGATACTGTTGATTTGTGTTGACTCTCTTTTCTTCTTAATAAGTCTGGCTAGAGGCTTATCTATTTTGTTTATTTTCTTGAAGAACCAGCTCTTGGTTTCATTTATTTTTGCTATTGTTTTATTCTTCTCAATTTTATTTATTTCTTCTCTGATCTTTATTATGTCCCTCCTTCTGCTGACCTTAGGCCTCGTTTGTTCTTCTTTTTCCAATTTTGATAATTGTGACATTAGACCATTCATTTGGGATTGCTCTTCCTTTTTTAAATATGCTTGGATTGCTATATACTTTCCTCTTAAGACTGCTGTTGCTGTGTCCCACAGAAGTTGGGGCTTAGTGTTGTTGTTGTCATTTGTTTCCATATATTGCTGGATCTCCATTTTGATTTGGTCATTGATCCATTGATTATTTAGGAGCATGTTGTTAAGCCTCCATGTGTTTGTGAGCCTCTTTGCTTTCTTTGTACAGTTTATTTCTAGTTTTATGCCTTTGTGGTCTGAAAAGTTGGTTGTTAAGATTTCAATCTTTTGGAATTTTCTGAGGCTCGTTTTGTGTCCTAGTATGCGGTCTATTCTGGAGAATGTTCCATGTGCACTTGAGAAGAATGTGTATCCTGTTGCTTTTGGAAGTAGAGGTCTGTAGATGTCTATTAGGTCCATCTGCTCTACTGTGTTGTTCAGTGCTTCCGTGTCCTTACTTATTTTCTGCCCGGTGGATCTATCCTTTGGGGTGAGTGGCGTGTTGAAGTCTCCTAAAATGAATGCATTGCAGTCTATTTCCCCCTTTAGTTCTGTTAGTATTTGTTTCACATATGCTGGTGCTCCTGTGTTGGGTGCATATATATTTAGAATGTTTATATCCTCTTGTTGGACTGAGCCCTTTATCATTATGTAGTGTCCTTCTTTATCTCTTGTTACTTTCTTTGTTTTGAAGTCTATTTTGTCTGATATTAGTACTGCAACCCCTGCTTTCTTCTCGCTGTTGTTTGCCTGAAATATGTTTTTCCACCCCTTGACTTTTAGTCTGTACATGTCTTTGGGTTTGAGGTGAGTTTCTTGTAAGCAGCATATAGATGGGTCTTGCTTTTTTATCCATTCTATTACTCTATGTCTTTTGATTGGTGCATTCAACCCATTAACATTTAGGGTGACTATTGAAAGATTGGTACTTGTTGCCATTGCAGGCTTTAAATTCGTGGTTACCAAAGGTTCAAGGTTAGCCTCTTTAGTATCTTACTGCCTAACTTAGCTCGCTTATTGAGCTGTTATATACACTGTCTGAAGATTCTTTTCTTCTCTCTCTTCTTATTCCTCCTCCTTGATTCTTCATATGTTGGGTGTTTTGTGCTGTGCTCTTTCTAGGAGTGCTCCCATCTAGAGCAGTCCCTGTAAGATGTTCTGTAGAGGTGGTTTGTGGGAAGCAAATTCCCTCAGCTTTTGTTTGTCTGGGAATTGTTTAATCCCACCATCATATTTGAATGATAGTCGTGCTGGATACAGTATCCTTGGTTCAAGGCCCTTCTGTTTCATTGTATTAAATATATCATGCCATTCTCTTCTGGCCTGTAGGGTTTCTGTCGAGAAGTCTGATGTTAGCCTGATGGGTTTTCCTTTATAGGTGACCTTTTTCTCTCTAGCTGCCTTTAACACTCTTTCCTTGTCCTTGATCTTTGCCATTTTAATTATTATGTGTCTTGGTGTTGTCTTCCTTGGATCCTTTCTGTTGGGGGTTCTGTGTATTTCCGTGGTCTGTTCGATTATTTCCTCCCCCAGTCTTGGGAAGTTTTCAGCAATTATTTCTTCTAAGATACTTTCCATCTCTTTTCCTCTGTCTTCTTCTTCTGGAACCCCTATAATACGGATATTGTTCCTGTTGGATTGGTCACACAGTTCTCTTAACATTGTTTCAACCTGGAGATCCTTTTATCTCTATGTCAGCTTCTATGCGTTACTGTTCTCTGGTTTCAATTCCATCAATGGCCTCTTGCATCCTATCCATTCTGCTTATAAACCCTTCCAGAGTTTGTTTCATTTCTGTGATCTCCTTTCTGGCATCTGTGATCTCCTTCCGGACTTCATCCCATATCTCTTGCGTATTTCTCTGCATCTCTGTCAGCATGTTTATGATTCTTATTTTGAATTCTTTGTCAGGAAGACTGGTTAAGTCTGTCTCCTTCTCTGGTGGTGTCTCTTTGATCTTTTTCTACCTGTAGCTTTGCCTTTTCATGGTGATAGGAATAGTTTGCAGATCTGGGACGAGTGACGGCTGGAAGAACTTCCCTTCTTGTTGGTTTGTGGCCCTCCTCTCCTGGGAGAACAGCAACCTCTAGTTGCTTGTGCTGGGCAGCTGCGCGCAGACAGGGCTTCTGCTTCCTGCCCGGCTGCTGTGGAGTTAATCTCTGCTGTTGCTGTGGGTGTGGCCTGGCTCGGGCAGCTGCTCCAAAGTGGTGGAGTTGCGTTGGAGCAGGAGCGGCTGGGAGGCTATTTATCTCCGTAAGGGGCCTCCCTGCTCCCTGCAGCCCAGGGGTTAGGGTGCCCAGAGATCCCCAGATTCCCTACCTCTGGATTAATTGTCCTGCCCTTCCCCTTTAAGACTTGCAAAAAGCACCCGCCAAAACAAAACAACGACCACATTAAAAAAAATAAATTTTTTTTTAATTGTAAAAAAAAAAAAATGTGGCTGCTCGTTTTTCTTTATTCTCCGGCGCCAGCCTCAGGCATCTGCTCACTGGTCTTGCTGCCCTGTGTCCCTGGTATTGGGGTCCCTATCCCTTTAAGACTTCCAAAAAGCGCTCACCAAAACAAAACTGCAAAAAAAAAAAAAAAAAATGGTCGCGCGCTTTTCTTATGTCCTCTGGCACCCGCCCTCCGGTGCCCGCTCACTGTTCTTGCTGCCCTGTTTCCCTAGCATCCAGGGCCCCCTCTGCACGCTCTGTGTCTGCACTCTGGCCCGGATGGCTGGGGCTGGGTGTTCGGCAGTCCTGGGCTCCGTCTCCCTCCCGCTCTGCCTGCTCTTCTCCCGCCGGGAGCTGGGGGGAGGGGCGCTCGGCTCCCGCGGGGCCGGGGCTTGTATCTTACCCCCTTCACGAGGCGCTGGGTTCTCTCAGGTGCGGATGTGGTCTGGATATTGTCCTGTGTCCTCTGGTCTTTATTCTAGGAAGAGTTGTCTTTGTTATATTTTCATAGATATATGTGGTTTTGGGAGGAGATTTCCGCTGCTCTACTCATGCTGCCATCTTCCGATCTCTCCCTGCCCAATGCATTTTTTAACTTAGAATTTACAATATTTTGAAAAATTACTTCTTTAAAAAATATATATATTTTTAAACCTATGGCATAAGGAATTATAGCTGTCTTTTATTACACACTCATTGTGGTATGCCATAAATACCACGAATTCTTTCATGTTCAAAATGCAATATTCAATTTAATCCTCAAAACAACTCCAAGAGTAAATACTATGATTACTCTTATTTTATTTTTTTATGCTATTTTTTTTTATTAAGGTATTATTGATATACAATCTTATGAAGGTTTCACATGGGTAACATTATGGTTACTACATTCACCCATATTATCAAGTCCCCCTCAAATACCCCACTGCAGTCACTGTACATCAGCATAGGAGATGCTGTAGAGTCACTACTTGACTTCTCTTTGGGATTAATATAGAAACCAAATATAGAAATCAAATGTATAATCATATATGACTTGATTATTTTTCCTGTAATTCCTGATACGTGATCAAGAACAGATCAAACAAGACCAGAACAGTTTCTGTGACCTAATCGCCCTTGCTGTTGTTTCAATACCATGTAAGACGTTGCACCCCAGGAGACTGGAGACTGCCGAGGATTAAGTTTAGAGTTAGTTAGTGATTGTGTATTAAGCCCCCCCCAACAGAACTCTATTGTTGTTAACATGTATGTGCTCAATACATTTGAAGGGTGCCCTCTCAGCACCACTCTTGTGCTGTTAAGCCTCGAGTCCCCTGGCTGGTCCTTTCAGATCTTTGGTATCTCATCGTGTCTCCCCCTTGTCTGCGGGTCAGAAGCAGGGAGGGACCAACAAGTGGCGCCCGGACAGGGACCTGAAGCTCAAAGCGGGGAAGCTCCAAAGATCGTCGATCAGGTAAGACTCCTGGGAAAGCGTAGGGACAGGGTCGAGACATCAGGGACACTGTAATGGACCAAAACAAAACTAAAGCAGATAAACCGGAGGATTATTTAAAATTACTCCGTGCCCTCCTAAAAACATCAGGAGTGAAAATTTCTAAAAAAGATTCTGCGCAACTTTACAAATATATTAAAAAACATTGTTACTGGTTGCTCCCACAAGGAACCCTCAGACAAGCTGATGGTAGTAATGTATTAAGAGATTTCAAAAAGGATCACAGACAGGGAAACATTATCCTGATACCTGTTTGGGTGGATCAATGGCCCGTCAGTAAAGAAAAACTGGCAGCCTTACACACATTAGTTCAAGAACAGCTTAAGTTAGATTAGAATTTTCCATAAGCCTTTGGAATTCCCCTGTGTTCATTATAAAAAAGAAGTCCAGAAAATGGAGACACTTACAAGACTTAAGACAAATTAATGCAGTCCTTAAACCTATGGGACCTTTACAACAAGGCCTCCCTTCTCCAGCTATGATTCTGAAAGACTAGGACATGGCTATCATTGGTCTTAAAGATTGTTTTCTTTTTTTACAATTCCTTTAGCTTTGGCAGATAGGGAAAATTTCACTTTTACTGTACCCTCCTTAAATTTACAAGCTCCTTCAGAAAGATTCCAATAGAAAGTACTTCTTCAAGGAATGTTAAACAGCCCTACAATTTGTCAAAATTATGTGCACAGGGCTCTCTTGTCCCCTCCTGGGGTGAGCCAGGAGCTCTGTCTGTCCTCTCACTGTATCTCTAAATAAAAGCCTCCCCTTAACTCTCCTACCTTGACTGTTTACTAAGTTCATTCTTCGACTCCGCATACAAGAACCCCAGCATCATCTTGGGGGCTCGTCCGGGGTAACTTCGGAGGTGAGTACCAGAATCCGAGCCTGCCTCTTCTTTCACTGTCCTAGAAGGGAGCCGTCTGTGGCACACAACATTGGGTGCCCCTCAGCCACTTAAATGGGACTAGCCTGGCTGCCGTTCTCAAAGTCTTGAGTGACAGGTTCCCCTGAGTCTCCCTCAGTTGATCCCCGTCCTCCTTGGGAACCAGGAAAGTCTCCTGAGTGGAGGCCAGGATTTATTTCAGAGGCCTCTCCTCGGATGCGAGGGACTGAGGAAGGCCGTGGGCACTTGCGAGAGCCTAGGCTGAGGCCACACTTCAGCGGCTTCTCAAAGGGCTGCGTGTCTGGAATCAGACCCCAACAGCCCGAGTGGGTATCCATGAGGAGTGACTCTATCTCTGACTTCCAGCCTGCTTCTTCAGGCTACCCTGGCCTCTGAGTGAGGCAGGGATGTTCCTAACTCTCTTCTAATTTCATCAGTTTCACGGAACCTGATGCCCACCACAGCAAGGTAAGAGATTGCTCTTATTCCTGACTAAATGCTGTACTCTTTATCTCATGAAATGTGTCTTAGCACCCGTTAGCCACTTACAAGACGATTAGCGTCGGCTACCAGTCTTAAGTCTCTGATTAGAAAGGCTTGGCCCCTGAGAGAAGTATACAATATAATAAGGTTATGCAGCTAAATATATTTTGATGCAAAGAAGGAAAATGGTAAAAAAAAATCCCATAGACTACAATATGGAACTAGTTTTCTAAATTTTTTTAGTGAAAATCTATTTTACTTATTGGGTTCATCATTATCTTCAAAAATTGGGAGGTTTTTAAACTAGACTCCCTGAAATGGAAGAAATTTATCAATATAGCCTGGCTTTAAATGACCTGTGCTAGAATTGTACTTGCATTTCATTTCCAGCCCCCTGAACACACACAGTCCCTATTGGTACAGAGCCTTCATCGGCCCTGTTCATCTGGGGCCATCTAAACCTTTACCCAGTTATGTAAACTGCTCGCACTTAGAATGTGTTCTTGAAAACTGAGATACTTTTAATCAAGTAAGCTAAAAAGAAAGAAGGCAATTGAATATTAGTAACTCAAATCTTTGTATCAGTTTATCTGTCTGTGTATATGTTCTCTTATGAAAAGTGTTGCTAACTGTAGTCATTATGTCTCAATCTGTGTGTCTAAGTGTGTAAATGGAAAATATATTTCTACTTCCCGATGGTATTAATAAAAATTGATTTAAAGACAAGTGCTTGTGAAAATTGGGCATTCAAAAACTTCCAGAAAATTCTAATAGAAAATATTAAACATTAATGCTAATTTAAGTTGAACTAAAACAGACATGTCCTTATGGTTATCAGCTGCTAATTTTACCTGAAGTTATTTAAGTTGATGTTATCTGTTAAATCTTTCAAGGAAAAATGCTTAAAGTGAGGCTTGGCTTTGTCTAATGTGAGTAAAATAGCATAGTTGTTAGGAATGAGTAAACTAAGTGTAGCTAGTGAACATCTTAATAATAGTGTGTTACAGTGTGTATAACTACAAATGGCCTGTGAATCTTTGTGGTAACTTAAAATCTTAATGTTTTGCTAAGTAGACATATTTTGTGCTTAGAAATTGTGCTGTAAAGCACATGGTTCCAGAAATTATAAAGTGTGTTCATAACTTTGTTAATCTAAAGAATGCTAGTGTAATGGTTTACAATAGCCCGCTTCTCAGTGTTCACTGAAAATTAAGGTTCCTAATGGTTTTAAGTTTAAATAAAACTACTTAAAGTAATAAGGAAAACATTTCTGCATGCTAAAGACTGTATCTTTTGATAAAAGAAGGTAACTGTTCTAAAGTACAGCTGTTTATTTAAAGAGGGAGAACACAATGTAAAAAGAAAGTTGTAGAAAGTTTGTGGAAAAATTGATATAGTCATGCTATGTGAAATTAAAGCAAATAAGTCTTGATATCTAGTACACAGCAAAACTAGAATTTTTTCTTTGTTAAAAGAACAAAGGTTTATTAGTCTACCATTAATGTTGAAAGATTGCGAAGGGTTTTCTAAATTGTTTTGTCAAAACAGTTTCTCATATGCTTAAAGTCTCAATGAGTTGTCTAGTATTTAAGAAAATGAGATCTTAATATTAAAAGGACTAAAAGCTAAACTTTGCTAACAACTGTGTAACCTTCTGTATTTGCCTTTGAGGTATTTTGTTGTCATTCTGGTTAAATGGATAAGTATTGCTTCATGGCAACCTGTAATCTTATTTAAGCAAGTGCCAAAGAAACTTTCTTCTGACAGCTTCTCAAAATCAAATTCAAAAAAGTGCTTTTTACTCTAGTTCACTCTGATATTTTCCAGAGGGCCCCTGGAACATGTCAGAGGAATTTTTTCTCATTGGGGAAATATTTGGCTAATTTGGCTTATTTATCTGATACATATTTACCTGGAAAGCACTGTCAAAGGGAATGATGCTAAACTTTGTTAGTGAATGTTTTATGTTATAGAAATATCCAAATTTTCTTATGTCAACTGTCTTATAATAAGCTCTCATCAGATCTTTAACCATTGTCATTTGTAGGTCTTTTGTCATATAAATTCACTGATTCATTACTCCTAAACTAGTAAAGAACTAGATTTCAGCAGAGCAAGTATTAGTTACATAAGATTAAGTAAACTAAAGAAAATGATTTTTTGGCTTTTTGTTTCAAATGTTGCTGATAAAGTATTTTAAGCTTTTTCTCTTAAGCTGACTGACAACAGTTTAGTAAAGGACAATATCTTTATAAGCAGAATTGAAACATTTATCTTTCTACCTGACCCTCCACAATTTAAAAACTTTCAGTGAGTATTTTATGGCAGTATGTTTATTTGCAAAAGTCCAATAAGAATCTGCTTTCCTTGTAACAGGAACAGTCAAAAAGACTGGTTGTATTACCAAGGCTTTGACTGGAATGTCATACCTGAGATACGTGGGTAAACTCAGATATGAACAGACAGCTTTAAGGAACTAAGATTGACTTTATAAAGCCAACAAAGACCCTTGGAAGAACTGGCCTGGTACCTTGCTTACAGGGTTCCCAGCAGCCTTACCAGGTGAGTAAGGAAGGTCGCTTGCTGGCAGGTGCAGGAACCTCAGGAATGTCTTGGGAACCTCAAGAAGAGAGGAATTCACCCAAATCTACAGGTACTGCAGGCCCAACCTGATGGCAAGTCTGGCTTGGCTTTCTGGCCTCAAGAGGCCTTTAAAAGTCCAATCTGAAATTCCTTATCAAAAGTTCCAGCAAAGCACATTTAAAAGATCTTATGTAATCAATTGCTCTTCTTGCTGCACTTATGCAAATACTCAAGCCAAGTGTTAATTATTTTCTTAATCTAGTTATTTCTAATAGAAATGAGAGTGATTTTAGAGAAAAGTATTGTTTCAATAAAGTAGCCTTATCTATACTAAATCCTAATACTAGTCATTGGAATGTAGACTAGATCCAGAATTCTAGTTTCCCCAAAATATCTGGCTATGATTCTCCAGATGTTTTAGTTTTCTCCCATCATTTCAATTAAAAGTTTACTGTTTCTAGTCCTCATATTCACCCATGCATTCTTAATCTTGTCAAGTTGCTCCAAAAAGGAAAATCCAACTCCAGATGTTGCTACTTACCCTAATAACACGATTTGGTCTATCTTGCCTAGAAGCCATCAAACTGCAAATAGTAATAGAAATGGAACCCGGAATAGAAGTGCCAATCTTCCGAGGCCCTCTCAACCGTCCACTGATGGAGACCTAACTGCACCCCTTACTGCGCCCCCTCTCAGCATGAAGCAGCCAGAGCGGTTGTTGCCCCTTTTCCCTAGCAGCAGCTAGGGTCTCTAACTGTAGAGTGGGGAATGAGACAGGGACTGTGAGCTTAGGCAGAATAGGGTGAGGGCCTTCGGAAAAATTAAGGAAGGATATTTGCAGTCGGAGCAGTGTAACTACATGCAAGGAAACCCCCTACCAAAACTCTCTGTTAAACATTAAGCTCTAGAGTCATTCTTCAGTGAGATCAGTTGAAGCTCAAAAGACGAGGAGCAACTTGGCCTTGAATGTTTGAATGTACCGCAAATGAAGAAGGTTATCTCAGCATAACCCGTGACTTCACTGTAAACAGCCCTAGCAAACAACAGCCCACCCCACCTTAGGGGCAGGGCAGGTGGTACAATTCCAAACCCTGAGCCCCCTCTTCACAGTATCAAGGTGTATGTGGCGTGGGATGCATCCTTCCTGCTCTAATGGATTATCCTGGAAATAGTCATGAAAGAGTTCTCCAAGCTCTGCCGTCTGATTGTGATGACAACTTGAAACTTTTAGATCCCACCTCTGTTGCAGTTGCAGCTGCATTCATCCTGCCAGTTCCTGGACTTGTTGGTGGAATGCAAAATGAAATATCTAAGTTAGCCTGTGCGTACAGTAAGACAACAAATTTGACTGCTTCCATATTATCTGAACTCAATCGAGGATTGGGGTAAGTGCAAGTTGCAGCGCTCCAAAATCATGCTACTATAGACTATCTGCTGTTAAAAGAACATATGGATGTGAACAGTTTCCAGGAATGTGTTGTTTTAATTTGTCTGATTTATCTCAAACTATTCAAAATCAATTAGACAATATTCATCATATTATTAATAAGTTTTCACAAATGCCTGGGTTACCTAACTGGTTTTCTTGGTTTCATTGGATATGGCCGGTAATTGTAGGTCTGCTTTTGTTATGTATCTGTATTCCTGTTCTGTTAATGTGTATGTAATTTAATTAGTAGTTTGTTAAAACTTATACATGCTTACGTTACCCTACAAGAAGTTCTGTCAAAGAAATAACCAATCTTCTCATATTTTCTTCCTTTGCTACTTCTATAGCTTTTCTTTTTCCTTCCTAAATACTGCACTTTCCTAGAATTCATGCCTAAATTTAATACTTAAAATTACTGTGTATCATAATCCTTCCAGCTGGTAAAAGTTACCTAAAGACAAGTGCTGGGCATAGAAGCCACAGGGCATAAATCTGCGAAGAAGTAAAAAGCTAACGTTTTCAAAGAATATTGCTTCTCTCTCACTTACCAACTTTACATCTCCCTGAATGGCCCCGGAAGATGGCTGGTTAGCCAGAGATGGGTAAGATTCCTCAAGGGAGGAACAACCTAAGACAGGCACAGTCGCAGAGGGGCCATCAGGTGAGAAAATGGGGGTCAATAGAGGTGAGGCTTAGAACATCACCCTCCCAGCTGTAAGAGAAATCTCCTGCACTCATGGCTATTTTGTCACCCTTGTCTAGCTCGGATCAATACCTAGTCTATAGGCACGGACCTGACCACCTACACTTGCCTTCCTCCTGCACTCAACTCTACTTTCCATCTTTATTTTGCATCATGAGATTTAAAAGATAGATGATCTTTTATGAAAAGGTAAACTGTGTTAAAAAGCTTTCTATTAGAACCTGTAATCTTTATTATGTCTACCTACTACTTAAACATTTTATTAAAAAAATAAGGGAAATGTGGGATTTATATATAAATCAAGTATAGAAATCAAATGTATAATCATATATGATTTGATTATTTTTCCTGTAATTCCTGATATATGATCAACAACAGAACAAACAAGACCAGAACAGTTTCTGTGACGTAATCAACCTTGCTATTGTTTCAATACCATGTAAGACGTCACACCCCAGGAGACTGGAGACTGCCGAGGATTAAGTCTAGAGTTAGTTAGTGATTGTGTATTAAGCCCCCCCCACAGAACTCTATTGTTGTTAACATTTATTTGCTCAATAAATACAAAGGGTGCCCTCTCAGCACCACTTTTGCGCTGTTAGGCCTCAAGTCCCCTGGCTGGTCCTTTCAGATCTTTGGTATCTCATCATGTCGCCTCCTTTATCTGCAGGTCAGAAGCAGCGAGGGACCAAAACTCTGTGCTATACTGTCTTCCCCATGAGCCCCCTACATTATGTATGCTAATCATGATGCCAGTTAATCTCCCCATACCCTTCCTTTTGGTAATTGCTAGTTCCTTCTTGCAGTTGTGAGATTGCTGCTGTTTTGTTCCTTCAGTTTTGCTTTGTTGTTATACTCTACAGATGAGTGAAATCATTTGATACTTGTCTTCCTCCGCTAGGTTTATTTCACTGAGCATAATACCCTCTAGCTCAAACCATGTTGTTGAAAATGGTAGGATTTGTTTTCTTCTTATGGCTGAATAATATTCCATTGTGTATATGTACCACATCTTCTTTATCCATTCATCTACTCATGGACACTTAGGTTGCTTCCATATCTTGGCTACTATAAATACTGCTGTGATAAACATAGGGGTGCATATTTCTTTTTGAATCTGGAATATTCTTTTCTTTGGGTAAACACCTAGGAGTGGTATCCTGGGTCAAATGGTAGTTCTATTTTTAGTTTTTTGAGGCACCTCCATATTGCTTTCCACAATGGTTGAACTAATTTACATTCCCACCAGCAGTGTAGGAGGGTTCCCCTGTCTCCTCATCCTTGCCAGCATTTGTTGCTCTTTGTCTGTTGAATGATAGGATCCTAACTGATGTGAGGTGATAACTCATTGTGGGTTTAATTTGCATTTCCCTGATAATTAGAGATGTGGAGAATCTTTTCATGTGCCTGTTGGCCATCTGAATTTCTTCTTTGGAGAATTGTCTGTTCATATCCTCTGCCCATTTTTTAATTGGGTTATTTGTTTTCTGGGTGTTGAGGTATGTGAGTTCTTTATATATTTTGGATGTTAACTCCTTATCAGATATGTCATTTACAAATATATTCTCCCATACTGTAGGATGCCTTTTTGTTCTACTGATGGTGTCCTTCGCTGTACAGAAGCTTTTTAGTTTGATATAGTCCCATTTGTTCATTTTTGCTTTTGTTTCTCTTGCCCGAGGAGATGTTTTCAGGAAAAAATTGTTCATGTTTATATTCAAGAGATTTTTGCCTATGTTTTCTTGTAAGAGTTTTATGGTTTCATGACTTACATTCAGGTCTTTGATACATTTTGAGTTTACTTTTGTGTATGGGGTTAGGCAATAACCCAGTTTCATTCTCTTACATGTAGCAGTCCAGTTTTGCCAACACCAGTTGTTGAAGAGGCTGTTATTTCCCTATTGCATATCCATAGCTCCTTTATCATATATTGTCTGTATATGTTTGGGTTTATATCTGAGCTCTCTATTCTCTTTCATTCATCTATGTATGAGTCTGTTCTTGTGCCAGTACCAAATTGTTTTGATTACTGTGGCTTTGTAGTAGAGCTTAAAATTGGGGAGTATAACCCCCCAGCTTTATCCTTCCTTCTCAGCTTTATTCTTCCCCAATGCTTTGGCTATTTGGGGTCTTTTGTGGTTCCATATGAATTTTAGAACTATTTGTTCTCGTTTGTTGAAGAATGCTCTTGGAATTTTGATAGGGATTGCATTGCATCTGTAGATTACTTTAGGCAAGATGGCCATTTTAACAATATTCTTCCTATCTATGAGCATGGGATGTAATTTCATTTATTGGTGTCTTCTTTAATTTCTCTCATGAGTGTCTTGTAGTTTTCAGGGTATAGGTCTTTCACCTCATTGGTTAGGTTTATATCTAGGTATTTTATTCTTTTAGATGCAATTGTAAATGGAATTGTTTTCCAATTTCTCTTTCTGATAGTTCGTCATTAGTATAAGAATGCAACAGAATTTCTGTGTGTTAATTTTGTATCCTGCCATTTTGCTGAATTCAGTTATTAGTTCTAGTTGTTTTGGGGTGGATCCTTTGGGGTGTTTTATGTACAATTTCATGTCATCTGCAAACAGTGACAGTTTAACTTCTTCCTAATCAATCTGGATGCCTTTTATCTCTTTGTGTTGTCTGATTTCTGAGGCTATGACCTCCAGAACTATGTTGAATGAAAGTGGGGAAAGTGGGCATCCTTGTCTTTTTCCCAGTCTTAAAGGAAAAGCTTTTAGCTTTTTACTGTTAAGTATGATGTTGGCTGTGGGTTTGTCATATATAGCCTTTATTATTTTGAGGCACATACCCCTCTACCCATTTTATTGAGAATTTTTATCCTGAATGGATGTTGAATTTTGTCAAATGCTTTTTCAGCATCAATTGAGATGATCATGTGGTTTTAATCCTTCTTTTTGTTAATGTGGTGTGTGACGTTCCTGGATTCATGATGTATGATCTTTTTGATGTATTTTTTAATTTGGTTACTAATATTTTGCTGAGTACTTTTCAATCTATGTTCATCAGGGATATTGGTCTGTAATTTTTTTTTGTGGTGTCTTTGCCTGATTTTGGCCTGGCCTCATAGAATAAGTTGGAAGTATTCCCTCCTCTTCTACTTTCTGGAAAACTTTAAGGAGGATGAGTGTTAGGTCTTTTCTGAATATTTAATAAGATTCGGCGGTACAGCCATTTGGTCCAGGAATTTTGTTCTTAGGTAGTTTTTTTATTACCAATTCAATTTCATTGCTGGTAATTGGTCTGTTCAGATTTTCTGTTTCTTCCTGGATCAGTCTTGGAAAGTTGTATTTTTCTAGAAAGTTGTCCATTTCGTTTAGGTTATCCAATTTGTTAGCATATAATTTTTTATAGTATTCTCTAATAATTCTTTGTATTTCTGTGCTGTCCATAGTGATTTTTCCTTTCTAATTTCTGATTCTGTTTATGTGTGTAGAGTCTTTTTTTTTTTTCTTGATAAGCCTGATTAGGGTTTTATCTATTTTGTATATTTTCTTGAAGAACCAGCTCCTGGTATCATTGATTCTTTCTATTGTTTTATTCTTCTCAATTTTATTTATCTCTGCTCTAATCTTTATTATGTCCCTCCTTATACTGACTTTGGGCCTTATTTGTTCTTCTTTTTCTAGTTTCATTAATTGTGATTTTAGACTGATCATTTGGGATTGTTGTTCTTTCTTGAGGCGAGTCTGTATTGCAATATACTTCCCGTTAGAAAGGCCTTCATTGATTCACATAGATTTTGGTGTTTCCAGTTGTTGTTTTCATTTGTCTCCATATATTGCTTGATCTCTGTTTCTATTTGGTTATTGATCCATTGATTATTTAGGAGCATGTTGTTAAGCCTCCATGTGTTTGTGGGCTTTTTTGTTTTCTTTGCATAATTTATTTCTAGTTTCATACCTTTGTGGTCTGAAAAGCTGGTTGGTACAAGTTCAATCCTTCTGAATTTACTGAGGCTCTATTGTGGCCTAATTCGTGATCCATTCTGGAAAATGTTCCATGTGCACTTGAGAAGAATGTATATCTTGTTGCTTTTGGGTGGAGTGTTCTGTAGGTGTCCATTAGGTCCATCTGTTCTAATGTGTTGTTCAGTGCCTCTGTGTCCTTACTTGTTTTCTGTATGGTTGATCTGTCCTTTGGAGTGAGTGGTGTGATGAAGTCTCCCAAAATGAATACATTGCATTGTATTTCCCCCTTTAATTCTATTAGTATTTGTTTCACACATTTAGGTGCTCCTATGTTGGGTGCTTAGATATTTATAGTGGTTATATCCTCTTGTTGGACTGACCGCTTTAGCATTATGTAATATCCTTCTTTGTTGTTACTTTCTTTGTTTTGAAGTCTATTTTGTCTCATTTAAGAACTGCAACTCCTGCTTTTTTCTCCCTATTAGTTGTATGAAATATCTTTTTCCATCCCTTCACTTTTAGTCTGTGTATGTCTTTGTGTTTGAAGTGAGTCTCTTGTAGGCAGCATATGATGGTTCTTGTTTTTTTTTAATCCATTCTATAACTCTGTCTTTTGATTAGTATATTCAGTCCATTTACAGTTAGCGTGATTATCAATAGATATGTACTTATTGCCATTGCAGGCTTTAGATTCGTGGTTGCCAAAGGTTCAAGTGCAGCTTCTTTACTGTCCAAGAGTCTAACTTAAGTCGCTTATTATGCTATTACAAGCACAACCAAAAGGTTCTTTTTTTCCTCCCATCTTTTTCTTCCTCCACTCTTTATGTATTAGGTGTCATACTGTGTGCTGTTTGTGTATCCCTTGACTGACTTTGTGTGTATTTTATTTAATTTTGCATTTTCTTAGTAATTAATTGGTCTTCTTCCTTTACTGTGATTTTATTTTCTCTAGTGACAGCTATTTAGCTTAGGAGCACTTCCATCTATAGCAGTCCCTCCAAAATATACTGTAGAGACAGTTTGTGGGAGGTAAATTTCCCCAACTTTTGCTTATCTGGAAATAGTTTAATCCTTCCTTCAAATTTAAATGATAATCTTGCCAGGGAGAGTATTCTTGGTTCGAGGCCCTTCTGCTTCATTGCATTAAATATATCATGCCACTCCCTCTGGCTTTTAAGGTTTCTGTTGAGAAGTCTAATGATAGCCTAATGAGTATGCGATCTTTTTTCTCTCTCCGACTGCTTTTAATACTCTGTGTTTATCCTTGGTCTTTGTGTTTTTAATTGTTATATGTCTTGGTGTTTTCTTCCTTGGGTCCCTTGTGTGGGGAGATCTGTGCACTTCCATGGCCTGAGAGACTATATCCTTCCCCAGACTGAGAAAGTTTTCAGCAATTATTTCCTCAAAGACACTTTCTATCCCTTTTTCTCTCTCTTCTTCTTCTGGTACCCCTATAATGTGAGTATTGTTTCATTTGGATTGGTCACAGAGTTGTCTTATTATTCTTTCATTCTTAGAGATTCTTCTTTCTCTCTGTGCCTCATCTTCTTTGTATTCTTATTTTTAAATTTCTATTCCATTTACCATCTCCTCTTCCTCTTCTAATCTGCTTTTAAATCTTTCCATTTTATGTTTCATTTCAGATACTGTATTTTTCAAAGTTTCTCTGTCTTGAAGTCCTCCCTTTGGTCTTGAACATTTTTCAGGTGCTCCGTGAACATATTTATGATTTTTATTTTGTAATCTTTATCAAGAAGATTGGTGATTTCTGTTCCACTGAGCCCTCTTTCTGGTGTTTGCAGGATTTTGGTTTGCACAAGTTTTTTTTGTCACTTCACATTTGTAATGAATAATATGGAATAATAACTTTGTGTAGGTGGTGCCCTCTAGTGCCCAGAAGCTCTACTCTCTTGAGCTGTCCAGCAGCTGGAAGGATGGTGGGGGTTCCAGTCTTCTGCACCAGTGCCTGCCAGGAGGAAAGAGCTCTTACCTGCTTTCTGGCTGCAGTGTCTGCCTCCACTGCCAGTGCCAGTGGGCTGAGTGCACAGGGAGCAGCCTCTGCATTATGCCCCTGTAGATGCCACAGGTGGGGCTTCCCTACAGCAGGCCTGATGCAATGGCAGGGGCTGCAGGTTTGCAAGCCTGTGCCAGTGGGAGGAAGGAGCAGCAGGTGCTGTGAGGGGCCTTGGTGCTGTGTTGCCAGCTGAGGGATGGAGCATCTGAACCTCCTGAAAGTTTCCAACCTGCTGGGCTGAGTGTGCCGTGACTGTTTTGTCCACCTGTCCTTTCTCCCAAGTAGCAAGCTCTGTGTAATCCTTACCCCTTTAGCAGCCCTCTCGCTGTTGGGAAGTCTTTCAAAGCGCCCTCCTTTTCTTTGTCCCAGTGTGACCAGTTGTGGGTACCTGTTCTTCACAAGTGGTTGGAATCTCAGTCTCTCCAAGTATTTCACTTTAGCATCTACTCTGCTCCCCACACCTCATCAGTCAGCAGCTGCTGCATTGCAGTGCTGAAGCCTTAAACTGATAAATGTCCCTCTCTGATATCTGAGTGCTCCTCCACCTCCTTCACTTTCCTTAAACTTTGCCCTTGACCTGACTGTGACCTAACTGTGATCTTTTGAACCTTATGTTTTCTTTTGCTCTAATCCCTTCTCCTTGACTCACTTGTGTGGTTCCCAAATCTAGATCTGCAATGTCAACACTTAACCATGAGAAGTTGCCTTTCTCACCAGTTAACTCTGTTATGAAACCAACAAGATCAGTTCCAACCTTAAAAGTATCCAGTCTTTTGTTCTTGCTCCAAAGCCAGAAAAGTTGCATAAGTAACTGCATTGGCTTCATAAAAACTGTTTCTCTTTTTTTCAACTTCTTTTCAGTGTTACAGCTGCTTTGACATTCTGGGTCAGCTCCTGTTCTTCATCCAGATGCCCATCTCCTACTAAAGTCTGCCCTGGCCTCAAGCGCTCAGCCTTCCCTCTCCTCTTCAGTCCCACAGGTGACTCCCCTTCTGCTTTTCTGGAAGGGTAGACTCCCTTGGTGTCCCTGCATTTTTGCTCAAAGTTAGTTGTTTCATCAATGAGTGTGGAAATACTTAAAAATCATTAACATTCAATATTGCCTAGGACATGAGGAAAAAGACATGTCTAAAATCTTGAGTAGGAGGAAAAAGTGGTATGGCTCTTTTTGGAGGGCAAACTGGAAATCAGTATCAAAACTGAAAATGCACACACCCTTTGACACATTGTTTTGCCTTCACTTCTAAGAATTTATTTATGAAAAAAACAACTCAAAGATGTGTGTACAGAGATGTTTACTGTGGCTTTGATGTGGTAAAAATCTTGAGGTAGTTTAAATGTTCCTGATTTGGGGCAATGACTAAATAAATTATATTGCAATGAGGTGGCCTCTTCTGCAGCTGTCAAAAAGAACAAGGAAGAATCCATGTGCACTGACATGGAAAGATATCCATAATACATAACAAAATATAAACAAATGTAGTTGGAGACTAATAGTCATAGTAAGATCTCACTTACTTAATTATAAATGCATGCACAGAAAAAATTAGAAAGATAAAGCAATGAACTTATGCTCATATCTGGGCAGGAGTAATAATGGTGATAGGTGTGGGGGGTAGTTGATCTCTACTTATACATGTCTGCAATTTGAATTTTGTAACTAAGTGGGCATTACTTCTATAATTTAATGATATAAAGAGAAAATAAAAGCTGTTGAAAAAACACCTTTTGTTACATTTGCCATTATTTTATGTGCTTCCCATGGTCAAGGCACTTTCCTTCTTAGGGCCAGGCCTCCTTTCTGTTCTCTTTTAAATGAGAAACAAGGAAGGAGTTTCAGGTCAGCAAGAGACCTGGATGGAGACCACTCAACAGAACAAACCCTTTCTTCCTGATTCTGCACTCCAAATGCTGCTGCTAACGGGTGTTTTCACGTGAGTTGTGGCCCTCGGGTGTGAGCCTTCTTCCCTTTTCTCCAAATGGCTGAGCAGACCCAGGCCTTCCACACTGCATGGGGCTGCGTGGGGCCAGTGGGAGGACTTGCCTTGCCATTGATTGATTTTTGCTTTGACCTTACTTTGAGCAGGAATGCTTGGCCTTGGTGAGGGTGTGTCAAAGTGTCTGTCTGATATGAATTAGGTTTGCTGGGCAGGTCCCATGCAGATATTTTACGGCAAGATTAGACAGGAAGCTGGTGTATGTCTTCAGATAAAAAGAGTTCAAAATAAAAATTTAATTGTATCTTGGAAAATCAATGGGATGGTTCTTGCACACTTGACTTTGTGGACTGAGAAATATATCAATTACACCAACCTAGAAGTTACACACATTGATGAAATTGCCCAGTGGACTAAAATGCATATTAAAATGTTTAAAATAAAAGTTAAAAAAATAACTGCTAGAGATGTTACTGGGCAAATAGGCTGAAAGACCATTTGTTTTTAATTTCATTTCTGATGTGCAAAAAGCAATGTTTTATGATTTTTCAAATCAGTTAATCATAATGGTCATTTTATCAAGGAAGTGGTAGTTTTAATGTATGCTAATTTTGCATTTTTCTTGCAAAATGTATTAAATCAACTGGCCAAAAGTTTTTAAAGTCTTTTCTGGGATCTCACTTTTATGCACTCGGTTTTCAGGAGAAAAAAATACTGGCTCATACCCAGCCATTTCCAAGAACAGTGAATAAATACATGACTAGTAGATTAAAACAAAATGCTACTGTATTTGGCTCTTTAAGCAACTGTCAGGGTGTGCGGTCAAAAAAAATACCTAATGTTTCACAACAAAATTATTTTGTGTTGTTCTTTATTCTGAAAGATTCTGTGAGGCTTGTGTTTGTAACTACTTCAGCCAAAATATGAATTATCCCTTCAACATTACCTCCAAGGTCAGGGGAAGATTTGGGAGACTCCAGTGTGCAGGACTACTTAGGGTCACAGTGTTACAGAGAAGCATTCAAGGCAACATGTCACCTAGATAATTCACTTGTTTACATTTTTACCTAGTGTCATGGAAATATTTCATTAATATCCCTAGTGTATTTGTGAAAGTTAAATCACATGCCACTGACTGTGAACTCATATGCCTCTTATTGCTCCTCGTAAAAATTATTTATGGGTGAAAATAAAAATGCTCTAACAGTTGAATTTAAAAACGAAAGCTTGCTTTCTGGATGGTACAAGCTGATAATGTGTGCAGAAATGGGAACTAATCTCTTCCTGTATTTTAAAATTTATAATTTTATAAATTATATTTATATGCTATATATATACTATAAAAACAAAACTAAAAAAAGAAACCTCAATAAAAAAAAATAGAAATCTTGAGAGAAAGAGAAGCTACTGACACAACTAGCTTGAAAGTACCTTTGTTTAGATCCAACGGAAAAGGAGATGGACAGTGACTGTAATGGGGTATGTGGGGGGAACTCGGTGAAGGGGAGAGTCTAGCAAACATAATGTTCCTCATGTAATTGTAGATTAATGATACCAAAGTAAAAAAAAGAAAAAAAAAGAGAAAAGGATAGTGACCTTTGTTAAATTTGGTTTCTCTCATCATCCAAAAGTTAAGTCAGTCTTTATTCAGAGAGCAGTTTTCCTGCAATGTCATCATTAAAACATAATTCTAAGAATTGTTGATTTGAGTCTTGAGTTTGCAAATGTTTTTTATAGGATGTTTACTATAGAAATCGGTGTGTGTTTACTTAAAGTCATAAATTGTGGTTTTTAGAGGAGGTTGATCTACTTCATCATCCTTGTGATGAACCCACTGACTGTGAACTCATATGCCTCTTAAAAATTATTTATGGGTAAAAATAAAAGTGCTCTAACAATTGAATTTAAAAATGAAAGCTTGCTTTCTGGATGGTACAAGCTGATAATGTGTGCAGAAATGGGAACTAATCTCTTCCTGTATTTTAAAAAATATTTGCTATACAGGGATGAGTTTTCATCTTGTAATGACCCTACAAGTCTGGGTCTACATTTTCTGCTCCCTTCACACTCATCAGAGGACCCTGACCTTGCAAAGGCCTCTATCCTATGCTAATACTTTTTCACCAACAGAAAAATACAGTGGATTAGTTCTCATTTCTAAATGCCAAAAAGTAATAAATGAATGCATGTGTATTTTTCACAGAGACCATTACATGGACTACTTAGTAAATAGTGTAAAGAATTGAAATAAAATTTGAAAAATAAGAATTAGGGAAACTTGAAATGGAATGACACATTAATTATATGTTAATCACAGAATATTGCTCTAATAATCTCTAAGGATCACAGCATCATGAACACACATTTTTTTTAGAGGGAGAAAATAAAGATTGAATGTCGATTTTAAATTTTCATCTGCAAGTAATAATTTATTCAAGAAATGATACCAAGGGAATGAAAGAAGAGTGTGTGTCCATGAGTGTTCACATGTGAGTGTATGTGCACATACGTTTGTTGTATATGTGTGTGTATATGATGTTTCTGTGTATGGTTGCATATGTATTTGTGTGTAATGCATGTGCATGAAAGTGCATGTGTTAGCCGGGTAGAGCAGACATGAAAAGGAGAGGACTGTGGGATTCCTCCAATAATCCAGATAGTGGGTGAGCATTTATTATCAGCCTCTTTTAATAAATGCATTTTGTAGGTGGTAAAAACAGCAACATTAGCAAGCATGAATAATCTACTTTTCTAAAAATAGAATTGTGGAGTTCTCCTTGGCAGGTAAAGATTTTCTTTACCTGAAATCAATCTTTTATTGTTTTAGACCAAGTCAAAATACTTAGGCAGGTTCATATGTTTCACTGTGTGACTTTTGAAGCACATGTAACATACAAGTCATCTTGAAAATGGATCACAAAGGCCAGATAGAGCTCCAGAGGGAGGTTTGAAGTTTAGAGAAGGTTGTGTTCTCTACTGGTCTCATAAATCATAAATGCTGGCATAGCAAGGGAACTTGGCACTAGGAGTTCATGTAATAAACATGGAGTGGTGCAACAGTTATATTATGTAAGCAGTTTCATGTTTTCCATCTTAATTTTAAAGCCACTTTTTTTGTCTATTGGGAGGAGAGATTTTCAGCTTCTGTCTCCCAACTATTTCAGGTCCAGTCCATTGCCAACATTTTTCTGCTTGGCTCTCACCCGGGCATTTTTCTTCTGGGTCTTTTATTTGGGATTATTTCTAGAGAGAAGATTAAAAAAAATGTATCTCCATTTAGCATAGGGTCTAAGTACACTGGCTTGTAGTAATGAGCTTAGGCCAGAGAGGCAGACATCATTTCAAGGAACTAGAGTGGCCTAGGAGTAGCATTTATTCCAAACCTGCTTAATCTCAGTACAGATACCCCTTGTGGGTATTATAGTTATTTTGAAAGAATGCAAAGAATCAAAAAGAAAAAAATGCCCAAGATCAAAACTTCAGAGGGCAAAAGTTCAAGGGAGGATTTATTTTTAATGCTAAAAGGGAGGATGGATTATGATTAAAACTGAGAACCCTGATTAAAATGCAAAAGCTTAGAAAACCCAGAGATACTGTTTGGTTGCTGAATGTTTGTTTTTTCTGAGCCAGAAACCAGTCCAACCTTTCTGCTTTATTCCTAAAAGGTTTTTCTAATTGGTGGCTAGTCTCAGATAAAACTATTTAGTACAGCTTCAATGTGTGCAGAGGAGAGGGTGGGAACTTGGGGTAAAATAGTCTCTGAGGAGGCTGAGCCTGCCTACGAGCGAATTGTATCTGCAAAGGTGTGTGAGTGTGTGAGTGTGCATGTGTTGTCATGCCTGCTTGTTCATAGATACAAGGGGCAAACCCACAGTTGAATAAGACCCTAGGAAAGACCATAAACTAGTACTATTGACATTTTATTACAAACTAAAGCTTACAACTGTTTTGGGCTCTACCATTTTCTTAGGCTTCACCAATTAGCTCTCCTGGTATAACTAACTAGAAGAATTTCCTCACCCCTTACCTAAAAAGTAAATTTATTTATAGAAACTAAAAGTTGTGAGGGACATTCATATCACTTATTACAAATTTGTCTTGGGGACAGCTGAGGTTTAAAACCAGCCACATGGCTTGCTTGTTACCAAGCCACTGTCAAAACATTTTATTTCTAACCTGGTGGTTGTTATTGTTTTCATTGTTATGGAGATCATTTTTCCTAATAAGATGAAAATTACATATGGCCAGCTATGGACCTTTGGTAATCAAGTTCATTTATTTGTTCATCAAATGTATCCTGAGACTTGATATTTATGTCAGGTGATGATGCCTGCACCATCTTGGGTTCTGGTGTCACACTGGTGAGGAAACAGATATGGTCTCTGCTCTTGTGAGCTAAAGTGAGTCTTAAAGCTGTGTGAATTGGCTCTAAAGTTGTGCTCTTCCTCTGAAGAACCTTGCAGATTAGTTGTAGCCTCTGCATCCTCCCTTTGGAACTGCTAGGGACATGGGGAGCAGCCTGGAAGAATGCCTCAGCCTCTGCTGAAGGGGACAGAGTGTGGTCATGAACAAGGTGAGGAGTGGGATGTCATGGGGAAGGGACCAGTAGTGACACAGGGCAAAATCAAAATGCACATCTGCAGGACCACAGAGGATGTTGACGGAAGGGCATAACTCAGTAGTTATTTCAGCAACAGCAAAGCTTGGTCTACTCATCACCTTTTCTGCAAACCGTGGTGGCGAAAGAACCTGAGGATGGGCTCTGATCCTCTTGTTTCTAATATCTGTTTTTTGAGAAAGAAAGAGAGCCTAGACTATGTTCTAACTGCAAATAAGAAAGAAAGAGTATTTTTTTAAAATAGCTGCTGTGGCTTGGAAGCATCTTCAAGTATGGGTCAATCAACTTGACCTTGAATGTGAGTTTATCTGTGCTGCATTAACAACAACACACACCTAAATCTCTGACAATCAATGAGCATAACCAGCACAGGCTTGTAGCTGTTTGGAATTCTCCGTATCTTCAAGATGAAGAGAGAACATAAGTACAATAATGATAACAGTTTATTAGATTATCTTGCCACTGTTCTCTTAGAAAGTAGTGCTTCCTCTTTCTAGAATGTGTGAAAGTTATATTTGGAACCATTTTTATTTTGAAACTGTTTTAAATTAAACTCAGTTTTGGTTGCATTGGGTTCTGATGGAAATAGTATTATCATGGGAGCCAAGAATAATTCAATGAAAGCACACCATTGAATAAATGAAAATTCATGATCCATAATGATACTCAAAAAAAGGAAAAAGCAAGCAACCTAAATGCCCATCAGTAGGTGAATGGATAAAGAAGATGTGGTACATACACACAATGGAATATTACTCAGCCATAAGAAAAAAACAGATCCTACCTTTTGCAACAACATGGATGGAGCTAGAGGGTATTATGCTCAGTGAAATAAGCCAGGCGGAGAAAGACAAGTACCAAATGATTTCACTCATATGTGGAGTATAAGAACAAAAGAAAACTGAAGTAACAAAACAGCAGCAGAATCACAGAACCCAAGAATGGACTAATAGTTACCAAAGGGAAAGGGACTGGGGAGGATGGGTGGGAAGGAAGGGATAAGGGCGGGAAGAAAAGAAAGGGGGCATTATGATTAGCATGTATAGTGTGTGGGGGGGCATGGGGAGGGCTGTGCAACACAGAGAAGACAAGTAGTGATTTTACAGCATCTTACTACGCTGATGGACGGTGACTGTGAAGGGGTATGTGGGGGGAACTTGGTGAAGGGGGGAACCTAGTAAACATAATGTTCTTCATGTAATTGTAGATTAATGATACCAAAATAAAAAAGAAAAAGACAAAGACAAAGACAAAGAAAAAAAAAAAGGAAAAAGCCAGAAGAAACTCTTCTGAGGTAAGTAATACCAACTCTTTATTTGAAAACTACGTAATTAAAGGGGAAATACATTTACTGTCTTTCCAGTAAGAACTATACTTCAGGATAACCAAATAGCTCTAGCTTATAAGATGAAACTATTCTACAGAAGACCGCCAGGTAGATGTAGAGGGATGATAGACTTAGAAAATCATGATCTTGCAATTTCAGAATATGAAGATCTAAGCAAGGACTTTTAACTTGTGTTAAAGACATTAGGTGAATGGCTGATAACACCTGGATATTCATATGGAACCAAAGTAACACCACAGTTACATGATTCTGGTCATCACAAGAAAAATGTCACTGTGCAATGGATGGAACAGACTGCCCTCACCCTAATCTAATGGTTTATCTTAGCATTAGAAAGGTGGGACACCAGATAGTACACCATTCTTCTGGTGTCGTGCATGATGTCACAGCATGACCTGGGATGCAGTCTAGGCAAAAATATTTACCTGGGGCCTAATCTGCTCTGCAGACATAACTTCTGGGAAATACTGGAGAGGGAGCTCAATGGCACCACAGGCAAGCAAGGGAGGAGCCTCCGAAGGCCCATGGCTGCGTAAAAAGACCCGTGAAGAAAGAGACTAGAGGCTAGATTTATTAATTGGGATGTAGCAACCACATACAATGAGTAGTCCTGGATGGCCTCCTGGTTTGGACACAGAGACTACAAAAGACATGTTGGGGAACATTTGGGAAATTTGAATACATACGGGCTATCAGATCATGTTGAAGAATAATTTTACTAATCTTAGGTGCAATGTGCTATTGTTTTTGCTACATAAGAAAGTGCTAATATTTTTTTCGAAATGCATTTTGAAGCATTTAAGGGACAATACCTTGATGTTTCTAATTTATTCTTCACAGATGACACACAGTGGGACATTCTGTATGAAACAGACCGTGACGTTGAGGTCTTCTATGGGACGGCTGATTGCACATGGACTTTTAACCAACCGCCCTTGCCAGTGACCAGTGAGTAATGTGTGATTAAACTGCTATCAAATAATGAGTAAAAATTTTGTACATTTTCTAAAGATTGAAATCTTAAAAGTGAGTAAAGTGAAAGAAAGCAGCAGAATATTTAGTTCAAAATAATTAAGAAGGCATTATCATAAGAAGATGAGTAAAAAATAACTTCAAGAGCTGGTAACTAACTTGATCTTAGTATTGCCACCAGAACCTAATTTTCACTGATCACCATTACTGATTTTTATGACTTTTCCTGCTACTTAAAATCTTTATCTACTAGTGAAAACCAACCAACCTTAAAGGAATGGTTAGATAAATTATGGTATGGCCATATCTGAAATACTGTGAAGTCATTAACAAGGAAGATTTGTATTTAGTTTAACTTTTGGTTTAATATTTAATAACATGAAAACACATTTATGATATAATATTAAGCACAGGATATACAACTGTATTGGAATATAATTCCAATTTCGTGTAAGTATAAATGATTAAGTCCCCAGATAATTGCACAGGGACAAAGAGGTATCAGTTAATGTAGTCTTGGTACCACTGTGACTGTTACAAGAAAATAAAGGGGGAAAAAACCCATAGAGGAGACAGTTAAAAATTGAAGTGCTCAATAGGCATGGATTGCCTTGTCTATTTAAACAATAGAGTAGGTTTCTTGTCACATTGGGCAGATGTGGTAAATTTTATGACGTGATAAATAGAAACTCCCAATTTTACTCATCTCCCAAACTAAAAGTTGAAGAGTTGAAGCTCTTTTGCCCTTCACAGAATGACTAATCTTAAGAAAGCCTCCTCACCACGAAGTGCAACACCAGATGATGGACCAGCAAAGGCAATTCTACTCTGACAAACACGAAATAAACTTGCATGTAACATGATGGCAGAGCTGCTTACACCTTAGGGTCACTCACTAAATCTTCACTGAACCTTTCTCTTGCTCTCTGGAAGGGTGGCCAAGCCTATCGTACACCAGGACACTGAGATCTACGGAAAGATACTTAATCCTTTCTCATGGGCAGCCTTTCTTCAGTTAGTAAAAGAAAGAGGAACTTCACCAACTGTCACATGAGTTTAAAATTTTGAAGAGACCTGCCTCTTTTGTGGCACAGGTAACTAATATTCTAACCATGTTAAAAAAAAGTACTCCCACCTCCTCTCATTATTCAAGTAAGATACTCAGCAACAAGTCAAAAGATTGAGCTAGAGCTACATCCATTGACAAGGAAAGGTCTCCAGGCTTCCCTGTGCATCGTGAAGCCAGAGCCAGAGCAGCAGATATTGTAGAGTCCCATGTACACACGTGCACACACACACACACACACACATATGCACACGCATGTATGTGCCAAGAAAGTCACAGGATGAACACACACCAAACTTTTAATAATAAATATGTATGAGAAACTAGGAAAGGAATGGCATAAAAGGGAACTTTAACTCTTCTCACCCAATATATGTCTGAATTAAAAAAATTTTCTTTTTACAACAGCAGATATTCATTTATTTCTTATGCAATTTTTTTAAAAGAAGTGAAGAGGGACTCATACACTCCTGGTAGAAAAGTGAAAATGGTAAAGCCACTTGAAAATAGTTTGGTAGTTCCTCAAAAATTAAACATAGTATTACCATACTGCCCAGCCATTCTACTTCATGGTGTTTACCCAAGAGAAAAAGAAATATATGTATGCATAAAAACATGGATGTTTATAAAACTGTTATTTGTAATAGCCCAAAGCTGGGAGCAACCAAAATGTGCACCAATTGCTGAGTGGATAACAGGCTGTGATATAGCCATAGAATGGAATACTACTGAACAATAATAAGGAACAACTATGGTTACTGACATTGACATTGAACACAACTTGTGTTTAGTAAATGTTGAAATAATGATACTGAGTGAAAGAAACAAGACAATGGAGAGTACATACTATATATTTCAGTTCATATAAAATTCCGGAAATATGAACCACACCGTAGTGTCAGAAAGCAGACTGGCATTTGAATGGGGAGTAGGGATGGGGGTGGTGAGACGAAGGATTACCAGGGGGCTCGAGGAGACGCTGGGAGTGACAGATGTGCGCACTACCTGGCTGCAGTGATGGCCTCGCTGGCGTATACCGTAGCACACTCTTTCCAACTGTATGCTTTCAATAGGTGCCGTTTATTGTGCTCCAGTTATACCTCAATTAATCTGTTTCTTTTTAAGTAATACATGTTTTATACAGAAAATTTGGAAATAACCTAAGAATGAAGAAGAAAATAAATAGCACCCTCACTTTCCTGAGACGACAACTGCCACCATTTGGGGGCTTTTTCCTCCAGTAAATTTTCAAACCCAACAGACTGTAAGCTCTACGAAGACAAGGTCTAATTGACTGGCCAGCTCTATTGCCAGAACTATGAGGGAAAAACAAGTGTTCAAGAACTCTTTTGAATAAATAAGTGAGTGTGTAAATAACCTACCCTCTTCATTTCATATTATATCATTAGGGCTTTTTCATGTCACTAAAAATTCGTTGAAAATATATTTACGGCTGAACAGCCTTCCACTGTCTGGATATACAGTAATTGACTTCAGATTTGGGTTGTTTACACTTTTTCAATATAATCAATGGTGCTGTGATATTCAGCTTTGTATATAAATCCTTGGATGTATCATGGAAGAGCTGTGTAGATTGGGGGCAATTCTGAAACAATTAAGCAGGTCAATAATTTAATTTTACATTGCTCAGCTAAAAATAAGAGAGTTAAAGTTTCCATCTTTTAAATTCATTTATTAATTAACTTCTCTTTTCCTCAGTTTCCTCTTTTGTAAAATGGGAGTAAAAGTAATCCCCACCTCTGCAGGTTGTGGTGAGGATTAAAGGAAACAAAAACAGTGTTTAGCCAATGCTGGGCAGAGAATGAAATAGTGGTGATGGGTACTTAGGAGGGGCCCTTGTGCCAGAATCACCTGTGGCCCCTCTAAGGATCTACCCAGCTGAACGCATCTGCCACAAGAATCTTCTGGATGGGTTGGAATCTAGCCCTGAAGTTTTTACATTGTTACCATTTGGCACCTCTTTAGAATACTCATTTTAGCCAAAGACAAATGTTGGCCCTGATGGAATGGATTTCAAGTTCTGGTCCTACATAGCTCTGCTGATCAGAAGGATTCAGGGGAGCAATTTTCTTTTGAGTGGATTTTCCCCAGCTTTCTGCTGAATTTCAAGGTTGAGTAAGTGAAACTTCTTTGAAACCGCCAGCTTCATGGTTACAAACCATAAATCATTCTGGGTTCCTTAAGAAGCTCTGTAAGCCTTAGCAAACCAGATGACTCTTAAAAGAACTGTTTGAGCTAACAGTTTTGGAGTGGATTTTCAGCCAAGTTCTAGTTCCAGATTCTCAGCATTTAGCAGAAGTTTGGTGAGTTAGACATACACACAAAGCTTTTGTTCATTTAGATAAACAAAGAGAAGATGAATATATATATATATATATATATATATGTATATATTGATTCAGAATATCTGCAAATATATCCTTATTAAATGATGACATCCCATTTTATAGCTAAGGACAATGAAGCTTAATGAAATGAGTTGCTCAAACTCAGTATATAATTTGTATAATATAGTGCAACAATAACAGTCACCAGTTTCCTTCCCAAGACAGTTTATTTGGCCCTTTTAGGTGCGTTGTCTCTTCAGGCACTGACAGCCATTCTCTGCACCATCCTAAGTGGTTACTCTGATGCAGGGTGTGGGTAAAATCGTAACATTTCCAGAATATCTCACCTGACATAGTGTATCTGCAAATCAATAGGCGTTTAGAGGTGTAAAGAAATATGGCTTTAGTGCATTTGCATCATTTCTCAGGGGTGGAGAGAAGTTCATCTCCATATCAATGGGTAATTACCTGGGCAACTGAGGGCTTATCTGTACGTGAGAGGGGAGGGGAGGGCCAGTTTTGCTGCTGCTGGAGAAGGAAAGAGAGAAGGCTCTGGACTGCAGTTTGTGAGAAATAAATGGATTTTAAACTTTATTTCTCCCTTTGACTGCTTTTGGTTTTTAGAGGTATTTTGCCCCAGGATTTCCGCTCCCTGGACTTACAAGGGCTTTTCCTCGCGTCTCCCAAACTTGGAAGTAAGACTGTCCTTTGACTGTCCTCCTACTCAAAGTGTGGTCCTGGCCTAGCAGAACGGGCATCACCTGGAAGCTTGTTAGAAATGCCGACTCTCAGGCTCCATCCAGACGTGTCAACTCAATCAGATCTCCAGGTGATGTGCTGACACATTAAAGTTTGAAAGGCTCAACCATCAAGGAAGCCATCAAATGTACACATCAGGGCCAGAACAGAGATGCAGAGTCATTGAGACAGAGGGTCCCCCAGGCTAGTAGGTCTTGTGTGACACTGACTGAAGGGCTAAAGAAAGCATGTGTGCACTGAAATGGGCTGGTGGGGCAGGAGGAGCAGAGAAAGGAGTTCCACAGAGGCAACCACCAACAGTCAGTCCCCCGGATGGAGAGTTTTGGCTAATGGCCTGTGGCAAGGTCGGTCCCGCTGTGTGTGGGGTGCATCAGGCATCTAAGCCTGCTGGTGCTGCACATCTGTCATGGGAGACCCTTGGATAATAGGCTAGGCAGACTGTAAGCCATTCTTATGGTTTAAGCTTCATGAGGCTCTTCCTAGAAGACAGGGTAAGGAAGGTGCCATGTCTGGCAGGTATTAGTTTAAAGCTCCTCTTTGTTTACACTCACATTTGTTCAGTCTTTCTTTTTTCTCTTGGAGGACATGGTCAATGTCACAAATGAAGTAAGTGGTTGGATGGCCCCCTGTGCCCACAGGTTCCATCTTTACCTGTCTGCAGTGGGACACAGCCATAAGGAGCAGCCCTCCTCTGGTTCACCTCTAAGTTTTAAGGAAATGCTGTCAACAGTTCTGAGCCTCCCGCTGCTTATGTCATTGCTGAGCCCCCCTTTGTGGAAGGTAGCCGGCAGCAGTGTGGGTGATGGCTGGAGGGGGCATGGCACTGCATTGGTAGGAAAGGAAGAACCCAAGAAAACATTGACTTGTCTCTTTTTGGTGTCCTAAAATCCCCATCTCACTGAAACAAAAGATTCAGGTATATGTGGTCCAGAGAGGGGGTTCACCCCAAAGTGTGGGAGAGCCCAACATGCCCATTTTATCATCTTCTAACCTCTTGTCTAAAACCCCTTCTTACAGGCTTATAATTTGGCTTTTCTGGGATCTGCTCATGGAGGGAGGGTGGTTATGCCAACAAAAGTACTCAAGTCCCTGTGACATGTGCTTTTACACTTTCCTCCAAGCCTCCATGTCTTTCATTACATAACACTGCCTCCTTCAGTGGGATATAAATTAGAATATTGTAATGAAGAAGTTCCTGAGGTTATTTTGGCCAACCAGCAGCCTTGTAGGCCCCCCACCATCTCGCCAGTGCCTGCTCTGAAGTTCAGGATGGTAGGAGGGACAGGACAGCATGTTGCAAGATGAGGCCATGTGGGAAGCCGTGTGGTTTGGGGCCAGGAAACCAGTTGCCAGCTGTCGGGCTGCACCCGCAGACCCAGGCACCGCCACCAGGTCGGGTGTCTCTTGGTTTTGGCAGCTCTAAGATTATGAGTTGACAATCAGATGGCACGGAAGCCTGGCAACGAAGCTATCAGCTAATCAGAAAGGCCTGCTTGGATGTGGTTTTAGACATCCTGAAACTTAATACAGTGTGGCACAGGGTGGAAACTGGCTGTGCCCAGGATGAGTGACGGGTAAATCTATGTGTGTGTGTGTGTAGTTGAACACAGAGAACCCATCTTTGATCTTAACTGTCAGATGAACAAAGAGGGATTTTGACAAATGGAATGATTTTATCATAACTTTCTAAAGAGAAGTAATTGTATTTTTGCACAAATACAAAGTCTACTTAACGCTCAAGATAAGTTACAGATTTTGTGCTGTTCAATATACAGAAACACGTATTAGAATCATAAAATGTTTAATGTTAAATACACAGTTGTGCAATTTATTCCTGAATACACTCTCATAGTGAAACAAAATAGAAAAGGACCCAGCTCTGTTAAGCATTTCATAGCAATCTGGAGCCTTTATTGCCTATTGTGCTGATGGGGTATGTCCCTGCATATTTCCTAGCAGTTGTATTTCATCTTTAATTCATCTGTGGTGTTGCTCACTTGATGTCTGAGGATGTAAAGATTTTCATTTGATTTTATTTAGACATTGGGCTGTGTGTCATCACTCACCCTAGGCAGTGTGTCAGCAATTGTTGGCATAGTTTCCAGAATTAAACTTGTTTGGTGATAATTTTGGCTTCAGGATTAGCAGCTGTGAGACCTTTTAAAAACCCTCCTCCACTTCTTTTTGGAAGACAGCCTGAGGATTCTCCCTCTGTGCTGTCTCCTTTCTGCTCGAGCATAAATTTTAGTAAAGCCTTATCCAAGCCAAACTGTGAGTCTGATGCTAATTCTTCTAGGACCCTCGGTCAGTAACAACAGTAAAACATTCAGTGATTACAGACAAAGCTAAACTTCTCTTTGACTACCTTCTCTCAACCCCCAACTTCTTCCAGAGGTAAGCAGTGTGAAAGCAGAGCCTTTCATCTGCAATTATGAACATATATATGTTTCTAGACAAGTAGATAATGTCATTTTGTCTCCATCAGAAATACCACTATGTTGAACATATCTACAATTTGCTTTGTTCATTCAGTAACATGCCCTGTGTAGATCTACCTCATTCTTTTTAACTCCTACACAGTATTCTATTGAATGGACATACCATCCTTTTATGAAATCATTGCCTTATTGAAGGGCATGTAGTTGTTTTCCATTTTCACCAACACAAATACCTTTGTTGGGATACCTCCTTGAGGCCATTCATGAATATTCTCTACAGGGGATTCCACTGTGGAATGGCTGGCCATGGGGATGCACCCTTTATATGTAAACAGATCCTGGCATCATGCCCGCCCAGTGTGGTGGAGCTGGTTCACCCTCAGGGGTGTCAGCATGCCTGGCTTTCCACCCCAGTGCTCCCTACTGGACTTGTAAATATTTGCCCGTTGAAAGGGTGAACGTGTTGTTAAATGTGCATTTCCTTGATTAGTAGTTGAATAGGGCATCTTGTCAGATGTTTTTCTTTCCTTATCTGGGACTGGCCTCTTTTTACTTTTGTACACATTAAAATTGGGGTCATTTTGTCTTTTTCTTTTGAGTTGGTAGGGGCAGAATTTCTATTCCTAAGAAAAATTGCAAAAAGCAAGTAGCAGCAGATAGTTTTATTTCAGAAAGTCGTGAAAGCATCTGCTTGTGTGGAAGTGGAGAAAAAAAGAGTCTGTGGTGTGAGCATGTTTTTTTCCATAGCGTGACTTTAACACCCACACACCTTTAGTAAACAGAGTGAAGCCCCCAAAGATTGCAACAGCAAAGATGAAAGACAAAGAAAAGAAGGGCAGGTAGTTCTACCAGGTGTTTAATAATAAGAAAGGCAGTTTCCAGTCCACAGAAATTTCACGTTGTGCAGAAGGCTTGCTCTGCAGTCCCAAGGCCAGCTCCTCCCCACAGGAATCTTTTCTTTAGCAGGAGCTTGGGAGATGGGCTCATGTTCATCAGGTGCCCCTTTAAGGAAGTGATGTAAGTCTGTGGCTCTTGTCTGAGGTTATCTGAGGGGTTCATCACTCATGGTAGTGACAGAGACAGAGGAGCAGCCAGGTGGCAGCGAGGAGTGGCTGGCCCAGGCTCACTGACTCACCCTCAACCGCAAGGGAACTTATCTCCACAGGGCATCTTCCTGGGTGAAAGCTGAAGTCTGGGTGCTTGAGAGAATGGAGCACTTATGGGGTGCAGAGGGGCCGAGGGGGTGGGGGCAGCAGATCCATCTTCTCTGTGATTGTTTCTGATGTGGGTGTGTGTATGAGTCTATGGGGCAAATTATAAGGATAAATTATAAGATGGGGCATGGTGTGGACACGTGTGTGATACATGTAACATAATCCATTTACTCCTCTGTTTTAAATATTGTTTACAAAGAATCAGATAGTGAGAGGCTCCAGCCATTTTTAGAAAGCAGGCTTGGGGGTGGTTGTGCTTCTATCCTTTGTGAAAGTGGCCTGTAGGTCTAAGCCGTCACTGAGATGCTACTGGAATTTGTAGCAAACAAATCCAGCAAAAGAAGATTAGATGGTTTATTGAGCAGCAGGAACCCCTGGAGGGTCTGTTAAAGCACAGATGCTGGGGTCATCTCCAGAGTTTCTGACTCAGTGGGCCTGAGGCACCCGGCTCTGACAAATGTCCAGGAGCGCTAACAAATGTCTGGGGAACACATTTGGAGAACCATTGGGCTAGATGTAAGTTGCCAGAGAAACCTTCAGTTAGGGAGAAAGCAGATGCTGGGAGGTTTTGTAGAAAGTTTGTGGCTATGGGCTCCTTTTGGGCTGCTGAGGGAGGGGAGTGCATGGCGTCAGGGAAAACTAGGGGAATGCTTTTAGGCAGAGTATTCAGAGGGCAGATGAGGTACCATGTCTGACCAAAGATCTTCTAAAGGCAAGTGAGGCTGCCATCCAGGGTGGCACCAGCTATGGGGCTGTGATGTCTTAGAAAGATCACCCTAGTCAAAGCTTGGGGCCAGGGCTGGGATTAGATCAAGCTGTGATGGGGAATAAATATTACTGAAAATGGGACCATATTCCCCTCCAGTATTTATTTTTAAACCATAGAAAACTTGTAAAATTAAAGTAATAAATAGCATGCACATAGCTAAATGAAGGTCAAATAATACTTCAAAGCCTTAAGAAAAACTCCTATTCCTTGTTTTCTCCCCACTCCCAGTCCTATTCCTAAAACCAACATTTCTGTGCTTCCCAAATTTTACTGAGTACATGAATCCCCTGGGGATTTTTTAAGTGCAGATTTGACTCAGTGGGTCTGGGGCAGAGCCTGAGATTCTGCATTTCTAACAGGCTCCCAGGTGATGCTGATGTTGGTCTTTAGACTACATTGTACTGGAAGTTTTAAAATCCCTTTAGCTGTGTGCTCTGGTAATCAATTTTAGACATTATTAATTTAGGTCCTGCTCTAACAGATAAGGATTTCATTCCCATACCAGCCTCACCTTCCCATCATTACAATTACGTTTTATTTGGTATTTTTATCAACATTAACAAGCTGTGCTTATACTATAGTGACTATGTGAAGTTCTTCATTGCAGAGCTAAGTAGTGAATTTTATTACATTTCATTTCTTATACAGCCTTTTGTTTTTCCTGGTGTTTTGAGTTGTGTTTCTTTTCTTCTGAAAATGTCTTGCTCATAATAATCTATTTCTCCTCCAAAATCTCACCATAACAGATGTTTTATGAAGTCCCCTTTTCTCTGGAAGACCTTCTTACCCCCACTCATTTACTCCTTCCCCAAATTCAAACAAAACAAATTCCTCCTGCCTCTGAACAATCCTGAAGTCATTCACTCCTCCTGTAATACCAGCCCCTCTCTCCTTCAATCTCCTCCCCTCAGGCTTACATGCAACCTGTCAAAATACCACTGTTGTTCAAATCATAACACAACCTTTGAAGCCATTTAGCTTCTCTACCCTCATCAGTGCAGATGTCTCCCTCTGCTCCGCTTTATCTCCCTTATTCCTCCACTGCACGTGTACATGCACATGTACATACGTGAGTGCGTGTGTGGGCATATATATATGTATATAGGTTTCCTTATTCTGCTTTTTATTGATTATTTGATATGAGCCTTAACTCATACAGTAGGCAGTGACCTCATCTGTTTGTGGGTTCCATCAGTATTCATCAAGGGTTTACCACATGCCAGAGATGTTTCTACCGTTCTCTTCCTGACTCCTCTCCCTTTCTTGTAATCACTCTCCACTGTCTTCATTCCTTGTAAATACTCCTTTTGCTTCCTCCTCTCTTCCACACCCCTACTTTACAAGGCATCTTTCTCTAAGTAACCAAAATTATTTCATGAAAATAACAGCCACTAAAAATACCTCAGGCTTTCATCATCCATTTGGGCACAGAGAGAGGAGGAGGGATAAGCATTCCGATGTCATGCCTGTACCATGCTGCTCTCTGGGTGCCTGGTGAGTCCCTCATTTAGAATATGTCTGTCCAGTAGGTCTGTGTGCAGGATATGGACATTGTGCAATGGGGTTCGTATCTTTTATCACAACTTCCATTCAGGAGAAGCTCCTTCCTGTGTCTTTGGAGGACTCTTAATTTCAAGCTTCAGCTCTGAGCATTAATGTCACCTCCTCAGAGAGGCCTTCCTGTCCCCCTATCTGAAGTGCCCGTAATCTCTCCCTTTCCCACACACAGCGCCTCAGACACATCACCCTGCATGGTAGATTCACTTAACTGATGTCTCCAGTTAATAGTCTCCCTCCATCCATACCCTTTGAAATGGACTGAGTAGCTCTCTCCATCAACAGGTAGGGTCCATTTCCATACTCCTTGGATCTGGGCTGACCTTGTGAACTGGTCTGACCAATAGCATGTGACAGAAGAGACAGGATACCCACTCAAAGCCCAGACCTCAGGAGCCTTGTGTACTTCTGCTTTCTCTCTCTCTCAGAACGGCATCATCAGCATGCGTACACACCCAGCTAGCCAGCGGGAAAATGAGAGACCACATGGGTGAGAACTAAGGCCATCTTAGATAGCCAGGCCCTAGTCAACTTGTTAGCTAACCGCAGACACATAAGGGGGCCCTGCTGAGGTTGGCTGAGACCAGGGGAACGGACCAGCTGAGTCCAGCTTAAATCGCCACTTACAGAATCATGAGCTAAATAATAATCATTGCTTTAAGCCACTACATTGTGGAATAGTTTGTTAGGCAGCAATAGCCAACTGATCACCTTGCCTATTTACTTAACAGTACTTCTCAGGGAATTCAGTTAGCTACTCAAAGACTCAACTTCCTTATCTTTGAAAAACGCACTCTTTCTTATAGAATTATTATGGTATTTAAGTGAGCTGCTGTTTGTAAAGCTCCTGGCACAAACTAGGTGCTCAGGATGCTTATTTATTTTCTCTTTTCCTGGAGAAGAATGAGGATCACAGTCAAGATGAAGCCTGAGCTGTTCTCCCCCAGGAACACAAGAGAAAGCCCCGAGAAAGCCCCGAGAGGCTTTGGAATCATTGAACAGAAAGGTTATTAGAAGGGGGAACCCAGGTGAGACGGTGAAGCAAGCCTGTTGATTTGGTTAAATTTGAATGATCCTGCATGTCACTTATTGGCTTTCCCTGTAGAGTTTAGAAATGAAATCTTTTAATGAGAAAAGGACCCGTATTGTTGCTTTGGCACCTCCTGAGTGCCAAACTCTCAGCAACCAAGCCCTAGGAGATAGATATTACTGTTCTATTTTACAGGCCAGGAAACTAAGGTTCTGAGACAAAGGCCACCCTGTAAGAAGTGTAGAATTGAACAGACCCCAGATATAACCATAGCAGCATGACAACACCCTTCATCCTTGGCAAGTACCACTCACTGAGCATGTGCCAAGTGCCAGGCCCTGGCTTGGCCCCTCCCTCTGTTAACTCTCTGGCCCTCATGGCAGCTCTGTGAGGAAGTACTAGTGCCACATTTTACAGATAAAGAGAGTGCTTGCCCAGGGCCACACAGTGAGTGGCAGTCATTTCAGTGAGTTCTGTTGAGCAGAGGCCTTTCATTCTTTTCCTTGGTCATTTCCAGGCATGGTAGGGGGAAAGTTCGAGAAGGTGGATAGATAGTAGGAACCTTAAAACAGAAAGAGAATTGAACTAAGTCTTTGAGGCTGACAGAAAGGAAGGACAGGTCATCTTGAGTGTTCACAGGACTGAGGAGTGGAAGGGAGACTGTCCACCAGCTCTGCTCACAGCCCCGGATGAAGACAGCAGGGGTTGAAGCCTCCTCTGTAATCTCAAAATACAGGGAGACAAGGCTTCATCAGCACATGTCAGAGAAAGGGAGAAGAATGGGCATCCCTACCCCTACAGCCTGAGAAAGACAAAAAACTTGACACTATTGAAAAATGAATCCAAACTTTAAAAAGAGCAAGCGAACTCCTTTCCTGCAGCACTTTTCAGAAACCTCCACAGGTTCTGCAGCACTTTTCAGAAACCTCTGCCTGTTCTGCAAAGAATCCCACCTTCGGCAGAACACCGACCCATATCTCTTGGCCATGGGACTCAGTTTGGGGAGGTTTTCATACGTTGCTTCTTGGGCATATTTTTTTCTTAATATAGTTAATATTGAAAACGGGGCTCTTATTTCTCAAATGGAAACCCCTGAGCAATCTGGAGCCCATGATGGGGGTCTTAATTTTTGTTTCCACCTGTCCGGCAGGTAGAAGCACAGTAAGTGCCTTTAAGGTGTGTGACTGCAAGGAGGAAAAAGAAGCCTGGAGCCTCAACACAACTACCCCCTCCCACTCCCCCACCAAGAAGCTCTTCTCTGGGCCTCCATCACAGGGACCTGGCCTTTTGGTGTGGTTGTTTTGATGTGGCCATTTTGCAGTAGAGGACATTTTGACACAGTTGTTTTAATGCTATGGAAATTTTCTGATTTTTACAAACATCAGCCATTGAACATTCAGCTTTTGAAAAAATTAGCAAATATCAGTGCAGCATGGGGGCAGGGAGAGGGTGAGGGTCAGCATCATGGAGCAAACGGGCAGGATGCAGCTGTGGGAGGGGATCCATTTTTTCATTCACATTTCTTACAGAAAAAGTTGAGTTAAAAGTCATGGTTTCAATTTTAGGATCACAAAAAGCCTCATGTTTAAAAATCCTGTCAGTAATCAAGACAGTGTGGTACTGGTGAAAGAATAGACAGATAGATCAATGGAAGAGAACAGAGAGCCTGGAGATAGACCCACATAAATATAGTTAACTGATCTTTGACAAAGGAGCAAAGGCAGTACAATGGAGCAAGATAATCTCTTCAAAAATGGTGCTGGAACAACTGGGCATCCACTTGCAAAAAAATGAATCTAGACACAGACCTTATACCTTTCACAAAAATTAACTCAAAGTGGATCATAGACCTAAATGTAAAATGCAAAACTATGAGACTCCCAGAAGATAAGATAGAAGAATGACCTTGGGCATTGCAATAACTTTTTAGATATGATCCATGAAAGAAATAATTGAGAAACTGGACTTCATTAAAATTAAAAACTTCGGTTCTGCAAAAGGTGATGTCAAGAGAATGAGAATACAAGGCACAGACTAGGAGAAAATATTTGCAGAAGATACATCTGGTAAAGGAAATGGTCTCCAAAATATACAAAGAACTCTTAAAATTCACCAATAAGAAAACAACCTAATTAAAAAATGGGCCAAATGTCTTAACAAGTATTTCATATGATCATACGTCATCAGGGAAATGCAAATTAAAACAATAATCAGATGCCACTATGCATCTATTAGAATGGCCAAAATCCAGAACACTGACAACACCAAATACTGGCAAGGTTGTGGAGCAACAAGAATGCTCACTCATTGCTGGTGGGAATGCAAAATGGTACAGCCACTTTGGAAGACAGTTCGGAAGTTTCTTTTAAAACTCAACATACTCTTACCATATAATCCAGCAGTGGAGCCCCTTGGTATTTACCCAAAGGAGTTCCAAAACTTATGTCCACACAAAAATCTTCACATGAATATTTATAGCAGCTTTATTCATACTTGCTAAGACTTGGAAGCAAGTGAGATGTCTTTCAATATGTGAATGGCTAAATAAACTGGTATATCCATCAATGTGGTACATCTAGACAATGGAATATTAATGCTAAAAAGAAAGGAGTTATCCAGTCATGAAAAAACAAGGAGGAAACTTAAATGCATATTACTAAATAAAAGAAACCAATCTGTAAGGGGTACTGTGAGTTCAACTATATGACATTCTGGAAAAAGCAAAACTATGGAGACAGGAAAAGGCTCAGCGGATGTCAGAGATTAGAGGGGAGGGGGGGATGAACAGGGGGAGCCCAGAACATTTTTAGGATGATGAAGCTATTCTATGTGATACTGTAATGGTGGATACATGTCATACATTTGTCTAAACCTGCAGAATGTGCATCACCAAGAGCTAACCTGTGGACTTTGGGTGATGATGATATGTCAGTGTTGGTTCACTGATGGTAACAAGTGTACCACTCTGGTAGGGATGTTGATAGTGGGGGAGGTTGCCTAGCAACAGCAGATGCATGGGAACTCTCTGTACCTTCCAAAACTGCCCTAAAAAATAAAGTCTATTAGGGAAAAAATGTCTGTCAGCTCATCTTGCTGTCTAGTTGTCATCACTGCTGCAAGGGTTCCCTGGCATTTAGCATGGCGGCCTCCCGCCATCTGGGCTGTGGGGAGGGAGAGAGGGGTATAACGCTCTCAATTCACTGTGATGCCTCCCTGGATGCGGAAGTGAGAGAAGAGACAGTGGCAGAGCTGAGGGTTTGGGTCCTGTGGTGGCCCAGCTAATCCCACCAGCTGCTTCCAGCCAGTGGATGCTCAACTGAGAGAACCCGCAGAGAAACCTGCTGTTTGCCCCGAAGCAGCGGCCGGTGATCTGTTGGAATGGAAACCAGACCGTGCGATTGACTGTGCGATTGACAGTGGCTCTCCATCACGCCTGGTGTCCGACGAACACTGTGGAACCCCGCGTCCCCATGTGATCGGGCCCCTTCTGTTTCTCCGGCTACCCCTCACTCCTCTCTGTCCCCAGCATATTGGGCTTCTCCTCTTGGACATGTCAAACTCTCTCTGCCACCTGTTCCTTCTGCTGGGATTGGTTACCCCAATCTTCACCTTTGTGGGAACTTGTGATTTGGATCTTATATGTCACATCCATATCACGTCCAGTGCAAAAGGCGTCCCTGTCTGACAACACCAACATCCCTCTTACATGCCCTTTCCGTTAAAGGCACCCAAGTCCTTTGCCACCTGCCCAGAGACCATGACTCCCCCAGCCCTTTCATTCCCCCTGCTGCCGTGGGGAGAGGACTGGCCCCTCTGACAGCCACCTTCTAACTGGCCTCGCAGCCTCCCAGGGCTGTTCATGGCAAATGAATTTAGTAAATGACTCCTTTCTCCTCATTCTTGTCCTCTGGTGGATTATGTTGTTAACCACAAAACATGAGGAATTTAAAGAATCTACCAGTTGAGCAAAAGCTGACAGGCGTTCAGCCTCCTGGGGAGGGTGGAGGCCCTTTCAGGTGCCTGTGCTCTCAAGGAGAGGGAGGGGCCCTGCCATGGGCCAGCCTCCTCCAAGTGTATCACAGGGAGAGCCATCTGCGGTAGACACGTTAGCTGCTGAAAGGGGGGTCAGTATAGACCTACACTGATTATATATAGTATATGCTGTTATTGACATTTAAATTTAAACCCATTGCATTTAAATACAATTTTTAAAAATCAGTTTCTCAGTCACACCAAACACAGTTTAAGTTTGGCTACATGTGGCTGGTGGCTGACTGAACAATGCAGATACAGAACATGCCCGTCATTGTAGAAAACTCTATTGGATGATGGCACTCTAGATTCCTGGTCTTGTATGAGGTTTGTTTTTTCCATTAATGTAGTCAAATGATGATTATTAAGTTCCTAGAATGTGTCTCTGGGCTGCAGTCATGGCCAAGACTGCACGGTCCCCATCCTTACGAGTTAGTGGGCCAAGAAGAGTCCTTACAGATTTTATTCCTTGGGATTTTGCCCTGGGACTCGTTGTGCTTGTGTCAATCAGACCCTCTCCACCAAATTAGCGTCAACCCCTCTGAGACACTTCGCACTTCCCAAGTTAAGGCCTGAATCAATGAAGAGTAGAAACCTAGCATCATCCTCTTTCAAAGACCCCACTGCGCTTTTGTGATGTGACTTTCCCAGTAGGTACGGAAGGCTCAGGAGGGAGAAGCAAGTTGTGATCTAGTTTCAAAGATGGGAACCTGGGAAGTAGAGGGCTGATGCCAAACCCATTTATTCTCTGCCAGAGACTGTTAGACACTTGAATGTGGGAGTGGACAAGAGCAAATGCAGACTTGGCACTCGCCTTCGGCCCTGTAACTTTGGTCTTTTCTCTGTTGTAGACAGTGGAGGTCATGGACTGCAGCTTCCATTCCATGATTATTCCCTAAACACCCTCAGCCCCAGCGTAGCACAGGGCTCTGGAACCTAGAGGAGATGCACACGTTGCCCCATGCTCTAGAACTCACCCTCCACAGGGCAAGAATGCAGAGAGAGAACACCCATTGTCAAGGGAACCTGCACCCTCTTGCAATCACCCAGCTCTGAATTCCATCTGCAGAAAACAAAAGAATGGGGCGTTCCCTCCAAGGATGAACCTCAACTGGTGACAGCAAAAAGAATCGATTTTTCCCAGGCTCCTTTGAGAAATCGCAGGTTCCCTTGATAACCTCCTTGCACCTTCCTGCCTCCCGGCCTCATGCCTCCAGTCTGTGCCACTGTGGAGGAGACTCAGGGTCAAAGCAGCCCTTCCAGCCACGGTGCTACCTAAGCTTCCTCACCTCACCTGGAGCCCTGGGCCACGGCGGGCCACACGGCGCAGGGGACCTTCCCACAATGGCGCGCTTCCTCCTTCACTCCCCTGCCTCCTGCCAGCACGCCCCCACCATCCAGGGGGCCAGAGTGGGGCACCCTTACCTGGTGAAGAAACAGCCTGAGTCAAGAAGAGGTAGGAAGCTCAGCATCCTCTGCGTCTAGGGCTCCTGCTCCAATACTGCCTGTCTCAGCCTCCTGAAAGCTCTCTCAGGTCACAATCAAACCCAGGCAGGCACAAATTCACTGCTCCGCATGTCCAAAGACAGCCAGAAATAAGGGGGCATTCTCTCCCAGCTGCTGCCACTTCCTTTCCTGTCAGTAATTTTCAGTTTGGAGGGAGAAGTGAAAGGCCAGAGCAGCATTTGGCTGATTTTCAGCCATATACCGTTCAACCAGTGCGGGACGAGGTCAGGGAATTCACAGCTCCCACCAGGCTGCTGAATCACCCACCGCTTTCGTTCTGACTGCTTGTGCTCTGTTTCTTCATCTGAGCTGTTCGTCAGCCTTTCCCATTTAGGTAATAAATTCAGCTGCATCTTCTGCATTACTTCGTTCTGTAGGAATTGACAGGGAACGATGGGCCATGTGCCCGGGGAGGGCCACTCTGTAGAAAAGTCCCACTGAGCCCGCGTGATGATAAATACCCAGAAGGAAAATCAATGTCAGCTGGAATGTAGTCATGATTTTTCCCTAGGGCAAATATAAACAGAGGTCTTTGTTATAATGATGACAAGGAGTCAACTCCTGTCTTTTCTCTGTTAGAGATGGTAAAGGTTGTGGACTGCAGCTTCTATTCCACGATTATTCCCTAAATGTCCCTAAATGGCCAGGCATGGCATCTGACCCTGGGACCCAGATGGGTGCAGTTATGTCAGAGTGAAGGACCTGTCTTCGCGGCCAGGAGGACTTCATCTGTGAGCTTCATTCAGTAAAAGCATAACATTTTATACGTTCCAACTTCTTCAAAACTTCATGTGAACGCCTATGATTAATAAGGTGAAACGTCTTATCAGTGTTAATGTATCCGATGTAGAGTGCTCATGTCAAAATAAAATTTTGTATGTGACCCCAATTTTGAGGCATTTGTGGCCTTCCAACACTGCCTGTGTTCCTAGATATGTGTCACATACATGATTTTTTAAAGTAGTACTGGTCAATAGAACTTGCAGATGTGATGGGCATGGTCTAGATCTGCACTGTCTGCATAGGACCCTGAGTTACCTGTGGTTAGGAAGCATTTGAAATGTGACTGGTGTGACTAAGGAAGGAGTTACATTGTAGATATTTAAATTTGAATCATGCAATTGTTTAAATTTTTGTAGTGACTACTAGCCACTCTTTTGGATGGCATAGCTCTGTGGGTCTGAGTACATCTGTCAAGGCAAAAGGCTTTGTGATGGACAGCTCTTGGGGTGATCACCCCATACAGGCCTGTTCAGACACCACCACCCAGAGGAACCTTATAAACGCACACCATTAACAAGCCTGACAAAGCTGACTGCTGTGGAGGCGGCTCCCCACTTCCCCATGCCCTGTGAGCCGCTGTGCTGTCTAGGAAAAGATATTGTTCTTAGATTATCAGTCTGACCATGTGTCTTCAGAGAAGATTATTTTCCCTTAGCCCAGCAGTTCTCAGCTTTTCTTTTCTGGTTGTAAATAATCAACTCTGTTGATTTCTAGAAGCTGCAGCTGGTGACTCTCCACCCCCAACCCTCCTGGGTCACCCCACCAGTGACAACACAGGTAGTGGTGGCCTGGCTTCCTTTCTGGTGTTTTTACTGGGTGATTGCCTGCTCAGAACTCATAGGAGCCTTGCCCTCATCCAAGCCAGTCCTCTCCCCAGACACAGAGCTGGAGGCGCTGCCTTCTCCTGGAGCCCTTCACCGTGAGTACCCCCTTCCTCCTCCTCCTCTGTCCCGGTGTCACCTGTACCCTCAGCTGTGTGCTGCCATGATGGTTCTAAAACCCAGGCTTGCACTTATTTGTGCAATGGTCATGAGCACCAGGCACTTTATTAGAGGCTTCCAGGGAGGCAAAGGTGAATCAAGGCTGCCCTGCCCAGGCTTCTAGGGTGAGTAATAAAACTCCTTCCACCCACACATAGGAAGTGTAGGTGCAATGCAGTCTGTTCCATGGCTGAGACCTTAAAGGAGGTGACAAGAAGGTGGCCAGAGACGAGGAAAGTGATGCCACCCTGAAGCCTTGGGTCTGAGATTGCCCTATGGAAAGGATGTTTTGACAGCGTTCTTTGTAGCAGTGAAAAACTGGAAACAAACACTCTTTGCACCAAGAAGTATTGGGTTAAATGAACTTTGGCATATCCACATACTGGAACGCTTGGCAGCCATCCACTCTGACGGCACAGGCCCAGCTCCACGATGAATTGCATTAAGAGTGGTCAATGAAAGACTGTTAACTAGGAAGCAAGACAGAGAATTGTTTGTGTGGTCTAATTCATTACCATCTAGAGTGTGTGCGTGTGTGTGTGATGTGTGATGTGTGATGTGTGAGGTTGTGTTACAGAGAAGTCTAAAAAGATGTATTTCAGAAAGTTAACAATGGCTAACCTGGGAAAGTGGTGTTGGAGGAGTTTGTTTTCTTCATTATATATGCTTGCTTTCTGGGGATTTTTTGTTGTTGTTGTTCATTGTGAAAACACTCCTTTATAATCAGAGAAAAGCAAAGCTATGCTAAATAATTCATCATTGGACACTGTGTTGTCCCTTTAAACACATCCACTACTTTAGTTCTTAATTAACTGTTGCTCCATAAAAGACGAAATGGAAATGCGCCCGGCAACTAGGCTGAGAGCTTGTCTCCTCCCACGCTTTGCTGAACAAACCACAATTAATCTGCCATTTCAGCCCTGGAATTTGGCAGCCTCTCTCTTCCAATCTCTGCCTATCTGCTCTGAAGTCCCCTTGCATGCACCCCACTCACAAACTCACACCGGGAGCCCCTGGGCCCAGCACAGTGCCTACTGGGGGTGCAGTGTGGGCGCCTGCCCCAGCTTTGTGAGCAGGTGGTCTGGTAAACAGAGCCCCCGCTTCCCTGCAGGGTGAGAAAAGAAGAGCTACAAAAAAAGCAAGAGATGATTCACTCTCCGTGTAGCAAATTGGACAGAGATCAAAGTAAGGCCCCTGGTTCCTCATGTTAGCATCTGTATCCAATCCACTGGGCTACTATGAGCAGCAGAGGTTGTGGACTTGGGGAGGTGTCCGTGCTGATTTTCACGTAGGTTGCTTAAAGACAGCAGAGAATAGAAAAATAATGATTGGATAGTAGCAGATTCCAGGCTCACTTTTCTGACAGGCATTTTCTACTTTTTGAGAATTAGCAGCTCTCTACTTTTCCTTTACTTCCAAGGCCCTGTATGCACCTTGTGCTTTCTGCCCTTGTCAGTGTTTTCCTGACCTGGAGAAGTGTTCTTGCCCCATATTACATGTCCTCATGTTCTCCACACTTCAGGAAACCAGCAAAAATCTCACCTCATCAATGAAGCCCTCCTAGGTTTCCCCAGAGCTGGAGATGTGACTTCCTTCTCCCAATTCCCAAGACATTTCATAGTGTTTACCACTGTTGGTGTTTTGACACATCCACTGTGCTTGAATTTGAGCTTCTTGGGGACATGATCATGTCTTCTGCCATCTTTAAGCCAAGCAAGCATACCAGGTGTCAAGGCACTCAGGATAAATGAGCTGTTGGGTGAAGAATGTTCCGTTCTTCTCACACAGCTGTCTGCATCTGCAAAGAACAGTGCACTGCACTTGGCCCTCGCAGCAAGTCCTGGCCATAGCCTGGGCTCTCCCCTGCATTTTACAGACAAAACCTAGGTTCGGGGAGGGCATGCCACTCTTGCTGAGGTCTCACAAGCAGAAGAGAACGGACCAAGGGGCAGATGAGGCTTTCAAATGGGGTCCACTGTGCTTGTTCCCACCTCACCCCTACTGTGCTGCAAAACCTGGGTGGGCTTTTCAGATCTGGGCAGATGCAGCTCCCCTAATGGGGTCACACTGAGCAGCGAGGGGGGAGGTTTGGGCGGCATGGAGCCGAGCTCCGGTGTACTTGGGCAGGCTGTTGAGAGGTGACTTGCTTCAGTATGTCTTGTCATATGTGGGTTCCCCCCTCCACCCTGTTTTCCCCTCCTTCTCAGGGGAAGAAGAAAATGAAAGCAAGCTCTGAGACTTTGCAGTCTGTGCAATAAAACAATTGAAAAGTATTCTGACAGAAGCTAGGGAGAATAGACGGAAAAGCTGTCAGTGGGGTCTTTAGATGGTAGGTCTCGGGAGGAGTAGGTGGGTTGAGGGAGTTTCAATTTTACTCTAAAGTTCCCTTCAATTTTCCTGTGAACCAGAAACATTCTTATACTAGAAGGAAGATAAACTTTTATAAAAAGCTAGTATAGATTTCACAATTGCAAAAAGTAGCCTCAGCGAATCTAATGACTAGATGCGTCCCCCAGTCTGAGCGGCTCTCCGGACCAGCCGCGGCGCCATGACCCTCCTTGGGACGCATTTCACAAACAGGTGTATGGACCGGGAAGCGCTGGGGCAACTTTTTTTTTTTTAAAAGCTGACAAGTTATTTTTATGGCAGATCTTAAAATAAAATTTCATGCACAAAGTAAAATATTTAAATCATTTACAAAACCTAAAGGAAAAAATGAAAGTCTCACTTTTCACTGGTCATCATTGTTCAGTCTCCTTCTAGAAAAATATTTCAATACTGATCAGCAGGGAAGTATATAACCTTCTATGTATTTTCTAAGAGGTCATACAGCGATGTCTTTGATACCTTTTATTTTTACCTAGTAATCTTGGTGACCTCTTGTATAGTGTGAAGTCTATTTTATTCTATTTATTGGCTACATGTGGCTTATTGGATTGATATATCAGAATACTACCAATTGCTGGATATTCGGGCTCTTCACAAAACAAATGCTGCCACATACACCCCTTTTCATGTATCTTAATGTTTTTTTTGTGAGATACCTGGAGGGCCTGTTCCCAGCAGATGAACCGTTGAGGTAGAGGTATTCTAACTTATACATTTTGGCAGATGTAGCTTAAGCCTCTGGTCATACAAATTTACACTCCCCACGGCAGTGTGGAGGCCTTTCCCCCCAAACTCTTACCAATATCATTATCACCAATCCCTATGTTCAATCTAAAACCAGCTATAACTAACCATAACAAAAGTCATTATTTCTTCTTTATGTGGCTTTTTTCTTTGGGAATTTATTTTCTCAGATATTATCTGAATCATATTCAGTCTCTTCATGCAAGTAAAAAGGAAGGGACATTAGCCATGGGTATTAGAAATACACAAAGTATTTTCTAACTAATATCTCAAAACCAATCTCTCTATTCCTCAAACTATAATAAGCTTAAATTAGCTGGGTTGGGATCTTCTAAACCTAACTGGAATGTTTAAAAAAAAGATTAATTTTTTTAGAACAAAATTCAGAAAAAAAGTAATGAGGGAATTATTAAGTTAATGGGGTGATATGTAATTTTAAGGGAGATCCTTTGAGATGAGGTAAATATCCTATTCATCATCAAACATTCACCCACTAATTTCAGTATCCACTGGTGACTTTCTAATTTCATTATTCCTTCTATATTAGTTGGTATCATAAGAAGAACTTTCTCTTCTCCTCATTTATTTATTTATTCATTTATTTTCACCACTGTGGATTCATGGATCTTTGCTTACTTGTATGGGCAATAATCACTGCCGCCGTTATTCACTTTGATGCTGACATCGCCTCAAACCTGGCTGGGGCAGCCCCGTCAAGTTGCCTCCTGGATCCTTTTGACAAAACCTCATACTCCTCTGAACACCCTGCTTTCTGGTGCAGAAAGCAGGTTCAGGTTCACCTTGCAGTTCCCCTGGCCCAGCTCTAGAATCAGACATTTCTCCAAAGAGCCCTGGTTCCTTTTGGTGGAGAAAGGTAATTAGAAACCACCATTTGGGCTCATTCTACTCTGTGTCAATTGCTTTTAGGCCCTTTCAGTGGACAGATCCAGGACATATGTATGTGAAATACAAACAAAAAACCCACAAATTATCACAATCTAATCTAATCTAATCCAATCTAATCTAATCTAATCCAGTCCAATCTAATTTTTAAGAACATGAGTTCATACATACTGAGCCCTCAATTCCAGCAGAGCAGCAGAAGGCGCCCCAGGGCACTTTGGAGAAGCTGGTGGAAGGGAAGTTCCCCGGAGGCCGTTTTGGCTGCCCTTGTTGCCCACTAGCAGCCAGATAGGACCATGAGGAGGGAGGAGAACCAGGTTTTCATCAGCTCTTGCTGTTTTTCCTTCCTTCATTTTAACACTTTAACCAACTATAGTAGACTGCAAATATTTTAAGTGCAGAATAGAATATAAGTTCTGACATGTGCATACAGCAAATATATTTATCTCCCCCAAGGCCTCATGTGCCTTTGCCCCTCCTGCTGTTGGCCCTGCCCTGCCCTCCCCTTCTGTTTCTTACCAGGAAACCACTGGTCTGTTTTCTGTCACTATAGATTAATTCGCATTTTCTAGAATTTTATATGAGTGAAATCACACAGTATGTGCTTTTTCTTAGGTCTGCCTTCTTAGCATCATCGCCTATTTGCTGTACGCCATTCACCCTTATTCCATTGCATGGATATTCTAGGGTTTGCTTATCTCTTCACTATATTGATGGTTTGGGTTGTTTCCAGTACTTGGCTATCACAAATAAAGCGGCTGTGAACATTCATAAATCGATTTTGTGTGGATATATGCCTGCATTTTTCTTAGGTACATACTTAGGAGTGGGATGGTATGTAACATGGTGCATGTATATTTAACCTTTTAAGAAACTGACAAACGTCTTTCCAAGGTGGCTGGACCATACATTATGTATTGAAAACCACTGTACTTTCAGAAAAGCAGGGTGCATCACGATGTTGTGGTATGTAAAGGAAACCAACAGGTTAGGGCTGGATCTATGACGGAGAATATTTTCTTCTAGACCCTTGGGATGTGGTGCTGGACATGTTTCTTTGAAATACATTCAATAGAGATGCCTTCCTTGAAGAGAGTCAAGCTGTCATTCCCTTTGTCATATAGGAGTGGGTTTTACAGAGATACGAAATACATGAGAACAGCAGCCGAGATTTATCTCAGCTCAGAGGCTCATTGCATTAGGAAACTACCTTTTCATGGGTAAACAACACTAGGACTTCCTTTTACTGCAGGGGTCAAGGTACAGAAAAAATAGAGCCCACTTTCCTGCCCTGAGCTTGGCAACAGAAAATGCAGGTACGTGCTGGGGAGTAGGGCCCTGCCCTGTGCTGGCAGCCACCCTTGAGTCCTTGCTAGCTGGCTCCCCACCACAGCATTCTCAAGCCAGCCACTGTCATCTTCAGGAGTCTCTTGGTTCATAAATGGGGCGGGGGGACATTCAGCAAAACAAGACGCTGATGGAGACGCTGAGCCAAAAGGAAATGAATTAATGGAAAAAGGACGTGCTGGGAAAATGTTAAGAGTCCCAAAGGCTCTCAGAGGAGAGGTTTCTCTCATTTCTATGTTAACCAAGATTATTCTGTAACTAGAATATTTAACGTGACATCAGTATAACATGGACTGTAACTCTTGCTTGGGAATTTTTTTTCCCACAGGAATAAACAGATTTAACCTTCACCTGCAGGTATTTGTTACTGTTCCTTTACAAGCCAGTCCTCTTTTTGATTTTTGCCCTCTTGTTCTAGAAGCGAGCGTGCATCTGACCCACCATGGTCCCCACAGAATCCACAGTGAGTAGAGCCATGTTCCTTGGGCTCCTTGAAATGAGCTCTCATCTCAGCTCTTTTTGGGGTGTGTGGGAAAGCATCCATTGTTGGGAGGGATTTCTCTGTGTGATTTCCCCCGGGGGTAAGATCTCTGCTGAGCAATGCCCCATACAGGTGGTCAGTGCCCAGCACGGAGGACTTTGCAAACATGAAGGGCCAGAAGAGCTTTGAGATGTGTTATGAAGACAGAGGAAAACACTACTGTAGATTTTATTAATAGGAAAGGGCTTTTATGATCTTTTACTAGGATGTGCTTACTTCCATGAGTCTGTCCTGAAATTCAGACCTAAAAGGGCAAGAGAGAATCCATTTAATTTGTTTGTAAAAGACCCATGGTGGGCACATTAGTTGTGTTTCTTACATGACATTACATGGGTCTTGCAAAAATCACATGATAGTATATATTTCTCAGGAAGAAACAAAGAGGCTAACAAAAATGAGTGAGCCAAGTCATTATCCAGAGAATCAATGATGATTTTATAGCCAAATGTAATCTATAGAATCAAATCAAATTCTAATGCTTTTATTATATTCATAAATGCCTCACACAAATATCGAAGGGTTTTCAGTTTGCTTTTCTCAAAGGTCTGGGTCTTACATGCAGGTAGTTGAAATCAGGCCTTCTTAGTGGAGCTCACAGACTGCCCTCCACAGCCCACTGGGGGTTCCCATAGTCTGCGGAGAGCGGTGTCTGCCATAGTTAGTGCAGAATAAGCAACGATGCTTAGTACTGCACATGTGTTCTTACATATCTGTAACAACAAAACAAGACAATTCATTTGGATCTGATGAAGTAATGAGGTAAGTCTCCATTTTTTTTTTTTTTTAAAAACAGAATTAGACCCTTCAGTCTCTCCTGTAGTTAGAGTTTCACTTTTCATCCCCAAAGTGGTGAAAACAGAGCTGGGCTGGGGCCACAGAGCCAAGCCTGCTTCTGAGACTCAGTCATTCCGTTTTCTCCTTTGGGATCTTGGAAAATACTCCAACTCTGCAGGGAGCCCCAGAAAGAAAGAAAAATGTACCCAGTAAGGACCTTCTGTAGTCAGATGCATTCAGCACCACCTGAGTGGGGAAAGTCAGGACCTCTGAGGCCCTGGCTCCCACGGTGTTTGGGAAATAGTCACGACGGCCCTTTGGCCACTTCTCCAAAGATGCGTTGTGCGCTGGTGACCGCCCGAGATGCCACATTCCTTCAGCCTCACAGTAAAGACAGAGCCATGTTTAAAGCTGGGGAAACAGGCTGGGGGAGTGGGCTAATGGTTCAGGTTCTCACAGTGAACCGGAGGGGGCGCCCTGGAGGGTGCTCTCGGCCCTCACGGCCTCACTGGGTTGCTTCCTGTGGGCACATGTCAAAAGCACCGAGATCCCCCGTCTCGCGGCTTGGGAGTCCTACTTCCTCAAGTGTGGGCGGAGTGCCCGGCTGCCGCTGCCTGCCAGCCCTCCCTGCCCCCCTCCGTCCTTCCTCTGATCCTGTCTCCCAGCCCCAGTGTCCGCCTTGGTGCTGAGGAGCAGTGGGGGACACACAGCCTTGGTGGACATGGTCTTGGCCCTCCGCCCTGTCCTGTCCTCTCCCTGAGGGTGGGAATGAGGGGCCTGGAGCCGGCGAGGGGTTTGCAGAGAAAGCATGAGCCAGCGAGGGAGGCCCTGGAAGGCTCTGGGGACCTTCTTCTTGCTTTAGTAGCTGTGCAGCCCTCAACATTTGGGTTGCCGCCTCTGAGCCCAAGGCTCCTGAGGGGAGGAGGACACCCCTGCCGGAGCTCGGGAGCCCGGGCCTGAGGTGAGGGCCCTGCCAGGGGTGCAGGCAGGCAGGGCAGGACTCTGCCCCCAGCAAGAGGCTGCTCCGGTCCGCTCTGGACTGAGGAGGCCCCAGGCATCCTCCAGTGCTTCACAGTCTTTCAGAGGGTGGGGGGAGAGGGCCCGACGGCCACTCTAGCTGGGTTCCCCGAGTTGCAACTCAGGTGCCTGCCTCCCTGACGCTGCGGCTCACATTTGTCACAGCCACTTTGACGACATGAGGACATGCAGAGCAGAGTTTTTAGAAAGGAGAGATTCAAGGTGCCCAGCGTGGGACCAAGGACAGTTGCAGGCCGGCTGCGGTCTGGACCCTTCCCCGTGGCTGTGGGCTTTGGGCAGAACTTTCCGTTCCTCTGGTCTGTCCCCTCCACTCTAAGATGACCTAGTAGGACCAGTGGTCTCTAAGACCTCCAAATCATTCCCAAACCTGTTAAAATATAAGAAACTTTCCAGAGTAGAAATCAAAGCATACATGAGAAGATGAAGGTAGCCCACGCGGCTGAGTTCTGGGCTGGCTACTGGGCGTGGTGTTACACACATTCTCTTCTGTTCCTAGATGTATGACTATAATGCACTTATTTTTTTTTATCAAAATGCTAAAAATCACCCAAAATTAATTATACAATCCCCGAGTTAAGTAGGCTCTGAGAAGTAACACAGCTGTCCCGCACACCACCCTGGCTAGGACATCCCCAATGGGCCCCACAGGCACACAGCACCTGCCCCCTCAGACTCCCCCGCAGGTTGTGGGCCTGACAGGCAGAGGCCTGGGGCAGGGGCTGTGGACGTCCTAATGTCTTGTTCCATGTCTGTTTTCATCATTGATGGGAATAGTGATCCTTGGAAGCTGTTTGCTTGCCTGGCATGTAGACAGTGCTCAGTAAATTTCTGCTGAATGAGTGAACAAATTACACTACTTATTGCCAATGAACAGGATATAATGAGCTAACATTTCTCAGCCTGGATGAGCATGTCGTTTTCTTAGTCCTGGCAGGAATGAGACAGTATCATTTTCACCAGAACACCGTCCCGGCCAGGTCTGGGCCCCTTCCCACCCCAACGAACAAGTGCTTCTCACAGCAGAAGAAGAATCAAGATCTAGCTCAGACTTGTGCTAATTTGGGATCACAGGTTGCAAACAGTGGTCTGACTTTGGTAAAGACTTCATGTTTTTAAAAGGGTCTGAGAACAGCACAGTGTAGTAGGAGCACAGCAAGAGCTCAGAGTGTCGCTAGACATTTCAATACGACACGGAAGAGGACTGGGCAGCCCCTTCGGACCACAGGGCCAGGACGTTTTCTGTCTGACTCCATCCCCTCCCACCCCATGTTCCACATGGACGTGAGGCATTTTCCCAGGATATGTATGACAGAATAGAGAAAAAATGAAATGAAAACAGGGTCCGAGGACATTGGTAGTTGGTAGGACAGGGAGAAGAGACTGAGAAGAGTAAGAACTTGGTTTTCAGCCTAAAGCTGCCCTGTCCGGTGAGGAAGCCACAGGTCACATGGGGCTGCCGAGCACTTGAATTGTGGCTGCTCCAATTGAGATGCCCTGTGAGTGTAAAATACACTCAGTTTCAAAACAGTACTAAAAAAATGCAAAAAATCTCAATGATTTTTGTGTTATTTACCTAGTGAAATAATTCTTTTATTATTTTAGATATTATATCTAAATAATATTACTTATATATTATAGATAATATCTATAGATAGTAACTTACATAATATTTTAGACATACTAGGTTTAAACAAAATAACATTATTAAATGAATCCCACGTTTCTTTTCACTTCTTTAATGTGGCTACTAAAAAATGCACACTTAACCTGCTGTTTGCCTTTTATTTCTATTGGATAGTGATGGGCTAAAGGGTCTTGTCTGTTGATTGTAATCGGGCTACAAGTTTGGCTGAACTTCCCAATTAAAAAGGGAATCCAGTCAGTCATAAAATTCAAATGGCTCACAAGGAAAAAAACCCTCACCTGTTCTTCAGGAGAGAGGAAGCCTTTCTTCACATCTCTTTTGTATTTAAATGTCAAATAAGCATCCTGGGGTAGGTCCTAGGGTGGGACACAGCACAGCATGAACAAGCCCCGTGAGGATCCCCTCTCAGTGGAGAAAGTCGGCTGCACGGGGAGATCCTTAGACCCCACCTGGAGGCTGAGCCTGGGAATAATGCCAGGATGGCTTGGGGGAGGTCATTCTAGGCAGTTCTCACGTTAGAAGCCTCCATCATGTGCTCTTGGATGGAGCCGGGTTAAAAACATGTGCATTTCAGATTCTTTCACTAATCCTCTCTCAAGATCTTTTTCTAAGTGACCAGGGCTTTGAGAACAGCCTTTGTGGGTAGCCTCTCCAGCAAGAGCAGCGTCTCTAGATGCTATTCAGAGGGCAGGGAAGATGGAAGGAAGGGCTTTGCAGCCTCAGAATTCCTCATGGAAGCCTGGCATCCCTCACCTGAAAGATGGGGCCATGCACCCCTACCTGGCACCTCAAGGATTACATGTATGCACATACTGTGCTTGGCTGGGGTCTGGCATGCACTAAGTGCCCCAGCAGTAGTGAATAAAATAAGATGGCAAATATTGGCATTGACGTTTGCTGGGAGATTTTCAAAAGATCTTGTGTCTGAGATTCAGAGGATATTTACTCATCAGGCACGAACAAAGCTATGTGTGTGAGTCCTGACATGGGTGGGACACATTTGTGCAGGATTCCCCTAGTCTGGGACATGAACTCTTCCTCTTGTTGGCTTCATAGAGACAGCCAAAGCTTTGAATTTGTAAGGATGACATAGGCTTACCTTGGGCTTTCCAACAAATGTGGTCTTGACAAAATTTACACAAATCCAGGTTTTTTGTGTGTGAATTGAATCACTTAAAAATATATCTGTGGAGTCCCTAACTAAATAAATAAAATTCTAACTACAATGCCGAAGGACTGGGTCGTCCAGCCCTCACCCAACAAGAGAACACCTGCCTTGTGCTTCAGGCCAGCCACAGTGCTTCATTCTGGGACTCGGTCTGGGGAGTGGTGGGCATGTGCCCACTTACCAGGCAGTGGGGAAAGCTGGGACTGCTTGAGCTCCCCTCCCAGAGATCTCTGGGCTGTGTCTGTGAATGCGCTGTGCTTTGCCTCCCTGCACCCCAGTCTCAGGCTCAGGCTCACATGACAGTCTATTAAAGCTATTTGACCAAAAAAATGCAAAAAAAAACCCCCAAAGCCAGACCTCTCAAAAGCAGTTTCATGCTTACTCACTGTGTGGAGTCACGGCTGACACCTGCTCATCTGCGTGGCTCTACTGACTCCTCCCAAGTGTCCTCCTCCTAACATCTTCATCTACAATTATACCCATTTGGGGAATCTGTGCTCTTCATAGTCTTCCTTCTGCCCTAAAAGATCTTTTCATACAAAGTCTACTCAAACCACACGTCTCAGGGGATGACCTTGTAGTGGGTCATGACTGGCTCTCACGTAAGACTTTTCCTTGGCATCTTAACTAAAATATATGTCACCTTTAAGATCTGTCTTCCCAAGAGACTGGGTTTCCAGAAAACCATCAAAGTTGGAAGGGAAATCTGTATATGTAAATCGAGAATGGATACACCAGGCCTGAGGACAAAGCACACATAAACTAGAGAGTTTTCCTTAGTTCTTCCCAGCAAAGTGTAAGAGCCCCTGAGGGCCTTTTCAGAGAGTAGAATAGAGAAGAGAAGGGAGAATCAGAATCACAGAGTCTGCTAAATGTTCATGCCCATTTTTGGGCCCGAGGGGGTCCTACCCCCTCAGAGCATGTGCCATGCGCCCACTGTTCATTTGCTTGTGTGTGTCCTCCACTAGTAGGCTGGTTCTGTGAGAGCAGGAACCATGTTTGACTTAGTCACCACTGTAGTTTTAGCATGTTTACAGTACCTTACAGATGACAGGTACTCAATGAAAAAATACGTTTCCGTCCAATAAGATACTCTCAGAAGTTCCTATTTCCTACACATATATGTCTTTTGACTTCTCATAGACTTTGAGGATTGGAAGGGTCAAGTGGTGCAAACCTCTGCCATCAGACAGGACCTCCAAAAGATTGTCCTTGGCCTAATGCTATTTTGTATCTCCTTGCAGAGCCTTATCCCTAATTTGTCTGACGACTATAACTATGGCTCCATGCCTTCCATGGATGACTACCTGAACTTCAACTTCACTGAACTCTTCTGTAGGAAGAACAATGTCAGGCAGTTTGCAAGCCACTTCCTGCCACCCTTGTACTGGCTTGTGTTCATTGTGGGTGCTGTGGGCAACAGCCTGGTCATCCTTGTCTACTGGTACTGCACAAGAGTGAAGACCATGACCGACATGTTCCTTCTGAATCTGGCAATTGCTGACCTTCTCTTTCTTGTCACTCTTCCCTTCTGGGCCATCGCCGCTGCTGACCAATGGAAATTCCAGACTTTCATGTGCAAAGTGGTCAACAGCATGTACAAGATGAACTTCTACAGCTGTATGCTGCTGATCATGTGCATCAGTGTGGACAGGTACATCGCCATTGCTCAGGCCACAAAAGCACAGACCTGGAGGCAGAAAAGACTTCTGTACAGCAAAATGGTTTGCTTCATTGTCTGGGCACTGGCACTCACACTCTGCATCCCAGAAATCCTGTACAGTCAAATCAAGGAGAAATCTGACGCCACCATCTGCACCATGGTGTACCCTAGTGACGAGAGTACCAAACTGAAGTTGGCAGTCTTGACCCTGAAGGTCATCCTGGGGTTCTTCCTTCCCTTTGTGGTCATGGCTTGCTGCTACACCATCGTCATTCATACTCTGATACAAGCCAAGAAGTCGTCCAAGCACAAGGCCTTGAAGGTGACCACCACGGTCCTTACTGTCTTTGTCTTATCTCAGTTCCCCTACAACTGTGTTCTCTTGGTGCAGACCACTGATGCCTACTCCCCGTTCATTTCCAGCTGTGCCATTTCCACCAACATTGACATCTGCCTCCAGGTCACTCAAACTATTGCCTTTTTCCACAGTTGCCTGAACCCTGTTCTCTACGTTTTTGTGGGTGAGAGATTCCGTCGGGATCTTGTGAAAACCCTGAAGAACTTGGGCTGCATCAGCCAGGCTCAGTGGGTCTCCTTCACAAGGAGAGAGGGAAGCCTGAAGCTGTCATCTACATTGCTGGATACAACCTCAGGAGCTCTCTCCTTCTGAGGGACCTTCTCTCAGAGGTGACTGGTTCTTTGAAAGTAACAAGAAATATAGTTTCTTGTTACTGATGAGACTGAGGAAACCAAAGAAGAAAAAGGAAGTGAGGGGGAAATAAAAACTCAGAAAGGGACAAATACGAACATTATTACTTTTTACTCAAAACTTGCCAAGCCAGAGTTCTCAAAATTGACTTGCCATCCCAGGAGACTGTTGATCGGCTTTTAGCAGAAATACTTGCAATTTTCAAAGGAGGACTAAGAAAGAGCACTTCAGACCACCCTGGCTTTGCCTCTAGCCCAGCATGAACGCAGCTACCCCTGGAGCAGGTGTTTGATTTTCTCAGGCCACTGTAAATTGCTGTGCCTTTAGTTCTGAGGCCACCCCTTCCAGAGGGGGACACAGAATCATAGTCCACAGAAGCACAGTTTCATGAAAACTTCCATCTTTGCAGAATTCCTACCCTGGTTTTTTGGCCTGATACTCATACCAGGTCTTATGGATTTTTGATCTAGAATCTTTCCAAACCACTTCAGATCTAATTCTCTTCTGGTCTCTTTGATCTGTTCTGGGCCAGTGAGGGTCCTTATTCTTGTTTTCAGGAACAAAACGTATCTGCAGGACAGGTCAGTGAGTCCCGGGCCATACCAGCAAGTCATCCAGGTTCTGTTGGATTCCAACCCGCTTCTGTGTCCTGCTGGAGGTTCTGAGTCCGCACCTGGCCGCAGGCGGATCTGGGAAAGGATTCAGCCGGCCCGCTGGCGTCGTGGAGTCCGTGCTCTCAGCCTGTGCGGGAGAGCAGCTGAGCCGGCGGACCACCCCCGGCTCTGCGGTGGCTTTCATCACAGTGAGCGCCGTCTGCTCCCTGTAAAATGGGTCTGTCCTATCGGCCTTCTTGTTTCTGAGGTCACTGGAAGGATATTTGCCTCCATGCTTTTCCTTTTCTTACTGTTTAGTGCTAACATGTCACAAAGACTTCATTAGGCTGAAAAAAATGTAATATAATTTGCTTTTGCATTCTGTCTTTTAACTAGTTGACACATTTGTCCATTTGAAAACATTTTATATATTGAAAAAGTACTTCTGAATGACCATTTAAAAATATCCATTATCGGTCACTTTCTTCGCTATCTCCATATTTTATATGTGTACAAGTAAGATCGAATTGTCAGGTTGGAGTATGAATCATAGGAGACTGGGATAAGAAATAAAACCTTAAAACCATCTTGGCTGACCAGTTTTTAATCTCTCTTCTGGTCAAACTTGTTTCCCAAGTTTTTCCCACTTAGTTTGATGGAACTTCCAAGGAGTTCTATTAGAGCATTACCAGAAGCCACCCAGCTTTGCCACGTGCTTTGGAGGAAGCATTTGCTTTTCCCACCATGTTATGAATTTCCGTGGATTCAGTTCTGAGGTCACTGCTCCCAAAGGGGACACAAAAGGACTGGACTATGCCACACTATCCTCCTCCCTGCACACTTCTAATGTACGTGTCAGTGAGGAGCAAAGTGAGCAGAAAACAGGCAGCGGCAGGGAGAGGAGGGGCTGCCACAGGGCCGCCCCACACTTCCCACATGAACGCAGTCGGTGGTGAATAGGCATTGGCGTGGGGCCAGCACGGCACCATGCCCCCCAGTACAAGCACAGCTTATGGTCAAGGGGAGGATGACTTCCCCAAAGCCTGTCTATGGACAGAGCCACCCATACGGCTACCGCCTCCGGGAGAACCACGTATCTTCTGAGGAACTTGAAAGAATAAGCAGTAAGCATGGGCCAAATCTGAATAAGACTGTGCAGTTAGGTTAAAGGGGCACAGCTGAGTCTGACATGCCCGTTCGCGCCCTTCTGATACTGTGGTCCTGGTACCGTGTGCCGTGGGGGTCCCAGTGGAGCGGAGAGTGCGGAGAGGAAGGAGGAAGGGGCGAGCTGTGACTGTGCTGCTGAGCCGACCCTCAGCCTAGAGTCACTCAAGGAGCACGATGGTGGAGACTGAGTGGGAGATCAGAGGCAAGTAAGACTGTCCAATTCACATCAGTTGTGAAAAAAAGAAATTGCCAGGGGCTCCACCATTCCCCGCTCTGATTGTTAAGAAAGGAGATGTAGGAACACCAGGAGAGCTACAGACCCTGCACTGCACCCTGACTCACAGTGATCACGCCCACCTCTGAGGACTTCCTTCAGGACCTGAGTGGCACTACTGGGCTGTCCTGGTTCTAGCACAGCTTCAGAGTAAAGGCATGCTGCAACTGTATTATATTTTAAAGATTTTAAGTATCCTTTGTTGGCAAATTGCCTTAGTATTTTTTTAAAAATTTAACTGAAGTACAGTTGACATACAGTATTAGTTTCAGGTGTAAAACAGTGATACGACATTTATATGCATTGCATAATGCTACCACACTAAGTGTAGTAACCATCTGTCACGAAACAAATATTGCAATATATTCCCTATGCTATACTTTTCATCCTATCTTAGTTTTTAAATGATTACACAAATAGGACCATTTGACACTGAAATTAAACTAGGTTTTAGTAGCAAATTTATCCTAAGATAAGAACACTGGAAGAGTCAATATGAGGAAATCCATGAGGAAGTAGTGATCCACTCAACATTTCTAGAAAATATGCTGCGTGAGTACTTTTAGAAATAATGATAAAAGAAGGTTATAATATATAATCATATTTTACTGGAACTCTATAAGTCAGAAAAATCAAGAAACTGAATGAAATATGATGATTTTCATTATCAAAAAAGAAATGGGATTTTTTTTTCACTAAAATTTTTTAAAAATGAATTTTAAGCCAACATACCACAATATGTATATTTAAGTGGAGATTTTTGTTTTGAAGTAGCCATCTTGGACGACTAGAGATTTGTGCTTTATGGGCTTTCAGGCCTGCAGAATACCATTCATTCAGCAAATATTTGTGTATATACTGTGAGCCACGCAGTGCATACCCATTTCTATTCACTGAGGTTCTAATGGGATACAATATTCCTTCCTCTCAAGATGCTTGCATTCTAGAAATATGGTTAAGTGCCACATGGAATCAGATATGCAAGGATGGAATGGAAGGTTCTTTCAGGTGATACCCCTGGGCTGAGAATTGCAAGGCATCTTTCTATGGCTTATAAACTGGTTTGCAGACAGTCCCCAGGACAAGCTGCACATGGCAGCCTTTGGGGTGAGTCCTTGGACAAGCAGTTAAGTGTGTGCTCTTGATCTGCTGTGTGTGTGAAATTCATTGACTCTGACCCCCCACATTGTATGTAGTAGATGCAATATGTTGAACCAATAAACTTGTTAAAATTTTAAATTAGTCATATCTCAGACTTGTACCTCATGTGTCAGAAATCAGCTGCCAGAAAACTTTGAAAAAAATAAAGATTGGCAATATTTATTGAGCAACATACACTAAGGATGTTTTGTCCTTAGGGCACTCTGATGGGCACCATCTGCTCCAGAGCTTCCTGCCAGGCTGGCCAAGGTTTGTCAGGCTCGCATTGCAGTTCGTCTCCCTCCACCCAGTCCTGCTGCCTCTCACTTCCCTTTATGGGTATTGATCCCTAATAAACATCTTAAGTCAACCATCAGAGGTCATGAGAGGTCACGAGCACCAACTGCAGGACCTGGTGTGCAGGACGGACACAGTCTCCCCTCTGGGCCTTTCAGCCACTGCCCCCTGATTGTTTACTCTGTGCCAGTTAGATGCTGTAATTACCCGCTTAGTAACTGGCAAGGCTAGTTCATGGACCTGGGTGTGCCTGTCCCTCAAGCTTTGGCTTTGCACATGATGCCATCCTACCTTGCTTGCCATAGCCAGTCAAGCCAGCCGCTGCTCTGGAGGGCTGACCAACAATGGCTGAGAGCTGGGGGATGCACAGACAGACAGGCGTTCCCTCAGATACTTCTGCATGTAAACTCTAAATGGTGACACATGGCAGCCGAGGCCACGCTGATCCCTCCTTCAAAGTAGGCTCTGAAGTTGTACTAGCAAAGGACGTACAGTATCAAGAAGTTTCCTACTTGTTCCCTCTCCGGAGGTCCCCCCATATACATAGAGCTGTGGGGCCTGAAGCCCTTTGTGAAGGAGCCATAGCCTCCACTGCTGGCCTGTGTGTGTGTGTGTGTGTGGGTCCAGGGAAGCTGCACCTGAGCCCGGGGGGCAGACTCCTGGCCCCCAGAGCACACCTGGCTGTGGCTCTCCTTCTCCCCACCCTGTCCTCTGTCTGTCTCCTCTAGCTCCTTATGAACAGACCTGCCGCCCTCCAGCTGAAGACCCCTAAGTGGTCTCCACCAATATGGCATGGGACAGAAAACTCATCAAACTGCTCAAACTCCAGACGCATAAAATCATGAGACGTAACACAGTGGTTATGGTTTTACGCCACTGAGTTTTGGGGTAATTTGTTTTGTGATTTTTTTTGATGCGATGTTCTCTTTTTGGCTTATTCACAATTCAGTGAAAGAAGTGGTTTTACAGACTTGCCTATACTCCAGTCCAGTGTGCCCCAGTTACTACTGCCACAAAACTTAGTGGTATAAAACAGAATCCATTGCACTGTACTGACGATTTTCGGGGTCAGGAATTTGGAATGGGCTTGGTTAGGCCTCTCCAGCTCCGGGTCTCTCAGGTGGTCTCACTCAGACATTAGCTGGGTGTGGTCACCTGAAGCTTGACTGGGAGGCTCAGGCCATGAGGCTGGCAGTTGATGCCGGCTGCCAAGTAGGGCACCAGCACATGGCCTCTTCAGTGTGGGGGGTCAGGGCACCCCAGCTTCTGCCACGGCAACGGGTTTCTCTGGAAGAAGGGTCTGAGAGAACTGGGGGAAGGTGTATGTCTTCTTCTGACCTGGCACCAGAAGTCACATACTTTGGCTGTTTCCCACCGGTCAGAGCAGTGTCAGGCTGGCCCTGAGTCAAAGGAATCAGCCAAGACCCCACCTCTTATGGGAAGAGTGTCAGATAACTTTGGGGTCATGGTTTAAAATCACCACTCTGTGACCTGTCAGTTAGTTCATCTTTCAATTACTCCAATCACTCAATCCCCCAACCGCCTAGCTGAGTAATACCCAGAGAGAAAAGGGCCAAGGAGAGAAAAGCCTATGTAGACAACTTTCTTAATAATAGCAGTCATTAGCATTTTTGAGTGACTCTTTATGGAAACCACTGTGAGAGGCCCTTCTGATCTTATGTGGTCTTCATGGCATCCTTATGAAGTAGCTAATGCGATAGCCCCCATTTAACAAATGGAGAAACTAAGGCACTGAGGGGCTCAGTCACCTGCCGCAAGCCATAGCTGGTAGGTAATGGCACCAGCGATCCATATGCATGTCTTTCTGATAATAGAATCTGACCTCCTAAACGCTCTGTTATGCTTTCTCCCAGTTGGAATTCAAGCTCTTTCGTTCCAGTGGTCCATTCCCACCGCGGAGACTACACAGCTCAGAGGTCCTGTGTCAGGAGGGTGGGGTGGGCCGAGGTGGGCCAGTCCCTGGGCGGTAAAGCAGGGCCCTGGTCAGACTGTGGCCTCCTCCTAGGCCCTCCCTCCCAGGTTTCAGGCTGTGGTTTCAGGCTGTCATGCTTACTGCCGAGTAGTTGACCCCTTTGGTGACTGTAGGTAGATATGAACAACTTCGTTATAACTCAAGCTTGTAGGAATTGGGCTTTTGGTTGTTTACAGGGAGGCCGAGATAGCCATACCCTGAGGGGAATCTGTTCTTTTTAGAAATTAGTTTTCAAATTTAAAAAGTTGAACTGCCATGTAAAAATAATTGTATGGTATAGAAGGGTACCAAGAGAAAAGTAAAAGTATGCCACCCACCCCTGACGCCATGTCCGGAGCCTGACGGCCGCGCCAGCCCCGCTGCAGCGGCCACGCCTGGGAACGTGTGGTCACCCGCGCTCCACCGCAGCGCCCTCTAGTGTGCAGCTGTGTGCTTCCCCAGCCAGGCCCCCGGACGCGTTCTTTCCTACTTCTGCGGTCACAAGCCACGTGCCCATGAAAAGTCTTGTGCATCTTTGTGTACATGGATGGTGTATCTGGAGCAGAAGGCAGGATGAGAATTGGGGCAAAGGGGGAAGTTCAAGAAGGGAGGATCCTCTGACTCTGGTAGAATGATTGCAAAAATGGTCCTCATTCTCCAACCCCCTTCCCCATCTCTTTGCAAAGTTACCTTGCAGTTCCTCCCATCAAGAGGAATCCCTTTTCCCACATCTCAGATCTGGGCTGGCCTTGTGACCTGCTCTGGCCGGTAGAATACGGGCAAAGTGGTGTTGAGCTGTTGTGAGGCTCGGCCTCACAAGGCCATGTACTTCCATTTGCTTCCTTGGAAACCTGCCCAGTAGTCATCTGACCAAGGCTGGCCATCCTGCCAGAGGATGGCAGCCCGTGTGGAGCAGAGCACAGTCATCTGGCTGAGATCAACCAACAGCCAGACAACTCCAGGCCTTGTGAGAGTACAGCCAAGGTCAGTGGAATCCCCTGGAAGACGTGCAGCTGACCAAGGACAGACATACCAGTGAGCCCGTGGCGAGTGAGCCCAGAAGAACCCCGCAGTCAACCTGAAGATCTGTGAGCTAAGTAAATGCTTAGTGTTTATGCCCTTGGTTTTGAAGTGGTTGTGCAGTGTTAGTGTGACTATACATAACGGATATAGCCTTTTGTATGAAGGATGATACAAAGTAAGGTTTCAAGGTCAAGAGCTCTCACAGAAAATTCTGGTCAAAGTTTTTTTTTTAGTCATCAGATAATCTATGTTCCAGTGAAATGAGAATGGTTTAGGGAAAGCTACTCCTGCAGCCGTGTCAGTATCGTGCAGCAGTAGTAACATGCTCTAGGTAAGTGGAATCATGTCATGCCAGAGGACTTGTTTAGCAATATCTTCCTCTCCAAGAATGAAATCTCATCACTGTTCCAGTGTGTAAGGCAGTGGGTTGAGGTAGAAGTCTGGTTCTAAGATGTAAGGGTCACTGGTAGAGTTAAATTAGGAGGCAGATGCATTAGCTCCTTTTACCCCTTTCCTCAAGTTCTAACAAAGAGGTAATACAGCGGCAATCATCCAAGACCTTCTCGGTGTGGTCCATGGATCATCTCCATCAGCATCACCTGGCAGATGTGTGAATGGACCAGATCTTGTGAACAGAGCTGATATGGGCAGTGCTCGTGACTCTGCATTTTAATAGGGCACCAGGCAACCAAAGTAAGAGGTTTTCTTGTTTCTTTTTCTAAGAAACTCTTGAACACTTGCTTTGTATTTACTGACACTTAAAAAGTCAACACCTTGACTCTGGAGCAAAACTGAGTCCTGTGTGAGTCTTGGGCTTTTCCCGATAGCTTGGCATCTGAACCCTTAACTGAGGAGGCGGTAGGCCAGACCTGGGACTGACGCTGCTTCCCCAGCCCTCTTCCCCAGGGTCATCCTGGGGGACATGCATGTGTGATCCTCTTTCTGGGAACACCCAAAAGTTCTCTGGGAGTCCTTTACAAAGACGTTTGGTCCCACACTGGATCTGTCTTCTGTGCAGAGCCCTCCCCAGGGCCTTTCTGTGAGAACACGTGAGGCCTTGGAGCTCAGCTTCAGAGACAGGGACAGACTGCATCATTTATTCCATGTCTGCGGCCACTGCCGTTGGTGTCTGTCTGGTAAGTGGTCCAGGTCCTACTTCCACTAAGTATTGCCTCTACTGGATGTAGTAGTTGCTCTAGCCACACCACTGCTGCCACGACCCCACTGTACCTTTCTTCCAATGAGGAAGGCCACCTGTTAACCCAGCCCCCCATCCAGCCCTCCTCAGATCCTCTGGGAAGCCCCTGCATTATCCCTGTTTCCTCACTTCTTTGCTCTCCTAT